>NC_089506.1:182518521-182818706 GCF_036850995.1 Saccopteryx leptura | reverse complement strand
TGTGTGGTTACAATGAGAAGTCTGTGATCCAGAAGAGAAGAGGGCCCTCACTCTACCATGTTAACACCCTGATCTTGGACTTCCAGCTTCCAAAACAGTGAGAAATAAATTTTCATTTTTTATAAGCTACCCATCTGTGGTATATTATTATTATTACAGCCTGAACAGATTGAAGTACCCCAGTCCCTGGTTAGCTTTATCCTACTTTCTGTCTATTTGCCTTCCTATATACCTAATATAAATAGAATCATACATTATTTTTCCTTTGTGTCTATTCTTATTTCACTTAGCATAATGTTTTCAAGGTTTATCCACATTATATAGTACACGTCAGAATTTCATTCCTTTTTTAAGACTGAATAATATTCTATTGTCTGCATATACTACATTTTGTTTATCCATTGACCTGTCAATGGACATTTGGGTTGTTTCCACATTTTATGGATAATGCTGATATGAACATTGTTGTAAAGCAGTGGTCCCCAACCTTTTTTGGGCCATGGACAGGTTTAATGTCAGAAAATATTTTCATGGACCGGCATTTAGGGTGGGACGGATAAATGCACAAAATAAAATTATGTGACCGGCGTAAAAACTGTGGTATTTTTAAATATAATTGTCGAACTTACGAGACAAGCGTCAAGAGTGAGTCTTAGATGGATGTAACAGAGGGAATCTGGTCATTTTTTAAAAACAAAAAACAAAACATCGTTCAGACTTAAATATAAATAAAACAGAAATAATGCAAGTTATTTATTCTTTCTCTGTGGACTGGTACCAAATGGCCCATGGACCGGTACCAGTCCGCGGCCCGGGGGTTGGAGACCACTGTTGTAAAGTACTGGCCTGAGCCCCTACTTTCAATTCTTTTGGATATAAACCTAGAAGTGAAGTTGTAAAATATATAGTTTTTATATGTGATAATTGTGTTATCCAGGCTACTATGTATGTGATAAGAAATAGAATAGAAATTTTACATAGCAAATTCTGGAGATTAGTTGCTTAAGTTCCATTTTTAAATCTTTTTAGTGGTCTTTCAATTACTTGAACATTTATAGGAAGACTTGGAAACAGTGTGGTATTACCTTGGGGGGCAGAGTAGGATATGGGGGGATAAATGGTGAGAGATGGAGAACTGACTTGTAGGCGTGAACACACAATACAGTGTACAGAGATGTGTTAGAGAATTGGCACCTGAAACCTGTATAATTTTGTTAAGCAGTGTCATCCCAATAAATTCACTTAAAAATAAAATGAAATATATTTTAATTTTTAGAAAAGCCTTCAGAAAATGAAGTTAAAAATTAGAAATTTCTTCTAGCGAAAATACGACTTTAAGTGCAAACCAAAGCATTAACCAGGATAATGACTGTCTTCCTCTGAGTAGTAGAGCAAGAACTTCACATCTCTTAAGAATAGTTATAGGCCCTGGCCCATTGGCTCAGTGGTAGAGAGACGGGCTGGTGCGTGGAAGTCCTGGGTTTGATTCCCAATCAGAACCAATCAGAGCACACAGGAGAAGCGACCATCTGCTTTTCCACCCCTTCCCCTTCTCCTTCTCTCTCTCTCCTTTTCTCTCTTCCCCTTCCACAGCCATGACTTGAATGGTTTGAGCAAGTTGGCCTCAGGCACTGAGAGTGGCACCGTGGCCTCACCTCAGACATTAAAATAGCTTGGTTACTGAGCAATGGAGCAGTGGCTCCAGATGAGCAAAGCATCGCCTGGTAGGGGGCTTGCCCAGTTGATCCTGGTTGGGGCACATACAGGAGTCTATCTCTCTGCCTCCCCACCTCTCAATTAAAAAAAAAAGAATAGTTATCATATGGGAGGGACAGTTGATAAGAGTTCCATCTCCAGCTTCCCAATTACTTCCTCCTTTCCTATAGCGCTGGGAATGTTTTATACTGCACATCAATAGTGTCCTTTGGCAAACTTTCCTCTCTTTCTCTCTTCCCTCCAACCCAATGTGTCCTTCATGAACCAGATAATCTTTCTGTTCTGTTCCTGATTAATACTAATTTTTCTAGGCCCATGATCCAAGGAGGGCCAGTCCAGACTGGCTAATTTACCAGTTGCCTATGATATAGGTTTTGAATTGCAGACACGAGCTAAACTAGTTGGGCTCTTCTCTTAGGAAATGAAAATCAGGAATCAGAGGCTGAGTCATATAGCAACTAAAGCAGATGAGCAAAGATTGGACTAAGACTGCTATAAGATAAAGTCATGTTTGGAGATAACATTATTAGTCAAAATCACATGTAGGCTGAAGTTGAGAAAGAAAGTCAGATATTGGGGGGAAATGAATCAGAAACATGAAGAGAAGTAGAGACATCATGTAAGAAAGAAGATGCACACAGTCCAGGAGGGAGATAGCAGAGTTGTTTGCAAGATCTGCCTTTGTGCCGAAGGCCTGCCATTTCAAGAACTCTCCAGATGTTTCTTTACCAGTGGCCCCTTTTGTTGATTTAACTGAAGTGAGTCTCTATTCCTTGTAATTTAACAAGTCGGAAGAAACTTTCTCTTCTGTTACCTTTTCTTCTATATTCACCTCCTTCCAATGTCTCTTTTATAGTCTTCTAAACCCCTTTCTTCCCCCCCCCACCAACCACCTTATTTATGTCTCAGGCATACTGTTAGGGCTCATCCCTATAAAATACTAGAAAACTGAAAAGAAATAAAATAGTGTGTTTTGTAATAGCAGCTTTATTGAGATATAATTTATATAAAGTTTAATGTTTTCAAGTGGAAATTCAGTGGGTTTTATTACTTTCATAGAGTTGTATATACATCGCCATGCCCTGGCCAGATAGCTCGGTTGGTTAGAGTCTTGTCCCAATATGCAAACGTTTCAGGTTCAATCCCTGGTCAGAGCACATACAGAAAGAGACTGATGTTTCTATCTCTCTCTTTCTTCTTATCTCTCTAAAATCAGAAAATACATTAAAAACAAAACTACAGACCAACCCTTTAAAAAATCACCACTATCTAATTTTAGAACATTTTTATCACCCCCAAAAGAAATCCCATACCCATTAGTCTCCCCCCCCCCTTCCATTTTCTCCACTCCATACTAGGTTCTGTCTCTGTAAATTTGCCTGCTCTGGACACGTCATATAAATAAAATATATACAAAATTTGCCTGCTCTGGACATGTCATATAAATACAATATATACAAAATACAATATATAACTGGACTCTTTCACTTAGCAAATTTTTTCAAGCTTAATCCATGTTGTTGTATATATCAGTATTTTGTTTCATTTTATTGTCAAGTAATAGTCTGTTGTATGGATCCTATTTTGTTTATCCATTTATCAATTAACGGACATTTAGATTATTTCTGGGTTTTGGCTTATATGAATAATGCTGCAATGAACATCGTGTACAGGTATTTGTGTGAACATGTTTTCAGTTCTCTTGAGTATCTACCTAGGAGTGGAATAGCTGGGTCACAGGGTGTCAAGCATTTCATTTAGTTGTCAGTTTGTTCCCTTTTCCTCTCCATGACATTTTAAGACCTTCTTCAAGCTTTGCCGCTATCATTCTCAGTTCTCCTTTTCATTTTCTTTGTGGATTACTGCTTCCAGTACGCCTTTCCGTTTTCTTCTGGTCCTCACTTTTATTTTACCAATTATTTTAGTTTATTATTATTACTTAGATTTTATTTATTCTTTTTTATTGGGGAGAGAGAGAGAGAGAGAGAGAGAGATAGAGAGAATGGGGGGAGGAGCAGGAAGCATCAACTCCCATATGTGCCTTGACCAGGCAAGCGCGGGGTTTTGAACCGGCGACCTCAGCGTTCCAGGTCGACGCTTTCTTCACTGCACCACCACAGGTCAGGCTTTAGTTAATTTTTTAATTATCCTCAACTTGCCTTCCTGTAATCCCTTTATCCTTCCTTCCTTCTCTCTCCCAATCTCAGATGGTGCTTGAGGAAAGCCTGCTTCACTAGGACAAAGTCAGGTTCAAGAGAAATACAAGTCCAGGAAGTAGCTCTCCAGAGTAAGAACTTCTCAAACAGAAACAGGGGGAACAAGGGTGCCTAGATGTGGTTATAATGGTTTATATTTAAATGACCATTGGGGTCATAGTTTCATTCCTGTATTTGTCAAGTCAAACCAAAAAACTTAATGTTGACCTGCTGTTTCTTCCATCCGTCCATCCAAACTGCAAATGGAGTGTGACTCCCAGATAATTGCTGCAGCACTGCTGTAGGCTATGTCACCTTCCGCAGCACTAGCCCTTTGCCTCGGGCACCATATGGACAGTGACAGGCGAATCACCCTGATGAGATGAAGAACTGTAAGGAGATTGAGGGAGGCCTTTGACTTGTCTCAGCCACACTACTTCCCAGTAGAACATGCCTCTGTCTCATTCTCATTGTAAACTCAAGGCTGAAGCTGAGAAGCACCAATTTTGCTCAGGGAGACGGTTCAGTATTTTCCAAGTTTTTGACAGCTGACCAATTAAAAACCAGATGACACCGTTAACAAGCTCTAAATAAGCCAGGATATGAGCAATAGAAGGCACCAAAGCAACTAGCACTATACACCGCCATCCTCAATGTGCATCTGATAATTACAATGACGAAGATAATTACAATGACGAAGATGACTGCAGGGATGCTGGGCTGGATTCCGATCATTAACTGGAAGGCATTAAATTCTATCTCTTACAAATATTTCTAGTGTGCCTTCCATTTCCTCCGTTTCAGTAGTTTTTGTCTTCAAAAATCTGAAATTTCATTCAATTCCAATTAGTGATTTGAATCCCACCCAACATCCCTAAATTCCACCACAGCATCTTCACCAACATCATGATCATTGAGTGTTTCTCACACTCGTACTGAGCGTGGCTTTGTGTTAGATGACATAATGGGTCAGATTTCACACATAGCTTTAAAAACATAGTTTCCTCCATTTTTAGTCAACCCATATCATTTAAACCAGGGGTAGTCAACCTTTCTATACCTACTGCCCACTTTTGTATCTCTGTTAGTAGTAAAATTTTCTAACCGCCCACCAGTTCCACAGTAATGGTGATTTATAAAGTAGGGAAGTAACTTTATTTTATAAAATTTATAAAGCAGAGCTACAGCAAGTTAAAGCATATAATAATAATTACTTATCAAGTACTTTCTGTCAGATTTTCGCTAAGTTTGGCAGAATAAATCTTTATAAAACAACTTACTATAGTTAAATCTATTCTTTTATTTCTACTTTGGTTGCTCTGCTACCGCCCACCATGAAAGCTGGAACGCCCACTAGTGGGCGGTAGGGACCAGGTTGACTACCACTGCTTTAGACCATTACTGCGATGTTTGTTAACAAGCCATTTGTGAAGCCTTTCTGTCTGTGAACATGGATGCTGGGATGGGTTTCAAAAAAAAAAGCCACACGAATTCATATTCCTGAGATTCATTAATGTTACCATTTTGTAACAGCCATTGACAATTTTTCAGGACCAAGAATGACAGAGAGGGGCTTGAGCCCAAAATTGATTCTTTGCTTACAATTCTGGTCCATAGTCATGTGTCAGGCAATAGGCCCTTTGCGAACAGAGTGGATACGAACTGTAAGGGTTTTTATTTTCATTTTTGTGCTCTTTATGAGCCAATATGTCAAATCCTTTTCCAGATGAAGAGCTGAAGCTACATCACTCAGAATTTTGATCAATGAGAGCCTCCTTTTTTCTGTGATCAGACTTCAGGGAGAGAGGTCTGAAATGAGTGTGGGGACCACTGGACTTTAGAACTGAGTTACTATAAAAAGGGCACATTGGAGAAGTTTCAGACAGCACAGCATGATGCAAATTACTACCATATGTATCGCTTACCAAACCACACCGATCTCAGCAGAGGTGGCAGGAGTGACATCACCAACACTGTGATTTGAACCACCCTCAGGAAAACATGGCTGATGGACCAACGATGATGGTTAGTGACACACAGAGAACCAGCAACACACACCATGTGAGACAGACCGATAAGCAGTTGCAGGGGTTCTCAATTACATTTCTCAAATTTTATAGCTAGCCCACATAAAAAAAAAATTATAAGAGAAACTGGGGACATTTTGAGGCAATCATGGGAAGTGGCATTGTTCTTAGCAGGTAAGAAATCACCAGAAATGAAAACTTTTATAGTATCTGCATTAATAGCTAATGATTTTGGTCATCATCAGTTCTGCTGTGTGGGTGTTTCCCCACACCAAGCAATTCTCGTACGCAAGCTGGGTGGCCTACAATTCAGCTCAATTCTAACACTATCTCCCTGGAGATAGCATCAGATCCCAGAGGTTAAGGGCTCAGTCCTCCAAGACTACCCCCCCCCACACACACACACATCATTTCAGGTGTCAGTTACAAATCCAGGTTGTCATTTGTGCTTCTAACCAATAGGCTATAGATGGGAGGTTCCAGTGACCCCTCTTTATGTTCATTTAATTGCTGCAGCAGATTAGAGAACCATTTTACTTACTAGATTACAAATTTAGTAGAAAAGGATACAACGCAGCCATGGCCAGGTGGGAAAGTTGCCCACGGCAGGGTTTGGGGAAAGGGCACGAGCTTCCATTCCCTCTCTGAGTGCCCCGCTCTCCCTGGATGTCCATGTGCTCACCAACCTGGATGCTCTTCAAACCCTGTCTCTTCTGAAGGCTTCATTACACAGGTGTGGTTGATCAAATCACCGGCCATTGGTGATTGAACTCAGTTTCCAGCCCCTTTCCCTCCCTGGAGGTCTGTGGTTTATTGACTTATTATGTTTTTCCCCACTGATGTGCAAACTCGTGACAACAGGGAGTTAACAGGGTGAACACTCGGAGGAAAAGCAGAGTGGAGGGCCAGCATGTGGGAAAGCCGGAGACAGCAGGCTTTGGCGTGCTGAGCAGTTGACAGCAGTGTGGCTTTAGAATTTATCTGGAACCACGGATGCCTCCAACTCTGAAAACTGAAGCAAGGGGTTGGACAATAGAATGAAAACACCATTAGGAGAAAAAGTCCCAGTGTGCAAAACAGCCCAGGTACACAGAGGAAGGGGAAGGCGCTGGGAAGAAGGGCCTAGTCTACTTCACTACTCTTCACAGTCATGCTGTAAATGAAATATATTCCAATTGAATTTCATGATGATTGTTTGTTCTGAATTTTCTTGATAAGATCAAATGAAAAACATATGCCTTTACAAAATTCAGTTGGAGAAAGTTCATCAGGAAAGAAGTAAAGTTGATTTAGCATGAGTCATCAAAGTCTACCCATTTAACACCTTTCACAATGTGCTATTGCCCAGGACTTGTTAAGCTTAAATGTCATTGTTTACAATAGATGCTAACAAAAGCATGTCCCGGGTGAATTATAATCTTTTTACTTAACACATTATTCTCTGGATGCCCTGCTCATTGGACCAGTATTATTGAATATATCAATTAAAATGGGAAAACACTTCCCCTCCCCTAAAAAGGTACATGCTTATCTCAAACATTAACAGTCGTTTGCCATTTTTCCAATACAGAGCTGATGTCAGGGACCTCAACACTGGCTTCCTCACTTAAATCACAGCCAAGTGCATCACTGATTTCTCTATAGGAGACACTTAAACACATTTATGAAGCAATCTGAATGCAAACTACTTCTAAATTTCTAGAATCCCCTTCCCACAATATTCACAGTTGTCTTCACCCCACCTAATAATCTGTATTTTCTTTAAAACAACTCTGTCTTGCCTGACCTGTGGTGGTGCAATGGATAAAGCGTCAACCTGGAAACGCTGAGGTTGCCGGTTCAAAACCCTGGGCTTGCCTGGTCAAGGCACATATGGGAGTTGATGCTTCCTGCTCCTCTCCCCTTCTCTCTCTCTCTCTCTCTCTCTCTCTCCTCTCTATAATGAATAAATAAAATCGTTAAAAAAAAGAAAAAAAAAACAACTCTGCCTTAATAAGTATTTCCAAAACTTTCAACTTAGTTTTCATTGAAATAACAAGTTTCTTTTTCAACCTCACATTTTATTGGTTCACATAAATTGTAATGAAATTTTATCATTACAATAGCAAGTACCACTTGCACAAACAGGCCCAGGAACAAATGTCACCAGCTGGTGAGAGAAGAAGGGTGCAGGCCATATTGTAACTAGCAGTCAGCCTTAAATTCACCGTGTTCTTTGCGGATGTCTCTCTTGACATTTAGCACCCAAGTGCCAAGGATATGCTGTACTCTCATCAATAGGACACCCATCCAGTTAACATTCTCTCTTACATTTCAGTCAATTTGCCACCTATGTTCTAGATCCACTTGTGCAGAGGTTTACAGTAGATTCCATAGGAGGAATTAAAAATAAATGAAAGGAGAGAGGGGAAAGACACTTGACCTTAAAAAGCCTCTAATGTGCCCTGGCCAGTTGGCTCAGCGGTAGAGCGTCGGCCTGGCGTGCGGGGGACCCAGGTTCGATTCCTGGCCAGGGCACATAGGAGAAGCTCCCATTTGCTTCTCCACCCCCCCTCCTTCCTCTCTGTCTCTCTCGTCCCCTCCCGCAGCCAAGGCTCCATTGGAGCAAAGATGGCCCGGGCGCTAGGGATGGTGCTGGGGATGGCTCCTTGGCCTCTGCCCCAGGTGCTAGAGTGGCTCTGGTCGCGGCAGAGCGACGCCCCGGAGGGGCAGAGCATCGCCCCCTGGTGGGCAGAGCTTCGCCCCTGGTGGGCGTGCCGGGTGGATCCCGGTCGGGTGCATGCGGGAGTCTGTCTGACTGTCTCTCCCCGTTTCCAGCTTCAGAAAAATACAAAAACAAAAACAAAAGCCTCTAATGTATTTTTTTAAGCAATAGAGAGAGAGAGAGAGAGACAAGGACAGACAGACAGGAATCAATTCTTCATTGCGGCACCTTAGTTGGTTCATTGATTGCTTTCTCATATGTGCCTTGACTGGGGGGCTCCAGCTGGGAGGCTCCAGCTGAGCAAGTGACCCCTTGCTCAAGACAGCCACCTTGGACTTCAAGCCAGTGACCTTTGGGCTCAAGCCAGCAACCATGGGGTCATGTCTGTGATCCCACACTCAAGCCAGGGACCCCACGCTCAAGGTAGTGAGCCTGCACTTAAACCAGAGGAGTCTGTGCTCAAGCCAGCAACCTTGGGGTTTCAAACCTGGGTCCTCAGCATCCCAGATTGACACTCTATCCACTGCACCGCCACCTGCTCTGGCAAAAACCTCCGATATTATTGTACAAATCATTCCACTATAGTTATTAGTTGGCATTCATTGACTAGCTACTTTGTGGTAGGCATTATGCAAAATATTTTGCATACATTATCTCAATCCCTACAACACCTCTTAGATCTAGACACAAATATCATCAACACTGTTTCACTGATAAGTTAACCGAGGTTCAGAGAGTCACTTTGCAAGTGGCAAAGCCGTCATTTGAGTCTGAATGAAAGTGCCTGCCACTTTGCTTCATTGACCTTCATTATTAAGAACCGTCAGGAGTCTCAGATCAGTCTTCGGCTGTTGGACTCCAATAAACCTTTCTCCTTATTATTTTTTTTTCTGTTAGCATGGAGAGTTTTTCTTAAATTTTGCTCTCCACCAGAAGTTCCCATTAAAATGATTAACACCTAAAAACTCTGAAGTTTGTCAAGAATGCAAAATGTCCAGCATCGTGCTAGAACTTGAAACATTGACTCAGCCTCAGGCCCCACAATTTCAAGGTTTTGACCAACCAACTGGGGCTATGGTATGACCAGTGGACATCCTGCCTGAAGTCACAGGGAATGCACCTCTTTCCCACCTAATAGTGGAACCCAAATTGTATCACTTGCATTATCCTTATCTTAATAGGACTTCTCAATTATTTTAGAGAACGGGGTAGAATAACAACAACAAAAAAGAATAGACAAAGCAAAATATCAAGTGGTGATTGCGACCTACTCCTAAGATCTCATTAATTTAATACCCAGCTTTCTTAATGTCATCTGGTTCATTTACAGTTTTATAATAGATAAGTAATGTTCATTGTGTTTCCAACAATACAGAAAAGTGTAAGAGATAGAAGCATTAAAATCCCCCAACCCACTGACAATCATTACTAACATTACAGATATTATTCCACATGTATAAATAGTTATGATACCATACTGACGTCTTTCTCTGTCAATAATTATCTATTCAAATTTTCACCTTTGCAAAAGAGTAAGTAATATCCAGATTTGCCATTAGGCAGCTCTCCAGATGGTCCTTTGGGACTCCCTTCCACAAATCTAATTGTAAAGTACTATGATGCAGATACAATGGTGTCCTCTTGCAAACATGTTGGCACTGAGACATAGCCTGTCTTATATTTTTCTATTGTGTATGTATATATAGCAAAGCCCCACCCTTATGTTCAATACCAAAATCTACTCTTAGAAGGGTCAGGAAATCTGGAATTAAATAGTCCAGTTGGTAAGCCTATTCTGACTTCTCATTGATGGGCCACTTGGGATCACTGGATAGGAAGATACTCTGAAATTCTGGTTCTTTGGGGGAGTGAAAGGAAAATGTCACCACTTCCTTTGAAATGAAAAGGTTTTCCTGTGCCTGATAATTGCCACTAATAATACCTAACTTAGCATTCTTTATCTAACGAGGAAATTTTAGAACTTTTTTAAACTACTTTTCACTGGTATGGCATTTTTTTTTCTTCCCAAAAAGAAACCAAAGGCCTGGCCTATGGTAATGTAGTGGGAAAAGTGTCAACCTGCGCTGCTGAGGTCCCTGGTTCAAAACCCCAGGCTTGCCCAGTCAAGACACAGATGACAAGCAACCAATGAACCACTAAAGCGAAGCAATTATGAGTTGATGCTTTTTGCTCCCCTCTCTTTCGTCTCTCTATAAAATAAAATAAAAAATCTTAAAAAAAAAAAAAAAAAGAAACCAGAGCTCTTTAATACATTTCATGATCAAGCTACTGAAATGTGTCCTACAAATCTACCTTGCAGAATACTCTGATAATCTTCAGAAATAAGCAAGTATCCAGCCCTGGCCGGGTAGCTCAGTTGGTTAGAGCATCCCCCTGATACAACAAGGTTGCAGGTTCCATCCACAGTCAGGACACATATGAGAAATAAACAAGTACCCATCCTGGCAGAGGAAGGAAGGGTGTGTCCTGTCTGAAAAGCAATTACACCAAATGGAATGGGAGAAAAATAAAAAATAAATAAATGGAATGGGACCTAGGAGAAAATAAAAAAAGATAAATTAGAGCCCTTTATCCTATAGACTCAAGATTTTTAGAAAAGAAGAAGAAAAGCAGTTCAGAAAACTTAAAGCCCTATGGCTGGTAATTGGCCACCATCTGGCTTCCATAAATCCTTTGGAAGTGGAGAAAGCATTTCAGGTGCTAAATGGGACAAGGGTTACCACCCAGGTGTTGAAATTAGTGCATTTACAAATAGCCACCACCTCAGTTACAGTTATTTGCAAATGGCAGCAGCAACAGCTATTGCTTCCCAATAGTCATTCTATTAAATAAGAGTATTTAATATCAGAATCCTGACCTTGATTGCAACCACAAACCCAAATATAGAACCCTATTTTTCAGCCTCTCTTGCAGTTACATGTGACCATGTGAGGAAGTCTGGGCCAATGATATAGAGCCAAAATGTTATATTGTATTTATAGACATTTTTTTCTTATGAGACAAGGAGTAAGCCTCTTTTCTGTCTCTACTAAAGCCCTGCTGCACAAAATATAAAAATACAAACCTCTCCTAGGGAAAATGAGCAGAAAACTAGAAAGAGCCATGTCAGTCCTTGACTCCCTACCTCCAGAATTACTTAAAAGAGAATTAAACTTTTCTATTGTTTAAGCTACTGTTATATGAGGGTTCACTGTTACAGTACTTGCAGCTGCAGCTAATCCTGACTAATAAGAGTGAAAATAAATACAAACTTAGATAATGCCTAAGATGTCCTGGCAGAGCAGAGGAAGCAGCCAAGGTTGTTATTCAGGCTAATGGAAATGACTTCCACATCAGTGCCCCAGTCAGCAGAAGGGTAGGAGGTGGCACTGGGACAAGGAGTGCCAAGCCCAAAGGCCAGGAAGACAATCGCTGTACTTGCCCCCACTGGGCCTGAACACAGCCTCATAAAACTTCTCAATTCAGTGAAGACTCAGGCCGCCTCCACCAATTCTTTGGACTGGATATAAACTGAAACACATTATGCAAAGACTTTGGGCTGTATCTCAACTTTTTCTTTCATACCACTCTGGTAAACAAAACATAAAGCTCCAAACCCTCACCCTTAAGATAATGATACAGCCCTGAAGATTTAGTAGCCAGCTACCCCCATGACCTTCGAGAATAGCCGGAACAAACAGAGCTCCCATCAGCTGTCCAGGTGCTGCCAAAAGTACTCATTGGGGGGGAGGGGGTTGCTCTTTGTGTACAAAGCAGTTCTCAACTGTTTTCTCTGCATCGAGAACCAGAACTGATGATCTTCGCAATGTGGAACACCCACGGGCATGGCCAGAGTGAGAAGAAATTCCCAGCCTGCTAACTGTAACTCCCTCACTTTTAGTCCCACCCAAGAAATGACAATAATGCAAACCACATAATGATGTGACAAGCTTAAGTTTGCTTTAATATATAAAGATAATAAGTCATGTCAAATTTTCATAAATAACTATCTTAGCTAAAGATTATTTGAAGCTCTCATGAAGAACAACCTCAACATACTGCAGCACCTCTGAGAAACTCACTCATTTAGGTGACGCTACCCTTGTTCTTACTGCGCTAGGGACTTCAGACTGCCCTGAAGGATTTTCAAGCAAAAATGAGGCTTCCAATATAGAAAACCATTCACCAGGTAAATAACCAAGCAAGCTTCCCCATGCAGATGAGTTCTGAATAAAAATCTCTTTAATGATAATAATGAGGATGCTGATCAGAGCCAATTATTTCAAGCTTCATAATTTGTATATTAACTAAACATCCTCATAATTAAGCAAGTTAGCCTAGGGAAATACCATTCATTAAAGGCTCTAGTGTTTTTTGCTTCTGAATTTTCTGCTCTAAAATAGTCCTGTGAATAAAAGCAAACTTGTCTATAAATAACAGGCAGCTGAAAGGAGAGAGCTTAAGCAAATTTGGGGTATGATTATCATTATTACTTTTTTAATGTAACCAGAAGTCTGGAAGTAGGTAAGCTGTCCGGAGCAGATACTGCAGTTATAGGCAGCTAACAGGAATCCAGGCTCCTTTACATTTCTGCTCTGCATGTCCGCAGGGTGAGTTCATCTCATTAGGGTCCCAAAATGGCCACCCCACTCCAACTTCATACCCTATTTCTAGCAGGAAGAAGAAGACACAGGCAGCCACCAGCTGACTCATTATCCTTTCTAAAGAGCTTGTCAAGAAGCTCTGCATAGCCTAACCAGGTGGTAGTGCTGTGAATAGAGCATTAACCTGGGACCCAGGTTCAAAACTCTGAGGTTGCCAGCTTGAGTGCAGTCTGATCCGGCTTGAGTGCCGGGTCGCCGGCTTGAAGCCTAAGATGGCTGACTTGAGTCCATGGTTGCTGGCTTGAACAAGGGGTCACTGGTTCAGCTGGAGTCCCCAGTCAAGGGGACTGTATGAGAAGCAATCAATGAACAGCTAACGTGCCACTACTATGAGTTAATGCTTCTTATCTCTTTCCCTTCCTGTCTGTCCCTGTCTCTCTCTCTCTCTCTCTCAATAAATTTAAAAAAAGAAGTAGTTTTACCTAGCAGTGTCCACACATGGTCACCTTTAGCTACAAAGTGGGGTGAGGTGAGGTGGGAAGTGGAAAAAGTGATGACCAGGAGGTGGCAGAGTGGGGGGAAAAGATGATGAGAAAGTTATTTAGCAGGACAAAATTTATCCCGAAACAAGGTCAGGTTTCTACCTGGAAGAAAGGTGGAGGAAATTTAAATAAATTGGATAGACAACAAGTGTTGTCAATTATACCCTAGCATGGTAAAGGAAGATTATCCTCAATAAAAACCACACAAACAAACAAACAAACAAAAAAACAACTGAGAGTCTATCAATAGAAGTAATCAAAACCCAACTTGGAGGCCTTGGCCAGGTGGTTCAGAGCATCATCCCAGTGCTCGGAGGTGAAAAATTCAATCCCTGATCAGGGCACATATGAGAAGCAACCAATGAGTGCACAACTAAATGGAATAACTGAGTGGAACAACAAGTTGATACTTTCTCTCTCTCTCTCTCTCCCTCCTTCTCTCTGCTCTCTCCTTCCCCTTTGCTCTCTCCTTCCCCCTCTTTCTCTCCTTTTCCCTCCCTCTCCCTCTCTCCCTCCCCCCTTCCTTTCTCTCTCTCTCTCTTTCATATCAATGGAAAAAAATGTTTTAACCTACTTGGAAGACAGCCTATAACATAGGAATCTATGTCTGTATAAAGGTGCCCACAGACCCACAGAAGATGAAACTGAAGAGTCAAACTGCCTTTATTTAGCAATGTAACCAATGTGAGGAATATTGTATTTCTTTTAATAAAAGATTAAAGATGACTGAAATGTAATTCTTATTATAGTAAACCTTTTCTTATTTTCGGTTTATCCTGAAAGCATCCTTGTTTTTATTTAAACTTCTATTTTCCTCTTTTTCTGATTAAACAAAAGATTTTGAAAAGATACCCTAATTCTGTTTTCCTTCTACATTTTCCTCCCCTACAATGTTCTGATTACTTGGGGTCCTTCTTTACAAGTCACAATGTGTAGGGGTTTTTTTGGTCAGTAGTGGAACCCTGGTTTGACAGCTGACAATCAAGCTCAATCTTCTCTGCTTTCCACTTCAAAAACAACTAGAATAGTTCTGGAATTAGCACCTTGCTGTCAGTTTTGTTAATGATGTTTGAGGCAAAAAGGAACACAATCTACTCTTCTAGGAATATGATATATTGACTCTGCAGAGCTGACAATAGTAAAACGTTGGTGTGATACCAAATTCACCTTTCAGATACGTCATGTTTCGAACATCTAAGAAGAAAGCATTAATAGAGTTTAACCCTATATTATCAAATTGTGAAAAGCTAAACATAAATGTTGGCTTTAGGAGTGATTTTCTTAAAAATTTCTACTAATCATCAGGAAATCTCCATTCTAGGTGACATACAGAAATAAACAACAAAAATACTTGTTCTCACATAATATTTTCCCATCCAAAATAAAATGATAACTCATTAATGTTTATAATGATCCCTAGAATAAGTCTAGATAAAGATTATACAATTTTTTAAATAAGTTGACACAATGGTTGAAAATGTTTAATGAAAGTTATAACTGGTCATTTTTTGTAAAAAAAAAAAAAAATGAGCTATCTCCTCATGGTCTTAAGATCTCATGCTATCATTTGCCAGATTAAAGCATTTATCATAATGAATTGTTTTTTTATCCTGAGAATATAAATCTAAGAATTAGAATTTATCCTCTGGGGCATTAAGATGGTGATGGAGTAGGCAGACGTACCAACTTCCACCTCCCAGAACCAAAGTGGATTATAACTTAATTTTAAGAACCATCATCTGGAAAAACCAACGTTGGACTAAACTGAGAGGACTCTTTAACCAAGGAACACTGAAGAAGTCACACTGAGACTGGTAGGAAAAGCAGAAACGTGGAGAGGGCTGCCCAGCTCCTGCAGGGAACAGCAGCCTGGAGGGACTCGCGTGGCAGAAAACAAGTTTATCAGAGAGGGGAGGGTCCTGGGCCCCGGGAACAAAGCCCCAGCCTGCAGTCTCAGAGCCGAGAAGAAGCATATGGACAGTATTTAGCTGCAAAACAAGTCAGGATACTGTTTGTGAGAAAGAGATAGATTTCTCAGACCCAGGATTCTTCTTAAGGGA
The DNA here is from genome assembly GCF_036850995.1 of Saccopteryx leptura. Taxonomy (NCBI): domain Eukaryota; kingdom Metazoa; phylum Chordata; class Mammalia; order Chiroptera; family Emballonuridae; genus Saccopteryx; species Saccopteryx leptura. The sequence continues at coordinate 182,802,858 of NC_089506.1, read as the reverse complement.
CTGCAGAGAAAACCTCTTTTGCAACCACTAACCTGGGACTCTGGGACACTGGGAGAGTAGAGAGGACTGGAGTAGCAGGAACAGAGTGTAATCTAAAAGGCATAGGGAGAAACACTTTGAGGGACAGCTACCCTAATCCCTAGACCAGCGGTTCTCAACCTGTGGGTCACGACCCCGGTGGGGGTCGAATGACCAAAACACAGGGGTCGCCTAAAGCCATTGGAAAATACATATTTATTATACAATACATTTTTAAATAAAATATGTATTTCCAATGGCTTTAGGCGACCCCTGTGTTTTGGTCATTCGACCCCCGCCGGGGTTGCGACCCACAGGTTGAGAACCACTGCCCTAGACTGAGTCACCCCCCAAATCTAAAGTGAATATTTCCCCTGGAACCAGCAATACCAGCAAAGGGAAGCAGGACACCAGCCAAACAAGCTATTCTGCAGCACTCAGAGCAGTCACTTAGAAGGAGGGAGACTTCAGGAATACAGTATTGAGTGCTAAGGTTTGAGCTGCAGCGCCCCCACCCACACTGCTGAGGGCTCGCTGGAAGCGTGGTCCCATTGGCAGAGGCAGAAGCCAGGCCAGCACGACTGAGGCCCAGCGTGAGCTCAGCCTTGCCTGACCTAGGCGAAAGGTGTGCACAAAAGTGGTCCGACCCAGCTGCATGCCAGGTGAGCAAGAGCCATCCCAACTGCAATCCCACCCACGGGAAAGGTGAAAGCCAGAAAACTGTAGAGACCCGCAGTTGAGCGCAGGCGCAAAGCCCCACCAGGCCCGTGGAGCCAGGGCTTGCAGCCCCACGTGGGAACAGGCAGAGACCCGCGGCTGAGCATAGGTGTGCAGCCCTGCCCACGGTGCCAAGGCTTGCGACCCCAGCATGGTGCGCAGCCCCACCCATGGGGGCAGGGTGCAGGACGAGACCGGCTGAGGCTTGTAGACCCATGCATGTGAACACAGCCCCTCCCATGGAGGAGAGGCAGAAACCACAGCAACTGTCACAGTGGGCTGGCCCTGGCAACGCCCATTCCTGAATGCCCAAGGCAGTGGCAGGGGGGGTGGGCCTGCAGACAGACCACACCTAGGGAACACAGAGGACACACCCATTGGACTTCTGTGCCCATACCCTTCTTATACACAGACAAAATGGGAAGGCAAAGAAATGCCACCCAAATGAATCAAAAGAAATCCCCACAAAAGAACTTGAATAAGTCAGATATAACCAAATTACCAAAGGCAGAGTTTGAAATAAGGATTGTTAGGATGCTCAAAAAAATTTAAACAACAATAGATGAACACAACGAACACCTAAATAAAGAGATAGCAAGTATTAAAAAAATTGAAATAATAAAAAGGAATCAGTCAGAAATGACAAATACAATATCATAAATAAAGACCACAATGGAAGGAATTAAAAGCAGGATGGATGAAGCTGAGGATCAAATCAGCGAATTAGAGGACAAGATAAACAAAGAAATGGAAGCAGAGCAGCAAAAAGAAAAGAGACTCAAAAAGTCTGAGGAAACTCTAAGAGATCTCTTACAACATGAAGAGAAATAACATCTACATCATAGAGGTTCCTGAAGAAGAAGAGAAAGAACGAGGAATAGAGACCTTGTTCAATCAAATCATAGCTGAAAACTTTCCTAAATTGATGCAGGAAAAATTCACACAAGTTCAAAAAGCACAGAGAATCCATTAAAGAGAAACCCCCCCAAAATTACACCAAGACACATCATAATTAAAATACCAAGCTAAGAGATAAAGAGAAAATATGAAAAGCTGCTAGAGAAAAAAAGGCAATCACCTACAAAGGAGCCCCCATAAGGGTGACATCCAACTTCTCAACAAAAACACTTGAGACCAGAAGGAAATGGCAAAAAATATTCAAAGTAATGCAGAACAAGAGTCTACACCAAAACTATTTTATCCAGTAAGGCTATCGTTTAAAATTGAAGAAGAAATAAAAGCTTCCCAGACAAAAAAAAAACTCAAGGAATTTATCACAACCAAACCAATGCTGCAAGAAATGTTAAAAAGACCTCTTAAAAACAGATCAAAGGAGGAAGAGAATATAGTAAAAGAGGAATATAGCTTTAAAGAATAAAATGGCAATAAACAACTACATATCAATAATAACCTTAAGTGTAAGTGGATTAAATGATCCAATCAAAAGACATAGGGTAGCTGCATGGATAAGAAAACAGGACCTATTCATATCCTGTCTACAAGAGACACATCTCAAAACAAAAGATACACATAAACTAAAGGTAAAATTATGGAAGAATATATTTTATACAAATGGAAATGAAAAAAAACTGGAGTAGCAATATTTATATCACACAAAATGGACTTTAAAACAAAGGCTATAGTAAGAGATAAAGAAGGTCACTACATGATAAAGGAAGCAATCCAACAGGAAGATATAAGCATTATAAATATCTACGCACCTAATATAGGAGCACCTAAATATATAAAGCAGACTTTGATGGATATAAAGGGCAAGATCAAGAGCAATACCATAATAGTAGGAAATTTCAATACCCCACTAACATCACTAGATAGATCCTCAAAAAATAAAATTAACAAAGAAAAAGCAGGCTTAAAGGACACACTAGATCAACTCACATTAATAGATATCTTCAGAACCTTTCACCCTAAAGCAGCAGAATATACATTCTTTTCAAGTGCTCATGGTACATTCTCTAGGATATACCACATGTTAGGACACAACAGTGGTCTCAACAAATTTAAGAAGACTAAAATCATATCAAGCATTTTCTATGATCACAATGGCATGAAACTAGAAATCAACCACAACAGAAAAACTGAAAAATACTCAAACACTTGGAAACTAAATAGCATGTTATTAAATAACAAATGGGTTAACAATGAGATCAAACTAGAAATAAAAAAGTTCCTAGGAATGAATGATAATGAGCATACAACAACTCAAAATTTATGGGACACAGCAAAAGCAGTCCTGAGAGGGAAGTTCATAGCATTACAGGCATATCTTAAGAAACTAGAAAAAGCTCAAATAAACAACTTAACCCTGCATCTAAAAGAACAAGAAAAAAAACAGCAAGTAAATCCCAGAGGGAGTAGAAGGAGGGAAATAATAAAGATCAGAGTGGAAATAAATGCCATAGAGTCTAAAAAAACAATACAGAGAATCAATGAAACAAGGAGCTGGTTCTTTGAAAAGGTAAACAAGATCAATGAACCTTTAACCAGACTCACCAAGAAAAAAAGAGAGAGGACTCAAATAAATAAAATTAGAAATGAGAGTGGAGAAATAACAACTGTCACAACAGAAATACAAAGGATTGTAAGAAAATACTATGAAGAATCTATGCCAAAAAATTAGACAACCTAGATGAAATGGACAAATTCCTTGAAATATATAATATTTTAAAAATCAATCTGGAAGAATCAGAAAACCTAAACAGACTAATTATAACAAATGAGATCAAAACAGTTATCAAAAAACTCCCAACAAACAAAAGCCCTGGGCCCGATGGTTTCACAGGCGAATTCTACCAAATATTCAAAGAAGAACTAACTCCTATCCTTCTCAAGCTATTTCAAAAAATTCAAGAGGAAGGAAGACTTCCAAGCTCCTTTTATGAGGCGAGCATAATTCTGATTCCAAAACCAGGCAAAGACAACACAAAGAAAGAAAATTATAGGCCAATATTCCTGATGAATTTAGATGCTAAAATCCTCAACAAAATATAAGCCAACCAGATCCATATATGAAAAAAATCATACACCATGATCAAGTGGGATTTATTCTGGGGAGGCAAGGCTGGTACAATATTTGCAAATCAATCAGTGTGATTTATCACATAAACAAAAGGAAGGAGAAAAAACAAATGATAATTTCAATAGCTCTCAGCAAAGTGGGAATACAGGGGACATATCTCAACATAACAGCCATCTATGACAAACCCACAGCCGACATCATACTCAATGGGCAAAAATTAAAAGCAATCCCCTTAAGATCAGGAACAAGGCAGGGGTGCCCCCTTTCACCACTCTTATTCAACACAGTTCTGGAAGTCCTAGCCACAGCAATCAGACAAGAAGAAGAAATAAAAGGCATTCAAATTGGTAAAGAAGAAGTAAAACTCATTATTTGCAGATAATATGATATTGTATATAAAAAACCCTAAAGTCTCAGTCAAAAAACTACTGGACCTGATAAATGAATTCAGCAAGGTGGCAGGATATAAAATTAATACTCAGAAATCAGAGGCATTTTTATACACCAACAATGAACTGTCAGAAAGAGAAATTAAGGAAACAATCCCCTTCACTATTGCAACAAAAATAATAAAGTACCTAGGAGTAAATTTAACCAAGGAGATTAAAGACTTGTACTCAGAAAATTATAAAACATTGATAAAAGAAATCAAGGAAGATGCACACAAGTGGAAGCATATACTATGTTCATGGATAGGAAGAATAAACATCATTAAAATGTCTATATTACCCAAAGCAATCTATAAATTCAATGCAATACCAATTAAAATACCAATGACGTACTTCAAAGATATAGAACACATATTCCAAAAATGTATATGGAACTCAAAAAGAACACGAATAGCCTCAGCAATCTTGAAAAGGAAGAATAAAGTGGGAGGTATCACACTTCCTGATATCAAGTTATATTACAAGGCCATTGTACTCAAAACAGCGTGGTACTGGCATAAGAACAGGCACATAGATCAATGGAACAGAACAGAGAACCCTGAAATAAACCCACAGCTCTATGGACAACTGATATTTGACAAAGGAGGTAAGAACATACAATGGAGTAAAGACAGCCTCTTTAACAAATGGTGTTGGGAAAATTGGACAGCTACCTTCAAAAAAAATGAAACTAGACCACCAACCTACACCATTCACAAAAATAAACTCAAAATGGATAAAAAATTTAAATGTAAGCCATGAAACCATAAGCATCTTAGAAGAAAACATAGGCAATAAGCTCTCCGACACCTCTCACAGCAATATATTTGCTGATTTATCTCCATGGGCAAGGTAAATACAAGACAGGATAAGCAAATGGGACTGTATCAAACTATAAAGCTTTTGCACAGCTAAAGACAATATGAAGAGAATAAAAAAAGACAAACGACACAATGGGAGAACATATTCGAAAATATGTCTGATAAGGGGTTAGTAACCAAAATTTATAAAGAACTTATAAAACTTAACACCAGGAAGATAAACAATCCAATCAAAAAATGGGCAAAAGAAATGAATAGACACTTCTCCAAAGAGGACATACAGATGGCCAATAGGCATATGAAAAAATGCTCAACATCACTAATCATTAGAGAAATGCAAATTAAAACCACAATGAAATATCACCTCACACCAGTAAGAATGGCACTCATCAACAAAACAACACAGAATAAGTGCTGGTGAGGATGTGGAGAAAAGGGAACCCTCCTGCACTGCTGGTGGGAATGCAGACTGGTGCAGCCACTGTGGAAAACAGTATGGAGATTCCTCAAAAAAATTAAAAATCAAACTGCCTTTTGACCCAGCCGCTCACTTAGGAATATATCCCCAAAACACCATATCACTGTTTCAAAAGGAGAAATGCACCCCCATGTTTATGGCAGCATTGTTCACAATAGCGAAGATCTGGAAACAGCCCAAGTGTCCATCAGTGGACGAGTGGATTGAAAAGCAATGGTACATATATACTATGGAATACTATGGGACCATGAAAAAGAAGGAAATCTTACCTTTTGCAACAAGATGGATGGACATGGAAACTATTATATTAAATGAAATAAGCCAGGCAGAAAGAGAAAAATATCATATGACCTCACTCAATTGAGGAATCCAATGAACAATGTGAACTGAGGAATGGAATTGGGACAGAGGAGAGATGAAAGGAACCAGAAGAAGAGAGAACAGAGGGAAAGGGGATGATAAAATGGGATAAAGCTGAAGGGAAGGGGGGAGGGGGCAAGGGAGATGTTGAGGGGAATACGGGGGAGTGGGGATGCATTCGGGCAACACTAGAATCTATGTAAACAGAATAAATTAAAATTAATAATAATAAAAAAATTTATCCTCCAGCTTTCTTGTTAGAATTTCTAACTGCTGATTTGCCAGTGGAGCAACTCAAAATATATTATGTTACTCCTTGAATCTTTGTTCAATGCATGCTGAAAATATTTGTCCAAAATGTACAAATGCAATTTGGACACATGCATCCAACTCTGGGGAAACATACCTGTGCCTTATGTTCTTAAATTTCTGTGCTATCTGCCCACTGAAATAAATGCACTACTTATTTTCTCCTTTCTATTAAATAGATATAATAAACTCACAATGTAAACTATCTAAGTGAATTAAGAACATTTTCAAATTTTCTTTATAGAACTGTTTGATATGCTAAAAGCATCACTTTTGTGAAAACAAGTTAAAAAGGCATATCAAGCACAGTTGTTTTTTCTAATGTTTATTTACTTTTTAAATTTTTTTTCAATTAGTTTATAGTCAATATTATTTTGTATTTGAGGTATACAGTTTTTTAAAGAATAAAACTATTGCACAACCCTAAGGGCCTTATCAACCTTTTCATACAGATCAAAAATCACTACTTCTTTCCATGTATGTTTTAAATCATTTTAATTGTTTTGAAATACACATAACATAAAAATTTACCACCTTAACCACTACTCAGTGTACAGCTAAGTGGCATTAAGTACATTCGCGTTGTTTCACAACCATCCCTACCATCATCTCCAGACATTTTTCATCTTCCCCATTCTTTCATCCTCTCCAGCCCCTGCTAAACACCACTTAGGCTGATTTTGTGTCATTGATGTAAATGTGGATTTTATTTTTATTTTTAGGATTTTATTTATTGATTTTAGAGATAGAAAAAAAGAGAGAGAGAAAGGGGGTATGGGGGAACAGGAAACATCAACTCAAAGTAGTTGCTTTTTCTTCTTCTATGTGCCGTGACAGGCTAAGCCTGCGGTTTCAAATCGGCAACCTCAACATTCCAGGTTAACCACTGAGCCACCAACAAGTCAAACGGAAGTGTTGTGTTAAAGTCCCCTACTGGTATTGTATTAGTATCAATATTTATGTCTGTTAATATTTGCTTTATGTATTTAGATGCTCCTATATTGGGTGTGTTGGTGTTTATAAATGTTATATCCTCTTGTTGGGTTGATCCTTTTATCATTATATAATGCCCTTCTTTGTGTCTTTGTCTTTTTTTTAAAGTCTTTTATGTCTGAAGAGTCAAGCTGCCTTTATTTAGCAATGTAACCAATGTGAGGAATATTGTATTTCTTTTAGTAAAAGAAATATTGTCTCTGTGTATCTATTGGTCTGAAGTGAGTCTCTTGTAGGCAGTATATAGATGAGTCTTGGGTGTTTTTTGTTTTTCTTATCCATTCTGCAACACTATGGGTTTTTTTTAATTGGAGCATTTATTCTATTTACATTTAAAGTAATTATGGATAGGTATGTAGCTAATTGACATTTTTTTATTGTTTTTGTAGTTCTCTGTTTCTTTTTTTTCTTCTCTTGCTCTCTTGAACATTGACAACTTTCTTCAGTAATTTATTTGGATTTCTTTTGCTTTATTTTTTGTATACCTGTTATGAGCTTTCAATTAGTGTAACTGACATTTTTATGAAACAAGCTATGTTTATAGTAGTCTATTTTAATTTGATGGTTACTTAAGTTTGAATTCATTCTGAAAGCACTAAATTTTTTATTCATCCCCCCCGCATTTGTGTTTTTCACATTGTATTTTATTTACATCTTGTGTGTGTGTGTATCCTGTAATTCTTTTAAGATGTTTTAAATTCATTTTAGAGAGGAGAGAGAGAGAGAGAGAGAGAGAGAGAGAGAGAGAGAAGTGGGGGAGGAGCAAGAAGCATCAACTCCCATATGCCATAATGTGCCTTGACCAGGCAAGCCCAGGGTTTCAAACCAGCAACCTCAGCATTCCAGGTCAACTTTATCCACTGCGCCACCAAAGGTCAGGCCTGAATCCCATAATTTATTATTGTAGTTATACATGATCTTAATACTTTTGTCTTTTAGCTTTCTTTTTTTTAAATGCATTTTTTAAAAGATTTTACTTATTCATTTGAGAGAAGAGGGAAAGAGGAGACACAAGGCGGGAGGAGCAGGAAGCATCAACTCCCATATGTGCCTTGACCAGGCAAGCCCAGCATTTCAAACAGGCGACGCTTTACCCACTGCGCCACCACAGGCTAGGCTGTCTTTTAGCTCTCATACTCGCTTTATAATTAGTTGATCTCTTACCATTACTAAATGTGTGGCTTTACCAAAGAGCTTCTTTTTCTTTCCTCTGTTTTCTTATTTTTAGATTTGGCCTTTTCTTTTTCGCTTAAAGTCACTTAAAGAAGTTGTACTGCCATTTTATTAGTAATGATCTCCTTTGGCTTTTGCTTGTCTGGGAAAATCTATCTCCTTCAATTCTGAATAATAATCTTGCGGGGTAAAGTAATAATGGTTTTAGGGGGGTTTTTTGTTTGTTATATTTCAACACTTTAAAAATATCATTTCATTTCCTTCTGGCCTGCAAAGTTTCTGTTAAGAAATACGTTTAAAGTCTTATGGGTGGATCCCTTGTACATAACTAGTGGCTTTCTTTTTGCTTTTTTTAAGATTCCTTTTTATCTTTAACATTCAGAATTTCCGTTACAATGTGTCTTGGTATGGGCCTTTTGGGGTTCATCTTGTTTTGAACTCGGTGTGCTTCCTGGACTTGGATATCAATTTCCTTTACCAGGTTAGGGAAGTTTTCTCTGTCCCTTTCTCACTTTCTTCTCCTTCTGGGAACACTGTGATATGAGTACTGATATACTTGATATTGTCCCAGAGGTCTCTTAAACTGTCCTCATTTTTAAGAATTTTTTTTCTGCCCTAATTGGGTGATTTTCACTACCTTGTCTTCTAGACTTATTCTTCTGCCTTATCTAACCTGCTGTTGATTTCCTGTAGTATATTTCTTATTTCAGTTATGATATTCTTCAGTTCTGATTGATTTATTTTTATATTTTGTAACTTTTTGTTGAAGTTCTTACTGAGTTTATTCTTCTCCTCATTTCATTGAGCATCTTCATAATCATTGTTTTAAACTCTTTGTCTGGTAGATTGCCTGTCTCGATTTTATTTAATTCTTTTAAAAAGTTTTTTATTGATTAATTTGAGAGAGAGAGAGAGAAATTGATTTGTTGTTCCAGTTTTTAAATGCATTTATGGTTTATTCTTGTATGTGCTCTTACCAGGGATCAAACCCACAATCTTGGCATATTGGGATAATGCTCTAATCAATTAAGCTAACCTGCCAGGGCTTGTTTAGTTCTTTTTCTGGAATTTTGACCTGTTCTTTCATTTCAAACGTATTTTTCTATCTCTTTCATTTTGGCTATCTATCTGTGTTTGTTTGGCTGCGTTAGGTAAATATAGGAAGTCCTCAGGTTATGACACAGTTCTGTTCCTACAACAGTGACATAACCTGAATTTTGGTGTAAGTTGAAACACACCCTAGCCTAAGTCACTTACCTATCTTAACACAGTTGTAAAATCATAATCTAGAACTTAAAAACACAACCAAGCCAAAAATGGCATAAGTAAACATACTGGGGGACACCAACTCCCTTACTCATATGCCACATTACTGCGTATTCTTCCACAGTGAGCAACCAAACTAGTTCGCCCACGTAGTCTGTACGTACGGTGATAATGGTGTAAGCCAAAACACTCACATCTAAATTTGTTTAAGTTTTTGTGGGAGTCATAAACTCAAAACATCATATGTCAATACTGTCATAACATACTGTATAGTATGTCTCCTGGTCTTTAAAGAGTAGTCTTATGTAGAAGATGTCTTCAGTGGCATAATCCCCTTTGGTCACGAGAGCCAGGTGTACCAGGGGTATTCTCTGTTTATGCTGTGTGTGCCCTCCTGTTATAGTTGGGCTACAATTGCTACAGGCACTCCAGTGGGTGGGTTATTCAGGCTGACTGGTTGTGAGGACCAGCTATAGGTAGTAACTACTACTGGTGTTTAGAGGCTAATCCCATGGAGTGGGAGTCAATTTGGAGGAGTTTCACTGTCAGCCAAGGGTATCCATAGGGTATGTCAGTTGTGGAGCTGTTGGGGTGGAGCTCTGGTATGAGCCAAGGCTGGCCACACCACTTGTGCTGGTCTTGGAGCTACTTGGTGGAGGTACGCTTGAGCTACTGCAAGGGTCACCAGCTCAGCTGAGATCCCACATCATGGAAGTGGGACCTCATCAGACCACAACACTGCCCCACGTACCTGTCTCAAAGGGGCCTTTTCTTTTTATCCTTATAGGAATTCTATTCAGATAGTCTTCAAGTTGTTCTCAGCAATGATTGTTCTCTATTTAGTTGCAATTTTTATGTTTTCATGGGATGAGATGAGTTCAGGATCTACCTACTCTTCCATTTTGATGCTGCCTTTTCATTCTACTTTCTGACTTTATGAACTTGACTACTCTCAGACCCTTATATAAGTGGACCCATACAATATTTGTCCTTTTGTGCCTAGCTATTTCATTGTAGGTCTATATTAAGGTATATATTACTTTTTTTTTAATCCATTATCCATTGGTGGACAGTTAGGTTGCTTCCAACTTTGGCTATTATAAATAATGCTGCTATGAACTTGAATAAGCAAATATGTCTTTGAAGCCTTGCTCTCAATTCTTTTTGTTTCCCATGTATTTTTAAAAAGTAAAGTTGAGTATGGGTATTTATTTAATATATGGAGGAAAACACTCCAGAAATATTCAGAAAAAAATTCCAATCTTCTTCAGAGGAAAAGCAGAAGACAGTAGAAAAAAATAGTCATCTCAGTGAATTCCCAGCTTTGTAACCTTATGAGAGCCGTTTTGTGCTCTAGTTTCCTCATCTGTAAAATAAAAACCCCTAATTGTGTGATTTTTAAGTTTCCATTCCAGTTCTGTAATTCCCTGGCTTAATGGCCTAATCAACTCAGCACTTTATTCACCAAAGCTTATATGATAGTTCATGATTCCCCAGGGCCTGATCCACAGTTTGAGACATTTATATTTGGAATTTACTTTTTAAGCTCTGAAATTTTCTCCCACACTTGTAGCAAAAGGAAAACTAACAAGATATGCATTTGAAAAGCAACTTGTATTTTTCAAAAGCAATAGTTAATGAAAAATGAGGGGACCAAGGATAATCCTTGCAGGTTGCATTTTTCTGAAAAGAGAAATGTATTCACCAGAATCACTGTGTTATGAGAATTGGCAGTATATTACAGTGTTATTTTTCAAAATTGTCCAATGATGTGCCCTTCTTAAAATACAATTTATTTATTTATTTTTTAAAGATTTTTTAAATTTATTTATTCATTTTAGAGAGGAGAGGGAGAGACAGAGAGAGGAGAGACAGAGAGAGAGAAGGGGGGAGGAGCTGGAAGCATCAACTCCCGTATGTGCCTTGACCAGGCAAGCCCAGGGTTTCGAACCGGCGACCTCAACATTTCCAGGTCGACGCTTTATCCACTGTGCCACCACAGGTCAGGCCTAAAATACAATTTAACTAAAATAATCTGAACAAGTACGTGATCCAAGTGAGGTTTTTTCCAGTTACATTTTTACTCAGTATTTGTATGTGTGTGTATGTGTATATGAGTGTGTGTGTGCACACGTGCAAGAGAGAAGGAATGTTTTCCTGTAAACTGTGCAGTGAACATCTTCAACTCTTCCCCATAGTTTGGTTCATGTCTGAGAATCAAATTACCCAGTTTGGATGACTCCCTGTTTCAAATAAGCTACATAATTGCAAACTTTCCACTTCGTCTTCTGTTGAGTCAACCGGGAGTTTCCGTTAAGGCTGTGGTTTTATAGTACGGCCAAGCCCACTCTCTCATCCTGGCACAGAGGCCACCGTCCCCAGGCTCCAGGTCTGCAGAGATCAGGACAGCAGAACGGGTTGACAGTGGTAAAGCAGATTCACACAGCTGCTTTTCTTAGCGTTGGGATGTGGCAAATTGCTCCGCTGTAAGCCTTTCCATTCTGTGATTGGTTAGAGCCCTCACTAAGGAGGCATGTAGGGAGCGTCTGATTGGAACAGAATGTTAATGTGCATGCTGGATACTTCATTTCTGAGTTTCTTGCATAATGCTATCTCACCATCCTGTTTCTTCCACTGCCTTGATTTTACATAGAACCCACATGGTGTGTTCAGATTTTCTGTGGCTTCAGGCCCATGCAGCTTGCCAAATGCGTTAGGCCACTTATGCCAGAATCTGACCCATTTCCAAAACTTACTTATCACACCCTCCCAGGCCTCCACCCTGCTTCTATGACCAGCTGCCCCATGAAGTTCCAACATTTAACAACAGTCAAGGTTTAAGTCTTGATGAAAAGCTCTTTTTACAGCTTGACCTGAGGGGAGACGGGCAGCAGCACATTTGCTTTGGACATTGGACAACCTTCTAATCTGATGAGAAATGAGAATGCCGAAGCACTTTACAAACCCTTGCGCCTCTCTCCCCCCAGGTCCTGCTCTGTAATGCGTATGGAGTCGAAGCCATCTCTCTTGTCCTGAATCATAGAGGATCTCAGTAACAGCCAGAAATTGAGGCCAGCTCTCGGCTTTCCCATGCTTATATTCTACCCACTCAACTATAATGCCAAAAAAAAAAAAAAGACACCGCAGACATTTCATCAACCTGTCTCTTCTGTCAAATTGCGTTATTCTCAAATTGTGTAAGCCTTATGTAAACAATATCACTTCACACATGGGGTTCCATAAGTACATTTTCTGCGTGTTTCTCACACAGCAGGTTTTCTATAAATGGGTGTATAAAAAGTGCCAAGATTTCAAACTTAAGAAAACACGTAAAGGACAGCCGTCCAGCAGTATTACAGTCGTTTTCTGCCCCGAGGCCCAGGAGCGCTAAGTTCTTTGCAGCGGGGCTGTCATAGGTGGTACTCATTACCAAGCACTAAGAGCCAGTTAGGTTCCCTATTCCGCTGATTTACTGAGACCTAAGGGCTGACAGATTGATTGCCTGACTTTTTAGGCACATTATTTCATACTTCCTTGCTGCATTTTCTTCTTTCTTTCTCTCCTCCTCTTTTTGTAACTCTTCTGTTCCCTCTCTCATTCATCCCTCAGAATAACCACCATCTCTCACCTTTCCATTCCCTCCCTTCATTCGCTTAAATAACCTATAATGCTCCAAGTTTGCATTTGTTTATTTGAAGTTATTATGTCTAGGGAAGAAGAGTCCATTTAAAGCGCCCTTAAAACACCCAAATTCATCACATAAAAATGGTCCTTCTATCTGTTTGATGTGTATTTACAAGGTTGCTGAATTTTTATTCTATTTTGTGCAAAAGATGGAAGTTGCTACTTCTAGTTACCAGCTACAAGTCATTAAATTAGCTTTCACTATAATAAAATGAAAGCATTTAATTGATTGTTAAATAATTTAGAGCGGGCTCACTAAGGTATATTGCCACAATTTAAATACATAACTATAAAATGAAAATGCTAAAACCCTGACAAAGAACAGCTTTGGAATTCAGAAGCAGGTATTATAATTTATATATATTATGCTGATTAAGACATTATGTTAAAAAATTGACTTTCCTGACTGCAATCCCTTCTCTACCCAATCTATCTAAGCCACAGTTGCCAGCTTAATCTTCCAGAAACACCACTTTATAAGCATTACGTACCTTGTGGAAATCTTCTGTGGCTTTCCATAATTTAGGGCATTGGTTCTAAAAGAGCATTAGAAAAACCTGGAGACATTGTTAAAATGCAGTTGCTGGGCCCTTCCCCAATGATTCAGATATGGTAGGATGGGGAGGGGTACCTGAGAATTTACTTATGTAACCAGTTCTGGGGTAAGGATGAAGTTTCAGGACCAGAGACCAAGCTTTTAGAATCACTGACATTAAGAGTCAAATTTTAGAATGACTGTCCAGACCCTAATAATAATGTGGGCTACCTCTACTAATGGACATCTATCAGTCCCCTTCACAGGAACCTGCTATTCTAGTAAACTCTTCTAGTCATCATTCCCAAAACTGAGAATCTGCCTGTACTAAAATGAGTTCTGCTTAAACCACATGCCTACCTTTGCTACAAAACAATCCCTTCACTTCCATGAAATCTCCATGTCCCGTAGGATCTAAGGATTTCTTCCATCTTCAATTAAATAGCATTGTATTTGTCCATAGTGTAGACTATCTTATATTATTAATTAGCTGTCTATAAATGTGATCAAATAAATTAGTTTGCTGTATGATACACCCAGGAAGTTTATAGACCTAAGAACAGGTTTCTATAACAAAGCCTGACCTGTGGTGGCGCAGTGGATAAAGCCTTGACCTGGAATGCTGAGGTCACAGGTTTGAAACCCTGGCTTGTCTGGTCAAGGCACATATGGGAATTGATGCTTCCTGCTCCTCCCACTTCTCTCTCTCTCTCTCTCTCTCTCCTCTGAAATGAACAAATAAAAAAAAATTTTAAAAACCCACAAAATTAACTGCTCTTTAATTTTTAAATTTTTTTAATAACCACAATAATGATCAATCTCCAAGCAGTCTACAGATTATATCAGCAGTCCTCCTGATGGAAGCAAATGGGCCATATAGTGATCCCACAAAGCTCTCTGCCATGTGCCAATGATTTCTTACAGACCCATCAATATAGAGCTATGATTATTTTCTAGTGCTTTTTCCTTCTTTTCTTTTTTTTTAAGTGAGGGAAGGGAAGATAGAGAGACTCCTGCATGCACCCTGACTGGGATCTACCCTGCAACTCCTGTCTAGGGGTCAATGCTCAAATCAACCTAGTCATCCTCAGCACCCATATAAGCCACTGGCTGCAAGAGGGGAAGAGAAGCAGTGGTCTCGTCTCATGTGTGCACTGACCAGGGATCGATTTTGGGATGTGCACATGCCTGGCCCATGCTGTATCCACTGAGCCATCCAGCCAGGGCCTCTAGTGCTTTTTCTACATAACACGACTAAGTAATAAAACTGATCTTATTAGCCCTACAAATGTATCACATTGTGCTTTTGATGGGTAGGTCAATTCAGCTTCCTGTCCCAGCTTTGCTACGTCTCTAAGTTCACAGATAGATTTGCTCTGAGGATAATGAAGCCTAGTCATCAGGTTCATCTCTTGAATGATGGATGTCTACCATGTCTTGGTGAGGAGCCCTAATATGAAGTTCATGTGGTCATCTATTTCTGTAAATTTTTCAAAGGTAAAATATTTTTAAAACTTTTTTCTGCCCTGGCCAGTTGGTTCAGTGGTAGAGCTTCAACTCAGCATGTGGATGTCTCAGATTCAATTCTAGTCAGGGCACAGGAGAAGCGTCCATCTGCTTCTCCACCACTCCCCCTCTCGCTTCTGTCTCTCTCTCTTCTCATCTCCTCCTGCAGCCATGACTCGATTGGAGCAAGTTGGCCCCAGGCGCTGAGGATGGCTCCGTGGTTTCTGCCTCAGGTGCTAAAAAAGTGGTTCCAGTTGCAATAAAGCAAGGACCCCAGATGGGCAGGGCATCACCCCCTAGTGGGCTTGCCAGGTGGATCCTGGCCAGGGTGCATGTAGGAGTCTGTCTCTGCCTCCCCTCCTCTCACTAAAAAAAAAAAAAAAAAAAAAAAATTATTTTCTTAAAGAGGCCTCCAAAATTGTATAAGCATGAAACCCTATATAACGTGAGTCTGGCCCTGGAGACAGTTCATGATTATAGATCTAATATGTATAAGTAAGGCAACCAAATCAGAAACAAAAATTAAGGCCTTCAAAAATAAATGCACACTCCTTACCCTAGTTTTCTACTTTGCTATAAATCCATACATATAATTCTAGAACTGTTTAATCAAATGAAGATACATGTTTTGCTGTTTGAAAATTGGCAGCCATCTTATTCATTCATGAGAATGAACAATTTTAATTTGTATTCTCATTGATTTTATGTGATCATATTATAAATGACATTACTGAAAATACTAGCAATTACAATTTTAACAGTGGTTATCTTTGCAAATCAATGTGGATCCTAGGGAAGTAAAAATCATATATTTTATGACCAGTTTGAAGAACTAAAAAGCTTAAAACAATCAACAAAGCATTGCATGTTTGCATATTAAGGATATGTAAAGAAGTCATGTTTTACTACTTTGATAATACATTACTCAACTCTACTGCCACAAAGTACAAAGGTAGAAGATTTAGAAAGATCTGAAAGGCACAAATTAAAAGAGCTAAAATTGGGCATTTTAACTTTATAGTCAGAGAAGATGATTTATAGATATTGGAATACGTCTAATATACAAATTTGTTTTTAAAAATACTGTTTTCTTTCAAAGCAATTCATTTTGAGCAATTTATCATCACAAACAGCTTCTGGCACTTGACCAACTCTTTTCAAAGATGTGTTTTAAAACAAATGGCCATTAAAATCTTACAATGTCACAAAAGAAAATTTTTACTATGATTCACTCTTAATGCAAAATTTACTTGAATTACTGTATTCAGTGAGATTACTAAACTTCATTTTATAAACAAAATCATTTTCATAAGCAGTAAATTTAGATTTCTCTTCACTTTCATCAGATACATTTTTAGCTTTCCATGTATAAGATCTTATTATTCTTCAAAGAGTGAATAGTTTCCAAGAACAATGATTTTCATTTTTAACCTTCCTTTCTTGAAGAAATGATGGAAATGAAGTGAAATTTACATTATGCGGTATATTAAAAACTGGCTTACATTTTTAAAGCCAAGAAACACAAGACATTAAAGCTTAGGGTCATAAAAAAAAAAGTGTTCAGTAAACCTAATTTTAATTTAAATTAAAGGGACACTACTAAATAATCACTATGTGCACATCAGTGGCACAGAGGAATTGCCCCATAAACGCTGTATGCTTGAATGACAAATGGATGTGTAAATTACCAAGGATAAAATTAAGAAATTTTTTGTGTGTGTGTGAGAGAGAGAGAGAGAAAGAAGGGGAAAGAGGAAAGGAGGGAGGGAGGAAGGGGGAGAGATAAGAAGCATCAACTGCTAGTTGTAGCACTTTACTTGTTCATTGATTGCTTCTCATGTGCTTTGACCAGGGGAGGAGGGGGCTCCAACCAAGCCAGTGACCTTTGGGCTCAAGACAGCGACCAGAGGATCGTGTCTATGATCCCACGCTCAAGCTGGTAAGCCTGTGCTCAAGCCAGATGAGCCTGCACTCAAACCAGCAACTTGGGATTTTGAACATAGGGCCTCAGCATCCAGGGTCCATGCTCTATCCACTGCACCACTACTGATCAGGTAAATTAAGAAAATTTTGAGGTGTTGGCCATATACATCTGAAAAGTCTCTAAGATGTTAATAATTGGAAGATGGCCATTCACAATACAATTAAATGAAAAATTTCTAACTTATCACTGGAGACTCTTTGAATCTGTGTAACAAAACTCACTAAACAACCCTACCTAGCTTACATTTCACTTAATTGACCCTAAGAATGCATACCTCCTCACCCTTCTCTTTGTCTAGCCATTTCTGCACCATTATCTTTTGTTAAAATGGTATATAGGTCACCAGGTCTAACACTTTTTTTTGGGGGGGGGGTACTTCTTTTTTGTGAAGCCGCCATACACTTAAAAATGTTAATAAAATTTTTTTTTTTGCCTTTTGTTCTATTAATCTTTGTCAGTTAAATTTACAGTCCCCCAGAATCAAAAAGCGTTTAAAAAGCAGGTTTTTCTCCCCTACACTGCTCTCCAGATGAGCTTGTGTCTTGGAAATGCCGGGGAACACTTTCAGGGATTGTTTGTTTTAATTCTTTAAACCTGGGCCAATTAGGAGAACCAAAAACAATGCTTCTGAGCCGCTGCAGCATTATTATTTACTAGGAAATTTCCTCCCACATTGGAGAAAATGGGGGAGGGACCTCAGCTGTGTCTGAACTTAACTTTCAATTAGGCTGAGGAACCAGCAAAAAGGATAGTGGTTTTAATGGAACTCACCTCTGAATTTAGAACAGAAGCTGCTGTCTTTCTACTGTTTTCGACATCCTGCTGGCTAAGAGCGTCCTTTTGTCTAGAGGTATCGATCATAGCCAGGAATAAATCAGAGACTTCTGGATCTTGCTTGTGTTACGAGAAATTAAAGCCTACACTTCTGCCTGGGCTGAGATATGTGCCCAGCCAATATGAATTTATAACCAGAAGTGAGAAAGCACCTCCCCAGCATGGTCACAGTCACTGAAAACATTCGGCCAAAGCAGTGGCTGGGTCCCAAAATTAGCATTATTAGCATCATGTGACCACACTCAAATCCGCTGAACCAGAAATTTGGCGGGGTGGGGAGGTAAAGCCTAGGAATTAGAATCTTCACAAGCCCTGCAGGTGGTCCCAATGCAAGCTAATCATTCAAATAAGCACTCTTCCCAGGTCTACTACTGAGCACATCTATGCACCAGCCACATTTCTAAGCCTGTTGACTCTTTTAATCTTTACCTCATTCCTATGGAGTGGATATCAATTTTATCCCATTTTACAGATGTCAGAAGTGAGGCTCAGAGCACCGTTTTATATCATTTAACAAAGCCGAACCAGTCAAGGGTATGGCACTGCACTAAATGGGTGCTTGGACACACTAGGGATCAAAAACACACATACTGTGGAACGGACCTGGAGTCAGTCTGCCTCTGGCCGCCCGGTCTTGACTTCACGCAGGAAAGATTTCACAGCATGAGTCCAGGTGATTTTGAGAATACGTTTATGACAACTGGGGACAGGGAAACGAAGGCAGGGCTTAGGATAGAAGAAGCAACAGGAGAGAGCCTAGCCGGGGCAGCTTCGGCTCACTGGAAAGTTCGAGAACAGGGGGCCTTGGAGACAGGTTCAAGGGGTGAGCCCAGGATGAGCTATCACTGCCCGCTGCTCCCCCAGTTGCGAGTCTCCTGGGAATCCTTAGAGTAAGAGAAAAAGGTGTGGGCGTGCTCTGGGAGGGCACGTGCCACTGGGTCCTCTGTCTTGAGGCTTTTTATCTATCTTTAGCCAGCGAGAATCCTAGGGGAGGTCTTAGGTGAGGGTCTTAACAGAATATACATTAGTTTTCTAGGTGTGTCATTCAATATGTTGATTCATAAAAAAGGTGTAAGGCAGGGGTCTCAAACTCGCGGCCCGAACAATTTTGTGTGGCCCGCAGACTAATCCACGAAGTTCAAAATATTTTGGATAAAATTAAGTAAGCCTAGGGGCCTACTTGTATTTGCCGAACGGCTGTGATCTTGCTCTGCGGCCCACATGCTGAGTTGAGTTTGAGACCCCTGGTGTAAGGGTTATCTTCTGGTTAGTTTTATTTTTAAAGAACGTCATGGAAGAGGGACCAGGACTGAGGCCAGTCTGTTCCAGGACGGTCTGTAATGTGTAAACCATTTGCTCCTGAGCGTCCTTGGTTAGGGAGGATAAAGCCTTCATTCATTAGCTGGCTGTACATTGCTCAAATTCTTTGGCCTTGTCTAATTATTTTGTCTCTGTTTTCCTTATTCCATTTGTCAAGGAATTTCCCTCGCTTCTTACTATCTTGCCTCAATATGCTTCTATTCTAATGGAATCGCAGTCTAGAGTAGCCACTAAGGAAAAATGAGATGTACGAGGCAAGTTACAGAAGGAGAATTTGAACCATCACAATGGTTCCTAGGTGGCTCTCTCATATGCACATCCTGGCTAATGCTTGAAGGTTTCAGTCCTCCTCGTGTGGGCCTATCCACTGGGCTAGCTACTGAGTGTCCTCACACCGTGATGCATAGTCCGTAGCCAAGGCAGAAGATGAAATGTCCTTCAAAGGCTTGCCAGATTTAGCAAATAAAAATTAAGAAAACCCAGTTAAATTTGAATTTCAGATAAGCAATACATAATTCCTTAGTGATGGTATGGCACATGCAACACTTGGGATATGCTTATAATAATTAAAAAAAAAGTTTTGTCGATTTCCTGAAATTCACTGTTAACTGGGCATACTGTGTTTTACCTGGCAACACAGCTTTCATGAACGGGGTTCAGAAGTCACACCTTGTTCCATGTTTGTTGGCTACGCAGAGTGGTTGCAATCCAGTGAGAGAGGACACTGCACAAGAATGTGCGCACCAGGAGGTGAAGGGCATCGTGGAGGCTGGCTAAGACCCCAGGTCTGCAACCTTTCTCCAAAGCAGGGGTCCCCAAACTTTTTACACAGAGGGCCAGTTCATTGTCCCTCAGACCGTTGGAGGGCCGCCACATACAGTGCTCCTCTCACTGACCACCAATGAAAGAGGTGCCCCTTCCGGAAGTGCAGGGGGGGGGGGCAGAGAAATGGCCTCAGGGGGCCTCCCGCGGGCCGTAGTTTGGGGATGCCTGCTCCAAAGGTTTTCTCCAAGGATCCCAGCAGTCTTCTCACATTTTTCCCAAAAGGAAGTGTGATCTTTTGGCATCTATTATCACGATTTTATATTATCAAAGCACAAAATAAGATTAACGAGAGTCATTTCCCCTGAAGGAAGAGGAGGATGAACACTGTGAGTCTTACTTTTGAAGCCACTTTCTCAACAGTGAGATGGATGTTTGCATATGTGTCTGACTTTGTGCAATCTATTCAAAATTATATCTGTACCAACATATGCAAAAGGCTTTCAAACAACAGTAATGCTTTTCTTATAGTCCATTTATGGTTTTCAATGACAAGTGTGAGTATTTTAATCACCCTCTATGTGGCCTTTTTCATTCCACTAAAGCAAATCGTGTTGTTTTCCTTTTCAAGATCTTGAAATCATTATGAACCTTTCATTTCTAGTCTAATAATATTGTCAACAGAAAGGCTTTCACGTTTTCATAGTATCGATAACATACTCAATGTGTAGTCTCTTATCGGGTATTTGGACTTGGGAAAGCACTTGAGCAAAAGTGGAAATGTGGACTAGCATTTGGGGACTCTCCAGACCTTTAAACCTCATGAGAATCTGCCATGTAGGTATTATATCTTGGCTTCCTTTTTCCCATGAATTTAATCCCACTGATATACAAGCCTAGCATATCCTTTTACTGAAGGTTTTCAGAGACCAGGATTTAAACCAGCTTCATTCTGCCTAATTGCAGAATGTGCTGATAGTATTAGACTAAAGGTTCAAAATGATTTAAAGATCTTGAAAAGGAAAGCAACATAATATTTTGCATTAAAGGAGAGCAGGCCCTGAGCTGGTCAGGGCAGAGGGCGAAAGGGTAAGGTGGTGTTCACAGTGAGCTTGGCAGGGACCTGAAAATCAGCATGTCGAGTACCGGAAAACAATGTGGTAGCATCCAAAGGCAAGAAGTAGTTTGATAATGGGGTAACGGCAACTTGTATTTTAATGACTTAAAAAGCAAAGACTGCCTCTTCCATCAAACCCTGCTAAAGCCTTTTATTTGAATTTACATTTATATCTCAATCCCTGCGAAAGAGTTCTCTACCTATTTTATTCTGCATTTTATCACGGATTTTATTATGAACAGTGATAAGAGCTCTCATTCATTGAGCATATTACATATGTGAGGCATTGTTCTAAGTGCCTACATAATATGAGCACTTGCCTCTATAAGGGTGGCCGTCTAACACTAATCTTCACACCACCCCTGAAAACTTGGCTTTCTTTTCATCATTTTACATATGGGAAAACTGAGGTTCAGAGATACAAAGTAACCAGCCTCAGGTTTCAAAACTATTAAGTACCATAGTTGTAAGGTGACCAAATGTTTCAATTCCTTTCTATGAGAAGGGCTTCCCAGGATGGGGGATTTTCAATGCTAAAACCAGTCCAGTCCTGGGAAGACCAGGAAGTTAGTCATCCTACATAGTTCAGTTCAGACTCCAGATCCTTTCGAATCCAAAGCATGCGTTCTTTCCATTACTCAACATTTCTTTGTTGAATTGTGTACTGCCTATTTACACCCATTACAGCCACAGTTAGCTCAGTGCTTTGTGTATTACAGCACTAAGTAAATATTGATTGAATGAATGAAGGGATGGGTAAGTGTGGTTATACAAATATAATGATAATGCTTGCGGTATGGTTAGGAAAGGTTGACGTCATGGAGCTTTCATCTTTTTTTTTTTTTTTTAATTAACATCAAGTAGAAAGCATTTAACTTCAAGTTAAATGTGCTGGTAAATGCCTAACAACTCCTGGGGGCAGAAGAGGAGGAGGGTTTGGGGGAAGGAGTGGGTGGGAAGCCCTGAGTGGTAGTGTTTGCTGATTTCCCACAGTGGCTAATTTCAAGTGACCCATGCAATGTCACTGAGCATGGAGTTAGAAGGAAATGAAGTAGAATATTGTTATAGAAAGACAATAAATATAAAGTAGGTGAGGCAATATGAAATAATTAGGAAGTGGTAAGTTCTGATGTCTTGCATTTGTTTGAATTGTAAATTTACATAATTTGATTTTTCAGGATAACTGCGTTTAACAACCAGCTCACCAAAATCCTAAAAACTGAACAATTGGTTCTCAGAAACAATCGGTTCCACTGGTTGGAACGCTCCTGGCTCGTGTAGCAGCCCCATAGATTTCTCCCACCGGAGAGATTACTAGTGAATGAGCTGGGTTAGGTCAACACCACCATCACACCTGGCTTTAAAAAGACAGAAAACTCAGAGCAGGTATCTACCCGATATATAAAAAGATCAAGGCATATTTTCCAGAGATAAAGTACCCATAGTATTGAGGTGAGACTTTGGAGGATTTTAGAAACTTGGTGAGCAGTTAACATTTATGAAAGTATATCTAAAGTTGGCTAAATGTCACAGAAGAAAGCAGTATTACCACATAATTCAATATCTTTATTTTAATGGATAAAGACAGACTTCAGCTAATTCACTGGTGAAATATAAGGATACAGCTTAACCCATATGCAGTTATGTATATAATGCAAGGATTTAGTTATAATATCTTACATTTACATACTGAAATATAAATGACTGGAGAAATCCTTGATGTTTGTGATATTCTGTTCTATACCACTATTTCCTCAAATGAATTTCACAAAATAAAATAAATTCATAGTTAGGAATAATTAGGAAAGAGACATTATAAATACTTCTCTAGTCTAAAGGAGATTTACATATATACCACTTTGTCAAATAATGATTTCAGGTATAATAAGATGTTTTATTTTGTTTTTTAATTATTGTTGATGAGATCTGGGCTTTATTTTGAAGAACAATTAACTCTAAAATTATGTCTGTGCAAGCAAAGCAATATTAATCCCAACAGCAATTATCTAATGATATCTAAGCAGAGGAGCCATGATTGAACAAATATGCATTTCCAGATAGAAAAACTTTTCTCCTCATTTTTACCAGGATAGACTCAAGGCACAAGGGTCCTTGCGTTCGGTGTAGGTTATGTCAATTCTCTACCACCAAGAAGATGGGCTTCTCTAGGCATCTCTGTTGACTACCCTCAGAATAAAAGAGGGTATAAAATGTTTGTCCGAAGGTTCCGTGGAGATCATGTCCTGGAACTAACCAATACACGACTAGTGCCACCAATATCTACAAAGACCTTTAGGACCCTAAAGAGCACCTAGGCTTATAGGGTTCCTTTGGCTCAAGAATGACATAGCACTAACAGGGCCACCTAGGGCTGTGCCCTAGTGGATAAGCGGGGATCCTTGTGCATCCTATCAGCAAGTACAGATGAGCCCCATGTGCCTGATATTCCACTAGCCACTTGGTTTTCATCCTAAATAAGCCAGATGGGTTCCCCCTCGTGGCATGCTGGGAAGACAATCAGATCCTGCCTGGACTTACCATTGTTGAAGGACTCAACATAAACTTTTACCAATATCTTCAAATAAGGTTATATAGTCACCAGAAAATACTGACAAGATGGCAACTTTTTTTTAAATCAAGTTATTTGAGGTAAATGTTTTATATTTAAAAAGTTACTTCTTTAAAGTATACATTTGATAAATTTTGACAAATGCATACAGTTGTCTGATTACTCCGATCACACTACTTCTAGCTTACATTGTTACTGAGCCACACCACCTGTGAATAAAAATATTTTTAATCCTGGAACTATCTAATGATTAGCATAAACATGATAAGCATTTAATATTTTGCAGGCAGAATTAAATTTGTTCATTGTAAGTCTCTATATATACTTTGTTTTTAAGTTTCTTTTGGCCATTAGTCATATTAAAAATTATGCTAGGGCAATCAAAAAACTAAGGTACTTCTGGTATCTCTCCTATGCTGAGAAAAGTTGGCCTAATTAGGTGATAGCTAAGAAAACTGTGAAAAATAAAATACATGCATACAACATTTTTTTGCAGAAAGTTGAATTGGATTTCTCTTGCACTACCTCATTGAACCCCACTTCTTTCACCATCACCCCCAGCTGTAACAATAGCATCTCATTAAGTAATATTTGAAGGCTTGTGGGTCTGTGAATTCTAGATATATGAATCAATGGAAATGGCCTATCAGTTTCTCCTCACCTCTGCCTGTTCCATTCCCACTTCTCCCTCAAAAATAAGTGAGGTCATATTACTATTTTTCAGACATGTTCCATGTTCCATGTCTACATGATAGCAATACTCTACCTCAAAAAAAAAAAAAAAAAAATTGGTCCCAGCATGGGGGAAAAAAATCAATCATTTGAGCAAATGACCAGGCAAAAAGAGTTGCAGGCATGAATAGTAGTGGAAAGATGCAACCTTTTGGTCAATTTTTTCCTAATTCATTTTCCAGTGACTCCCTATGTGCTGCATACTTTGTCTCTCCATGCTTAGATGTTGTAAGGCCAGGAACCGCCATCGTGGCCATTCAGATGCAGGTTCCCATTGGATTCGGGCAGACGATAAAGAAATGGCGGAGTCGGAGGATGGTGGGCCATCCTATTTATTGGTGTCTCACCAAGACAGGCAAACCACAAAAGAAGACAAGGGAAAAGCAGAAAACCAGCTTTTCCCATGAAGGGCAAGGGATCAGGGAAGCCCCTGCAATTGTGATAGCAGGAACTGTGTGCACCAGCTCCTGGTCTGTCTCACTTTATAGTGTAGAAAACCCAAAACCCCTAATCTAATATACAAACAAGGAAGTCTCTGATACAAAGCCACTTATCCAAGGCATAATTGGATTCCTCATGAGAGTGCACCACCCAGATCATACAATCAGTCAAGGGTGTGGGGAAAAGCCCAGTCTTAAAACTAAACCCTAGGCTACAACGACCCTGCCTGCCCACAGTCCGTCCCCCATACCCAACACAAACCACAAGCGAGCAAACACATATATCATATTTACAAACTCATTTGACCAACAGATGTGCTCATCTGTAAAATGTAACTAATACCTAGCCTGAGGGGTGGTTGTGAGAACTGAATGACCTATTTACCACGCAGAGTCCCCAGCACACAGAAGACGCCCTATCATTTTAGTTCCGTCTTCCCTTCCTCCTTCAAAATTAGTATCAAAACTCTCCTGAAATATTCAAGGCTATATATTTAAATTAAATATGTTTAGTAAGAAGACAGTCAATAATGCTGACCCTTAGCAAAAGTATAAAAGTATTTTGAAAGTACAGCTTCCCTGTGGGTGGATTTTGTGTTTCATAGCTTCTCACTTCAAGTAAACAAGAGCCTTTAGTGGTAATCTCTCCCACGTGAGCAATGGGAACAGATTGTCTTCAATCTAAAGCAAACAAGAAATTGCTTAAGTAAAGGTAGTGACTGTATGAATCATAAACCACTTTCTCAGATAACAGCCATTAGGAAAGTCTGTGTACAAATTTGACAATTTTTATTTCACTGCCTTTTGACATCCCTTTAGAAGGGTTTAAGAGAACAAGATCTGACTACAGCTTTCAAAAATTCATCACTGAGTATTTGTTAACCTTGCTCTCTGTGATAGCTGAAGAACTAAGATAATGCCCTTCAAATGGAGATAAATTACAATCTTTCAAAAGATTATCATGGTCTTAATCGAATTTGCTCCAGCAGCTGAACAGCCTGTGACCTTGTTAGTTATACAACAAACATATCTGTTACTTTATGTTTCTGTAGGTAGCAGGGTAGAACATTTCATCTAAATGTTTTCTGTATACAGAATAATGGGGTTACTTCAGTTAATATTCTTAGAGGTAAAACAGAAGATTCAGCTTATTTAAAGAGTGCGTCAATTTACCCAGGGCTTGGGCAGAGGGAGGGCAGAGAGGGCTGGAGTCATGGGAAGAGAGACTAGGGTTTGTGGCTGTGGGAAGTGAGCTGAAAGGACAGCTGTCAGGGCCCCAGGGCTGAGTCATTCTCCCTTTCTGCAGGCACCATCTTTCTTGGGTGAAGCACTCCCTTTCAGAATCAGCCTGGGGAAAACAATAGCCCCACCCTTTGGATTCCCTCTTACCCCACCCTGTGGAGCCCGTACCCTGCTAAGGAGTTGGCTGCCTAGGTTGGGGTATAGTGGCCTGGGCAGACTCAGGGTATCAGTGACTGATGTGTGTGGCATTGGATCAGGGGGCCATTCCCCACCTTTCTCATGAACCAGATTGGTACATGCCCCCCACGGGAGATCCCCTAGCCATACTGTAAAGCCAGTAGGCACGGCCAGGGCCACTATCACAGCAGCCTGGCCCATGCAGGTTCGCATTGGATTCGGACAGTCGGCAAAGAAACAGCGGAGCCAAAAACTGGTGGGCCATAGTCTTTAATTCTAGCTTGCATCCGGCGGGCAAGTAAAAATACACACTGGGCTCCAAAACCCAGTCACATTCAGTGCTCACAAAGCCACTGACTTATCCGAGTTTCCTAGAATCAAAGGTTTCTAGCTCACCAGACTTATTCACCTCTGTTCCCCATCTCCTTCCTTATCCCAAATACAAACTCTACACAAACTGGCATCTCACTCAGCACTCCGCCATCTTGGCTGCTTTCCCTGGCCTCCTCCACGTGGCCTCCTTCTGCTGCTGGCTCTACTCTCTCTGCTCTCTCATGCTAACCCCAGGAACCAAGAGCCAAGTCCCATTCTGCCCCCATTTTATATTGTACCTTCACAACCTCTAATCCAATATACAAAATAGGGAAGTCTCTAATACAAAGTCACTTCTCTGAGGCATGATTGGATTGTACCACCCCACATCAAAAAGGGTGGGAAAGGCTTAATCCCAAAACCAAGCCCCAGGCTACAATGATTCTCAACACACATTAATATCACCTGGGCAACGGCCTCTTCAACAAAGTGAGCATAATACATTTCATCTGCCCAACACATACCCTTTGGATTCTCAGTGGCCCCACCTTCCTGACTCCAGGTGGCTCCACCTTGCCAAGGTCTGGGAAGAATCTGGGACAGACTCTTGTATGCCTCTGGGATGGGGGCCACTCCTCTACTTCCTCTTAGGCCTGACCAGCCCCTTCCCCTCAGGGGAGATCCACTGGCCCCATCCACCTGATTCCTGGCAGCCATACACTGCTGAGATTGGGGTTCTAGCAGAATCTGAGATGGACTGAGTTGTGTGGTTCTAGGACAGAAGCCATCATTCCCTCACATGCCTGACCAGGAGAGCCTTCCCTTCACACAGCCAAATCTTGGTCTGTTTGGGCCTCATAAACTCTGCTGACCTTGTTCTGATGACTTTCTGAGACCCTTTTCCATCACAAAGGACTGTAGGCACCTAATGGGTGGCAGCTAAACTGGTATACCCTGGGGCATTTGCTATGTGGCCTCGGACCCAGCACTGGTTTCAAGTTTGAACCTGTAGCAGTCTGGTGAATACCACCCACACCTAGTACCTGGTGACTCACTGTGAACCTACCTCATGCAACTCAAGTACAGCCACAGGCTCCTTCAGTGACTAAGACTAACAGGCAAGTGGCAGGCAGCAGCAGATCTCAGGTTGCCTTGGGACTTTTTGCTGACCAGCTCCCAGGTCTGGTGCTGATAAGAGCCAGCCTTTGTGTGCAGTTTGGTCCTTCCCACATACACAAAGGCCCAGCAGAGGCAGCCCAAAACTAAGGATCACTTTGTAGGTCCAAACAGGTTGTCCAGAGCCAGTCACAGGCACTGTCTGAAATTGGCCTGCACTAGTCCCTTTCAAGAGGCTCAAGTATCGACACACCTAGTTGCCAGCTTCAGATAACATCAGAGCAGAATCCAATTAGCTTCACAAGTGGCACATCCAAAGGGAGATTTAGGCCGGCACCAGACTGTGCTGAAGCAAATTCGGATTCATGTGGTTAGCAACAGCACAGCAGCTTATACACTGTGGTTAGGGTTGATCCTCATAGTCAGCCATCCCAAGTGTCAACCCCATGTACAAACGGGCCAAAAGCGATCAAAAATCAATTGCAAGAAGAGGGCCCACACAACCCACACAAAGGACATTCCTGGAGCATCCAACTCAGGTGAGCAAGGAGACTGCATCCCTGGGTTTCACTGGACCCCTACTACATAAGGCCACTTTACCAAGTCTGGGAGTCATAGCAAATGTACCTAATACATAGAAACAAACACAAAGAAGCCAAAATGGGGAGACAAAGAAATAGGACCCACATGAAAGAACAGGAGAAATCTCCAGAAAAAGAGCTAAATAAAATGGAGGCAAGTGATTTATCAGATATAGAAGTCAAAGTAATGGTTATACAGATGCTCAGAAGCATGAAAAAGGACAAAGAACCCATAAAAAAAAAGACCAGTTATAAATGAATAATACAATATCTGAAATGAAGGATGCACTAGAAGGAATTAACAGTGGATTGGATGAAGCAGAGGATCAAATCAGTGATTTGGAAGGCAAGGTAGAAAAAAACACCTAATCAGAACCGCAAAAATAAAAAAGAATTTTAAAAACTGGGGATGGTTTAAGGGACCTTTGGCACAACATGAAACATAAAAACATCTGCATTATAGGGGTAACAGAAAGAGAAGAGAGAGAGCAAAAAATAGAGAACCTATTTAAAGAAATAATGACCAAAAACTTTCCTAACCTGGTAAAGAAAAAAAGATCCAGAAATCAAAGAAGTGCAGAGAGTTCCAAGAAGATGAACCCAAAGAGGCCCACACCAAGACACATCATAATTAAAACGGCAAAGGATAAAGACAAAGAGGTAATCTTAAAAGCAGAAAGAGAAATACGGTTACCTGCAAGGGAGCTCCCAAAGACTGTCAGCAAATTTCTCAACAGAAACATTTCAGGGCAGAAGGGTCTGGCGTGAAATAGTCAAAGTGATTAAAAGTAATGATCTATAACAACTTTATCCAGCAAGAATATTATTTAAAATTGAAGAAGAAATAAAGAGCTTCTCAGATAAGAAAAACTAAAGGACTTGTTACCACCAAACCAACATTACAGGAAGTGTTAAATGGCAAGGAGGAGAAGAAAGAGAGAAACACAGAGAGAGAGAGACAGAGGAGAGAAAGAGAAAGAAAGGAGGAGGAGGAAAAAGAGGAAAGAGGAGGAATAAGAAACAATAGTTAAAAGAATACAATAGCAATAAATACATACCTATCAATAATCACTTTAAATGTGAATGGCTTAAATGCTCTAAGGTTGCTGAGTGGATAATAAAACAAGACCCATATCTATTCCCTCTACAAGAAACCCACCTCAGCCTGACCAGGTGGTGGTGCAGTGGATAGAGCATCAGCCTGGGATGCTGAGATCCCAGATTTGAAACCCGGAGGTCACCAGCTTGAGCGTGGGCTCAGCCAACTTGAGCGTAGGATCACTGGCTTGAGTATGGGATCATAGACATGACCCCATGGTCACTGACTTGAGCAAGGGGTTACTGGCTCAGCTTGAGCCCCCCACTCAAGGAACATCTGAAGATTACAATCAGTGAACAACTAAGGTGCCACAACTATGAGTTGATATCTGTTTCTCATTTCTCTCCTTTCCTGCCTGTCTCTGTTTCTCCTTCTCTTGCTTTGTTGCTAAAAAAGGAAGGAAGGAGAAAGGAAGAAAGGAGGGAGGGAAGGAAAGAAGGAAGGAAGGAAGGAAGGAAGGAAGGAAGGAAGGAAGGAAGGAAGGAAGGGAGGGAGGAGGGGAGGGAGGAAGGAACCCACCTCAGAACAAATGATACAGACTAAAAATAAAGCGATGGAAAAATACTCATGCAAATAGAAAATTTTAAAAAGCTAGGATAGCAATACTTATCTCCCAAAATAGACTTTGAGATAAAGGACACTACATAGTGATAAAAGTATCCCAACAAGAGGATATAACCCTTTTTAGCATTTATGCACTCAACATAGGAGGACTTAAATATGTAAAGCAAATCTTAACCCTTTGAGTAGCACGAACATTCATGTATGTCCTCGTGCCTCCTGACCATCCAGAGTAACTGGAACTAATTTCATTTTTTGAAATAAAATATTCCTGGGGGTCAGCAAGCATGAAAAGAACTCACTACTCAAAGGGTTAATGGACAAAAAGGGAAAGGTTGACAGTAGTAGTCATACTAGGGGAAGTTAATACCCCATTGACATCAATGGATAGATCTTTCAGACAGAAAATCAACAAGGAAACAGTGACCTTAAGTGACACACTAGGTCAGATGGGTTTCATTGATATTTTCAAAGCCTTTCACCCCAAAGCAGCAGAATATACATTCTTTTCAAGTACACTTGGAACATTTTCTAGGATTGACCACATGTTAGGACACAAGACAAATAAATAAATTTAAGATTAAAATCATATCAAACATCATCTCTGACCATAATATTATGAAACTAGATATCAATCATAAGAAAACACACACACACAAAGACATTGAGGCTAAATAACACGTTACTAAACAGTGAATGGGTTATCAACAATAAGAACAATGAAGAAATCAAAATATACCTTGAAAAAATGAAAGTGAGAACACCACAACCCAAAAATCTATGGGACACAACAGAAAACAGCTTTAGAGGGTGATTCATAGCATTACAGGCCTACCTCAAGGAACAAAAAAAATCTTCAATAAATAACCTAACTTTACACTTAAAGGAACTGGAAAAAGAGCACAAATAAGTCCACATTAAGAAGAAGAAAGGAAATAATAAAGATTAGTGTAGGAATCAATGAAATAGAGTCTAAAAACCAATATGAAAGATCTGTGAAAGCAAGAGCTGGTTCTTTGAAAAGATAAACAAGATTGACAAACCTTTTACAAGGCTCATCAAGAAAAAAAGAGAGTATCCAAATAAATCAAAAATGAAACAGGAGAAATAACAATTGACACCAAAGTAATACAATGGATTGTAAGTATAATTGTATATATACAATTATATATATATATCACAAACAACTATATGCTAACAAATTGGACAATCTGGATAAAGTGGATAAATTCCTAGAAACACACAATCTTCCAAAACTGAATAAGGAAGAATCAGATAATCTGAATAGACAGATTACTAAAGAAAGCTGAGGAAGCAATATTTATTATCTCACAAAAGTCCCACACTGGATGGCTTCACAGAAGAATTTGACCAAATGTTCAAAGAACTAGCACATCCCTCTCAAACTATTTCGGAAAGTGCCTTTCATAAGGCCAGCATTATCCTAGCATAATGGCATAAAAACAAACATTTATGTCAACGGAACAGAACAGAGACCCCAGAATTTAACTCACACCTATATGATCAATTGATATTTGACAAAGGATGCAAGAACATACAATAACATAAAGATAGTTTATTCAGTAAATGGTGTTAGAAAAATTGAACATATATTTGTAAAAAAAAAAATGAAACTAGACCACATTCTTACACCATACACAAGAATAAACTCAAAATGAATTAAAGTCTTAAATGTTAGACTTGAAACTATACAAATCCTAGAAGAAAACATAGGCAGTAAAATCTCAGACATTTCTCATTGCAATATTATTTTCTGATATATCTCCTCGGGCAAGGGAAACAAAAGAAAAAATAAATGAGACTACATTGCTAATGATACATCTGATAAGAGGTTAATAGCCAAAAGTTATGAAGAATTTATAAAACTCCATACCAAAAAAGAAAATCCAATTAAAAAGTGGGCAAATGATCTGGATAAACACTTCTTTAAGGAGGACATACAGATGGCCAATTGACATGTGAGAAGGTGCTCAAGATCACTAATCATCAGAAAAATGCAAATTACAATCACAATGTGATATCACCTCACAGTTGTCAGAATGGCTATCATCAATAATTTTATAAACAACAAGTGTTAGCAAGGATGTGGAGACCAGGGAACACTTGTGCACTGTTGGTGGGAATGCAGATTGGTGCGGCCACTATGGAAAGCAGTATGGAGTTACCTCAAACAATTAAAAATGGGATATTAATGAGGTACCTGGCACAGCACCCAGCATGTTCATTCCCTGGCATACAGTAGGAATTCAATCAGCGCTACCTGCCAGCTGTGTGATACTGGGAAGGAGTCAAGGCTGAGAACAATGCTCATATTAATTGGAAGGTGACAGGACCGGATGGTTCTGTGGTTCACTTTAAGATGAAGAGGCATGCACCACTTAGTAAACTAATGAAACCTGTTGTGAATGACAGGGTTTGTCAATGAGGCAGATCAGTTTCTGATTTGATGGGCAGCCAGTCAATGAAACAGACACACCCTCACAGTTGGAAATGGAGGGTGAAGATGCAATTGATGTGTTCTAGCAGCAGACAGGAGGTGTCTACTGTCAAGGGAACCTGCTACTTTACTCCAGAACTCTGTTCCTCCAGACCATGAAGACACTTTCAATTAGATAACTGTGATTTGGTTCTACCACATCCTGATACTACTGTATACTTTTCTCTGTTCTTTCATTTTCTCCTTCTCCATTCCTTTATTGTACATAAAGCAACTGATGTACGTGCACAAGCATTTGCATTTTTAAAAAACTAAATGGCCACTGGTATGTTTTGATGGACATCCAATGGAGATGGAATGGAGGAAAACACTGGCTC
The DNA here is from genome assembly GCF_036850995.1 of Saccopteryx leptura. Lineage (NCBI taxonomy): Eukaryota > Metazoa > Chordata > Mammalia > Chiroptera > Emballonuridae > Saccopteryx > Saccopteryx leptura. The sequence goes on along the minus strand of NC_089506.1, from coordinate 182,769,849 downwards.
TGTGAAAATGCCCTTTCTCCGTCGGTGACATGCTGATTCTGCTCTTATCTTTGTATTTCAGCAAGTTATTTTGCTCTCACTGTTTCACAAAAAAAGAACAACATAAAAATCTTTGCATATCTTCTTTGGATCAGTTTAATGTTTTTCATTTATAATTGTAAAATCAAGGACAATTCTATAACCTTTTTGTATGTCGCTGTTACATGTAGGACAATCTGTCTTTAAATAGAGATAAATTATGCTAAAAGAAATGAATCCTAGATAGTTTTCCCTTCACATCAAACATCTTGTTGTTTAAATAAACATCTTGTTTTTTAAAAATATAAAATTGGAACTGCGTTATGACACAGTAATTCCACTTCTGGGAATTTATCCAAAGAAACCTGAAACACTAATTTGAAAGAATTTATGCACCCCTATGTTCACTGCAGTGTTATTCACCACAGCCAAGATGTGGAAGCAGCTCAAGTGTCCATCATTAGATGAGTGGATAAAACGTAAAATGTGGTGTTGCATTGCCCTGGCCGGTTGGCTCAGTGGTAGAGCGTCGGCCTGGCGTGCAGAAGTCCCGGGTTCGATTCCCGGCCAGGGCACACAGGAGAAGTGCCCATCTGCTTCTCCACCCCTCCCCCTCTCCTTCCTCTCTGTCTCTCTCTTCCCCTCCTGCAGCGGAGGCTCCATTGGAGCAAAGATGGCCCAGGTGCTGGGGTTGGCTCCTCGGCCACTGCCCCAGGTGCTAGAGTGGCTCTGGTTGCAACAGAGTGACGCCCCAGAGGGGCAGAGCGTCGCTCCCTGGTGGGCGTGCCAGGTGGATCCTGGTCGGGCGCATGCAGGAGTCTGTCTGACTGTCTCTCCCCGTTTCCGGCTTCAGAAAAATACAGAAAAAAAAAAAATGTGGTGTTGCATTTACACAATGAAATACTACTCGACTGTTAAAAAAAAAAAAAAGGAAATCTTAACTTTTGTGACAGCATGAGTGGATCTGTAGAATATTATGCTAAATGAAATAAGCCAGTCACAGAAAGACAAGTACCATATAATTTCACTCATATGTGTAATCTAATGAACAAAATAAACTAACAACAAAATAGAAACAGACTCATAGATACAGAGCACAGCTGAGAGCTGTCTCAGGGGAAGGAGTTTGGCTGGCTGGGTGAAAAAGACAAGGAATTAAGAAGAGAAAAGAGACACAGAAAACAGTATGGTGATTACCAGAAGGGAAGAAAGGAGAGACAGAAGAAGGTAAAGGGGGAAAATGGTGATAGAAGGAGACTTAACTTGTGGGGATGAACACACAATACAATATATAGATGATGTATTATAGAACTTTGCACCTGAAACCTATGAACCTTTATTCACCAATGTCACCCCAATAAATTCAATTTAAAAAAAGTATCAAGCTAGTTCTGATATCGTTCAGATTTTCAAAAACTGTTTTATGTTGACATAATTTCAGAATTACAAAAAATTGAGAGACTGTTACAGAGACTCTGGATACCTCTGACTCAGATCCCCAAATTTACCATTTTCTAGATGTGTAGTGTGATTTAAAGTAAGAGGAAATTAATTCCAGCTTCAGAAACAGGCATCGTCTTATATAATTCTGTGACAGTGTGCTAGTATACACATGATAAAAGAATAGGGATTTCATAATTTAAATATTCAGGAGACTATTAGAGAATCCACATTCATAATTTTCTTGAAAGAAATCATTTGCCAATTTTTATATATAAATGTAGCTAACTGCAGGTACATGAAAGATTTCCAACACATGGTCCAGTTCATGATAACTACAATTATTACAACTTGGGAAATTCAAGTACTTTTATCCCAAATATGATGTTACAATAGCATGGAAATCAGCATGTCGGGTGTTCCAGGGTGTCAGCACATCAGCAGTTATGCCACAGTGCCAACTTTCAACCGAAGGGAGGGAGTTTGAATGGTATTAATTATTAAATGGTAACATTTAATCCTAGATCCTTATTATCTGTGCCAAGAGAAAACATCTGTGGGTGCTTTGAACAGGCAGATTTGGAGCATCCATATAGATTCTGTTGGGTTTTGATGAAGCCTTCCAGGGACCAAGGTAATTGGGGAAGCTAAGTGTTTATTCTCCCATTAACACTCTCAGCCTCTACAAATAGATGACTCTGTGGTCCCTAGAAGGACTTTACGAATTGCCCCTTGTTGCAGAGAATAAAAGAAGCAGAGCTTCCTTTGCACTTCTGCCTTGTCAGGGCTATTGGAAATGAGTTCAATGTCAATTATCACACAAGAGAAAACCGAGTATTACTGCACTGGCCACTCTAGCAGTGGCCGCCATCTGTATGACAATATCCATTCACTCTGTTCCCAGCTGCCCCTTGCCCCTCTGTTTCAGTGTTCTTTTATAAGTGTTCCTGACATTTTGTTTATCTTCCTTTTAAACATTCTGCCAAGATTATGTCTGAAAATGAGAAAAAACCCTCCACGTTTCACTTGTTAAATCTCTTGCAAGAGAAACAATTCAGCACCATTCTCAAAACACCAAAACCGTTTTTAAGACACTCAAAAATCTCCAGCGAATTGTTTGGGCAAAATCAGGGCTGTAATATGAATGTAGAAGGGATAAGATATGTTCTCCTATCTGATGCAACTTGGATGAAATCAGACTTTTAATTGCTATTCTGTTCTCTCCATTGTTTAAATGACAGTCTTAAGGAAAACACATCACTCCCTCAGCCTCACAAGTAAACACAGAAAGAAAGCCCTCACGCTCCTCTTTAGAAATATGTAAACATATTAATGAAAGACAACCCATTTTGATGTATATAGAGGTGTTTTTTTTTTTTGAGAAAGTGCTTTTATGACTTCATACATACAGTCTGGGATTTCCTTAGTTAACCCAAGGAAATGAGTTAATCTAATTTGATTGGTTCCAAACACATGACAAGGAAGTCTTTCCTTCTAATTGCAGCTGCTTCTCTACATGCTCATTTTGTTAGATTTCTGTGACTTGCACAGGGATAGATGGCCCAAATGGAGCACTTCACCATTCTGTAGCGAAAACACTGCAGTTCATCAATAGCAGGAAGTTTACATGGAAGTCAAAGAAACGTTGCACAAAAAAAGCCTAAAGACTGTTTTTGACTTTGAGACTTGATTCAGCATTGTAAATCCAATTTTCATGTTATCAGATTTCCTGTCCTTGTTTTTCATCAGATTGGTTGTGTGCCCTCCCCTTTATTTCTGATATTTCCTTGATCCTCTCACCACCTAATTTGAACCACACTTTTTCTTCTCAAGATTTCATAATACTTAGAAAAAAGATAGAAAACTTCCAGCATAATGGCCAAAATTTTCTATATAATCTGTGGATAATATGTATAAATCATTGACCAACTCTTAGACCATTTTTGCAGGTGTATCTCAACTAAAGAAGTACAGCCAAAATATTAATTCCTATCTTTATTGATATCCTTTTCAAATACTTAAGAATATCCAAAGCCTGACCAGGCGGTGGCACAGTGGATAGAACATCGACCTCGGATGCAGAGGGCCCAGGTTCAAAACCCCGTGGTCGCTGGTTTAAGCATGAACTCTCCAGCTTGAATGCAAGGTCGCTGGCTTGAGCATTGGATCATAGACATAACTCCATGGTCACTGGCTTGAGCCCAAGGTCACTGGCTTGAGTAAAGGGTCACTGGCCTGGTTCAAGGCATATATCAGAAAGCAATCAATGAACAACTAAGGAGCCACAACAAAGAATTGATGCTTCTCTCTCCCTTCCTGTCTGTCTGTCCCTGTCTATTCCTTTCTCTGTCTTGCTAAAGAAAAGAAAAAGAATATTCAAAAATGTAAGTTTTTTTTTGTTTTTGTGAGGTTTTTTTGTTTGTTTTTAGGGTTTGGGGAGGATTAGTGAAAGTAGGGGAAATACACAGATAGACTTCCACATGCGCCCTGACTGAGATCCACCCAGCAACCCCCATCTGGGGCCAATGCTCTGCCTATCTGGGGTCATGCTCACAACCTGGCTATTTTTAGCACCTGATGTGGAGGCTCCAGGGAGCCATCCTCAGCACCTGGAGCTAACTTGCTCAAACCAATTGAGCCATGGCTGCAGGAGAGGAAGGAAGGAGGGGAGGGGCAGAGAATGGAGTGGTTCCCTCCCTGTGTGCCCTGACTGGGAATCTATAGGACTTCCACACATTGGGTCAATGCTCTACCACTAAGCAAATTGGCCAGGGCCCAAAAATGTAGTTTTTATTAATTCATTTAAAATACCGTGCTCTTATATTTATTTATGTTCTGAACATGTAAACTCCTGGAGCCTCTGTCTCCATTGTTTCAACATTTAAGCTCTCTGTCATCACAGTATCTTGTCACTGTCATCTTTGTCTTGCATCTTCTCATTGTTCAGGTCGTTAATGTTGTCCCATATGACATACTCTCAATACATTAACCCCTTTCCTGAAAGAACCTCTTAAGACAAGGTTCTTCTGCTCTAATTGTTCCAGAAAAAATGTCCCTGTGGCTTTTATATATAATTTGTATATTACTAGAACTATTAAGTGGGGGACCTCAAAAGAAGCCACATTAATTGTAATAAATTGATTCTCTAACTTCACTTTCTACCTACTATTATGAACCCTTTGGCCCCATGCAAAGCCTACCACTTAACTCTGAAACCTCCAAGAATTGTCTCTGAAGTTCTTATAAACAAGATGTAGTATCAAATAAATATAGTTTGTTAATTAGATTTTTATCCCATATAGCTGTGTGACTGTAAGTAAACTCTTTTCTAACCTGCTGTAATAGGTTAAGTAGTGCCCCTCAAAAATGTATGTCCATCCATAATTTTAGAATGTGATCTTATTTGGAAATCAGTTCTTTACTGATATAGTTCAGGTAAGGATCAAAATGAGAGCCTACTGGATTAGGGTGGGCTATAAATCAAATAAGTGTTCCTATAGGGACAGAGAAACATACACAGAGAAAAAGACAATGTAAAAACAGAGGCAGAGATTAGAATTCTGCTGTTACAAGCCAAAGAGCACCAGAAACCAGCATAAGCTGAAATAGGCAAGAAAGGGTTGTCTCCTATAGCCTTTGAAGGGGGCATGACCCTGCTGACACCTTGATTTCCAACTTCAGGTACAAGACCAAATTTAGGTCACTATTTAACACTCATAAATGATATTTGGGGCCCTGGCTGGTTGGCTCAGTGGTAGAGCATCGGCCCGGCGTGTGGAAGTCCTGGGTTCGATTCCCAGTCAGGGCACACAGGAGAAGTGCCCATCTGCTTCTCCACCCTTCCCCTTCTCCTTTCTATTTTTCTCTTCCCCTCCTGCAGCCAAGGCTCCACTGGAACAAAGTTGGCCCCAACGCTGAGGACGGCTCCATGGCCTCCACCTCATGCACTAGAATGGCTCCGATTGCAGCGAAGCAATGCCCCAGATGGGCAGAGCATCACTCCCTGGTGGGCATTCCAGGTGAATCCTGGTCGGGTTCAAGTGGGAGTCTGTCTGTTTGCCTCCCATCCACTTCTCACTTAGGAAAAATACAAAGGAAAAAAAAAGATATTTGGGAGCATTATTCAAATTCGCTGACCCTCAGTTACCTTAAGTTAAAAAAAATTGATGGGGGATAATTTCCACCTATGTTCACTGAAGAGTTTTTATGATGATCAAAGCAGTTATAAATACATCTAAGAAACTCATGAAATGTGGGAATCTGCGCTTTTCCCTCAGATTACTAGAAGTAGTAGACTGGAGGGAGAAACAAGATAATACAGATAGGTTACTTCAATAAGAGGAACAACCACTGTGGAGGACCTAAGTTCAAAATCTTGAGGTCACCGGCTTGAGCATGGGCTCACCAGCTTGAGCACATGGTCACTGGCTTGAGCATGGGATTATAGACATGACCCCATGGTTGCTGTCTTAAGCCCAAGGTCACTGGCTTGAGCAAGGAGTCACTCTCTCTGCTGTAGCCCCCCCGGTCAAGGCATATATGAGAAAGCAGTCAATGAACAACTAAGGTGCCACAATGAAGAATTGTGCTTCTTATCTCTCTCCCTTCCTGTCTTTCTGTCCCTATCTGTTCCTCTCTCTGATTCACTCTGTTTATGTCAAAAAAAAAAAAGGAAAAAAGAAGAAGAAGAAGGAGAAGGAGAAGAAGAAGAAGGAAGAGGAGGAGGAGGAGAAGGAGGAGGAGGAGGGGAAAAGAGAAAGAGGAAGAAGAAAAGAGGAAGAAGAAGGAGGAGGAGGAGGAAGAAGAGGGGGAGGAGGAGGAGGAGGAAGAAGGAAAAAGGAAGAAGAAGAAGAAAAGGAGAAAGAAAGAAAGAAAGAAAGAAAGAAAGAAAGAAAGAAAGAAAGAAAGAAAGAGGAAAGGAAAGGAGGAGGAGGAAGAGGAGGAGGAGGAGGAGGAGGAATGACCACCAACACGTGGCAACACCACCCCCCTGTAAATGGGAGTATCTTTGGGTTGATGTCTAAATCTTAAAAGCTGCTGTCCTCTTAATACAGTTTTTAGAAATGTTGATATTGACCTCACTAAGCCATACCACTAGCTCTGTAAATAGAATTGGTTAAAAATCACATCATCAGGCTTTGGCTGGGTAGCTCAGTCAGTTAGAGTGACATCACAAAATGAAAGGTTGCAAGTTTGATCCCTAGTCAGGATACATAAAAGAAACAACCAGTGAATGTATAAATAAGTAGAACAACAAGTCATTGTTTCTCTCCCTTCCTCACTCTCTCTCTCTCTCTTTTTCTCCTTTCCTTCCTCTCTTTCAAAATTTGAATAACTACATTTTTTAAATCACATCATAAGTTCTATTAGTTTATTCATTCTAGATCTTCCTCCCAACCTCCCTCCCTTCTTTCTTTCCTTCTTGCCAACATTTCTTCCTATCCACTTTCTCTACATACATTACAGCACTGCTCTGTTGTCATGTGTGCAGATCACTTCAAAAAGGGAGCGACTCCAGTCTGCTCAGTCAGGGAGATTCATCACACTCTGAGCTTAAATTATCAAGGATACTACAACTGCTGTCCCTGTGCACTATGGCAGATTCACTGAGAGCTGGGATCGCTTGCTTGAGAGAAAATGCGCAGCATAGAAACAAGGTAGTAAGTATTTGTGAACACTTTAATAAATTGCAATGATCCACAAGACTAGGTTGATGGCTATACAGGGCCATCATTTTACATGTGGTGACCCAAAGACCACCAAAGCATGGGAGAGTAGTCAAGCCAGGAAAATATGTAACAGGAGCACAGCCTTGTGATCAGCCGTTTATTCAGTGACCTTGAGTCTGCTGGCATAGCTCTGGCTTCTGATAGCCTGAGGAGCACGGGAAACGCCCAGAGAAGGCAACCCAAACATCCTGACGCCAGAGGCTGTCCGGGGACGCTGACCACTTGCTCAGCAAAGGGACAGTCTGAGGGGATTGCAAACATCCAAACAGCTTTCCAGGGTGGTTGATAAATAGTTCAAAGGCTTGAGACAGTGTAGAAAATACATGGCTTTGGAGTCGTACAGTGCTTGGCATGAATTGGGCTCTGACATGCACTTGAGTGGCCTTGAGAAAATTACTTCTTTATGCTTCAGTTGCCCCAGATGTAAAGTAGAGATGAAAATAACCTGCCTTGCAGGCTTGCTGTATGATTTAACTGAAATTATATGTGAAAGCTCCCTGGGACATAAGATTAGAAAACTTTTGATTCCTTCCTCCCTGACTTCCTTTCTTCTTTCCTTTCCCCTCTTTTCCTAATTTCCTATAAAATCATTTTCCCAAATTAAAGACTAAAGAACTTTTGCATTCCATCTAAAACAATCTATTTCTTGTTTATTTAGCATTGTGATTCAAGTAGTTCTTTTTTTTTCCTTAGTGAAAATTAGAAGGGAGCATTGGCAGTATTCCTGACAGACACCCCCTACATTCCTTTTTTTTTTCTTTTTCTTTTTCTGAAGTTGGAAACGGGGAGGCAGTCAGACAGACTCCCGCATGCGCCCGACCGGGATCCACCCGGCATGCCCACCAGGGGGCGATGCTCTGCCCATCTTGGGACGTCGCTCTGCTGCAATCAGAGCCATTCTAGCGCCTGAGGCAGAGGCCACAGAGCCATCCTCAGCGCCCGGGCCATCTTTGCTCCAATGGAGCCTTGGCTGTGGGAGGGGAAGAGAGAGACAGAGAGGAAGGAGAGGGGGAGGGGTGGAGAAGCAGATGGGCACTTCTCCTAAAACTGGTTACCACCTGAATTTCAGCTTCCTCACCGCTTGTCCTTGGGTCAAGTATCCCCTTACTGTAAACAAGAGCTAAACTACATGTTATCTAGACACTTTGATGATCCTAAATGCTAATTGGTTATGGGGCAAGAGTAGATACAGGATAAATGATAAATATTGCAAATTAATAGTCACTAAGTTACCCAGTGGTCATAGAGCTGATAACAATATAAAGAAAGTCATGGTAAAGCAGTTAAGGAAAGATACCGAACAGCAGGGAATGAATCATGGCCTTGAGTGAGACGTTTAGACCAGGGATAGTCAACTTTTTTATACCTGCCACCCACTTTTGTATCTCTGTTAGTAGTAAAATTTTCTAACCACCCACCGGTTCCACAGTCATGGTGATTTATAAAGTAGAGAAATAACTTTACTTTATAAAATTTATAAAGCAGAGTTACAGCAAGTTAAAGCATATAATAATAATTATTTACCAAGTACTTTATGTCGGATTTTCGCTAAGTTTGGCAGAATAAATCTTTATAAAACAACTTACTATAGTTAAATCTATCTTTTTATTTATACTTTGGTTGCTCCACTACCACCCACCATGAAAGCTGGAACGCCCACTAGTGGACGGTAGGGACCAGATTGACTACCACTGGTTTAGACTTAAAGAAAATGGGTCACTTAGATGATTTCAGCTTCTGGTAACAGAAAATCAGCTCAAAATTGTATAAACAATAGAGATATTGGTTCCTATATCAGGAAGTCTGGATATAGTGAGGGCTTTCATGCCATTGCATCTTATGGTTCAGTATCAACATGGGTCTAGGTTCTTTTAGTCTTTCGACTCTGCTGTCTGAGTGTCAGCTAGGCAAGAGGGTTCAGTCCCCGTTAATCACAGGATGGTCACAGGAGCCATCAGAGCTTTGGGTGTGTTCTTGATCACATATAGTGGGAGAGAGGAACGGGCATCTCAGAGTTCAGAAACCTCCTGCAAATCTGTCTTCACTTTATAATAACTGGATTTGGATCACATAACCACTCCTGGGAAGAGAAGGACTATCCGTCCACCAGTTAGTCCCGCCCCTGCGTTGCATGGAGGTCAACTTCCCTTGAGGAATTTGAACTGTGTCAGAGGGCTTAGATACCTGAACAAAATGAATTTATCAGGAAGAAGAAAGTGCGAATGGATCCAGGTGAGGCCACCAACCGTTTAACTACAGAAGATTAGAGAGATAAAATTTAAAATTTTCTGAGGGCCATTTTTTTCTTATGCGGAGGCAATGTCACACGGGGAATCGCTAGCAAAATCAGATTCAGACATTTTTCCTAAGTTTCAGGCAGCAAGTTTGCTTTGTTGTTGTGTTTTGCATGAACTACCCTGCCTCTTAAACAGGGTGTGCGAAAACGTCTCTCCCTAACAAGTGCATGCGCTAAGGGACTTCCGATTCAAAAGTCTTCCACCGCAGGCAGGCCCCAAGCCCAGGTGTCTTGTAGTGCACCCGCTACCGTGGAGCACCCTGGGACTTCTGTCACTTCACCAAGATCAGTGGTTCCTAACCTGACCGAGTTGTTGGATTGCCTGGGAGCTTATTTTAAATACACCTGCCAGAGATGCTGATTCTGTAGGTAAGAAATGAGAATTGGACATCTCTGTACTTTTGAGTCCTGGGTGAGAGGGAGTTGGAGACTGGAAACTGAAGGCTGGAGTGAGAGCATAAATTATTTCACTCTGCCCTTTATGCATGGCTTGAACTTTTTTTTAAATTGTGCATATTATTCTCTTTTCCCTTTCCTTCTTTTATTTTTTTAGCCCCACAATATTTCTGAGGTGCAGCCAGGGCTGAGGACTATTCACCTATATGGTCAACTTGCAAGCTTTGGATTAATACTCTAGAGGCCAAAAGTGTTTAGAACTGTGTTTTCCGAGTCACAGTGGAGCAAATGGCCTCATAAATGAAAATCCCGAGGTCAATGTGGGTGTCAGTGCTCATGCCTGACTCAGATGTTTGGATTCATTCCTTTGCTGGTTTCTGCATAGACCACAGACTTTCAGATATACCTCATTTCTTGAAATAAAGACATGTAGGTAACCAGAGAGTCTTGACAGACACAGAAAAGTTGAAATCCACACCACGTTGTTCAGCATCCCTTGGAAAGAGTGAGCAGAGGAGTGGCTTGTAAGCAGAGTCAGTTCCGGGCAGCTCTCCTCGACCCACAGATACATCTCAATGGCAGACAGAGACCAGCGTCAGACGATGCTGCTTATTTTAATACCTCATTGTAGGTGTTCTTTCCAAAGTCTCTTCCCAGCCATCAGAGACACGATTCCTCTCTGAATGATAACCCTAAGAAGCAGGAATCATTTAACTGGATGTGTTAAAGCCCTTGTCACTGGCAATTTAAACAGATCAGAAGGTAGATGGAGAGATGTGTTTAGACATCATTAAAATGATAGACATTGTTTTCAGAAAGGGACATCCTTAGTTCATCACGCTCTTGTTGTTAGTAATTGTCTGATGGAAATCAACCGCAAAGAAAATTCAGTGCGGCCTAATGGTTATTTTCACAAGAATAGACCGGACCACTTGCGGACGCAGCAATGACTCTCTCCTTCACTTGTGCTTCTTACAGGATAGTTTTGAACCTGCATATAAATCTCCAGATACACCGTCTGTGGGGAATTGTTCCTCCTACAAGGCCAAAGTCATAGCTTGTCCTAAAGAACTATCTAAAACTCTTTCAGGTACAACGTGCCCCTTCCTCTGAATGTCTATATCACACTCTGTCCCTCCAGGACTTCCTCCCCTCACGACACCTGTGCAGACATTCCTCAGCAGCCTAACTTTAGAAGAAAGAGCTTGTCTGTTTGCAAGATGCAAATACTGGGTAGTTCTGGGTTATAAGAGCTGAGAAGTTGTCACGCATGAAATTTGTTCCCTGTATGAGAGACTCAGGCTGAGGAACCTTGATCCCACACCACTGGTACCAAATTTCCTACAGCTCCCTTAAAGTGGCCTGGCTTTAACCTGGGCTTAGAGCCTGAGGATTCATCTAAGATGGACAAAAGATCTAGATTCGTTTCAGAAACTGGTAAGAGAAGGTCAAAGAAGGGGGGCCAACATTTTCCTAAGGCAAATTTCCCCACGAATCATTAATAGGAAGAAAGCCAAAATTTTCCCCCAATTTTTTCTGTTCCCATCCATCTAGCTGGGCCTTAAATTTTGAAATATACCAAATATGATTATCCTTAAGAGCAAACTAAGTTCTACAGAACACATATTTTTTTAACTAAGTGAAATTTGATGTTTAGTATTCTGCCTTCAAAATTAAGGAATTTTTTTCTTTAGTTCAAAGAAGGGGACAGAGAACCAATAAGTTGAGTTCCTATTGTGATTCAGATACCTGTTGGATTTTTATGTCCTCTCATTAATCCTTAAACCATTATACAAATTAGTTACATTGGATTATTTAATATTCATTCCCAGATAGTGTCTACTGTGTGTCTTCTCTGCTCTACAGACCCTTGTAGGCACTGGAGCCATTATGACCCCACCGGGAGCTCAGTCTGGTGGGAAAGAAACATATGAATGACTAATTACAACACTACACGGAAAGAAGAGGGGTAATGCCATAATAGATACATGAACAGAAGGCTGTGGGAACATGCATTGTGTACCAATCAAATGGGTAGTCTTGCCCCAAAGTCAAATTCCGAGGTAGTTACAAAGGAGTCCAATATGTTGATACAACCTTCCTAAAAACAGGCGCATAATTAGCTAAGAATATAAACTGTTCTTTATCACTTTTTCCATTAAGGTACTTTGGGAAAGTGTCTGGATCTGTAAAAAAAAAAAATTTCTAACAAAGTAGCTTAATATGTTCTAAAGAGACTTCATTTATTCATTTATACCCCTCCCCCCCCCCCATATTATTAGCATGGCTTACGAAAATACATACACTAGCACAGGGTAAATAAAAATACTCAGTAGCAAAATAACTATATCTATATCAATGTCCTCTTAATAGCTATTTCCTGTTTCCCACAAATAACCATTTCCTTTTTCTGGTTTCAATTCTGTTTGAAGTCACTGTGGCGGTCCTGGCAAGCTTGCGTTTCCTCTGGAACTGGTTCAGAGTCCTGCACAGGCCCCGGACTGCTGCCTTGTCTCCACAGGCAGTCTGTGTCACCTCTTCCACAAGCACAATTAAGTCTCCAAACTACTTAGGCAGGAACTTTTGTCCCAAACAAATCTGATATCAGAGAGCGATTGGATTGCATGTATAGAGGCCTCAAAAAAAACAGGATATTCCATTTCAAATTTATGGCCTCTTGGCACACAAGAATGACTCCCAAAAAAGCATGTGATTCTCTTGTATACCGTGGCTTGTCACCAATCGCATGATGACAGGAACAAGCTAGGCATCTGCTTGCTGGCGCTTCCTGGTTGAAGTACGACAATTACTGCCTTTTTTTGAATTTGTGCAGCTTTTGGATAATTAATTTCAGGATAGGAAATCATTAGCATTCTTAATTTAAAGAGGAAACCTTTGGACAAGAGTCTACAGCTATAAATCAATAATAAAGATTTTCTCTGAATTATGATGTTTTCACCTGACTCTGAAATTGAATTTTTTTTTTTCTTTTGGTTTTTGGGCTTTTGAATTTGATTTAACTTACTGACTCTGTCAGGTTCCTGTGGTGAATTGATAATGAAATTAGGAGAGACAGGATCCATTGACTTAGAAGACCTGTGCCATTAGTTAAGTCTTCTCTGTGTTTCTGCAACTGATTTGACACCTGCTTAGTCACCTTGGTTCGGGCACTTGCTCTGACCCTGACCTTGAAGGAAGCAGAGCTCAGCTTATGGAGATGAGGAGGTAGCCTGGTAAACAGACATTATCAAAAGAAAGAGAGAGAGAGAGAATGGAGTGGAGGGTGAAAATCAATAGTTCCATTAATATCTAGAAGCAGACTTTTCAAAGAACATTTATATGTTTAGCTGACAGTAATGTATCAAGGAGACTAGTTTCTTTAAGGATCTCAGATTACATGGCTATCACTGTGGCTTTATTTTTGTTTTCTCTTCATTTTGCCAAGAAATTTCACCAATAAAATTTAAGACTAAAATTAAAAAAAGAAAGAAAAAGAAAAGCAAACAAAAACCTCTGCCTAGCAAAAATACTGAAATAAAGATTACATTTTTCAAGAAAGTATATATGATAAAATTCTAGTGCTATACATCAAAATACTAGTAATGTGCAATGAAATATCTATTCTTTTGAAGTCTGTTGTAACAGGCATTGATTTGTACGTCTATCTCCTTTATAATGACATTACTTTTATAATGTTTATGACTGAGATGGGTGTATTGCAATGAATTGTCATTTTCTGGTTTGCTTTGGTTTTCGTTATCCTCTCATCTTCAAATCTAGGTTTAATTCCTGGCTTTTGCATTCTCTGGCTCTGTGACTTAAAGAAGCCAATAAACTTACATAATGCTCAGTTTCTACACGTGTTAAAATGGTATTGGGAGGAATATGACAGGTGTGTGTAAATGCCTAGCACAGTGCCTGGCAGACAATCGAGACTCAATCAATATTCCGCCACCACCTCCCCACTCTGTGCTTCTTCATTTGCCATTACTCCCATGTTAGTCCCCTTACCTCCTTCTCTGCCTCACCATCTCTACTCTATACACCCAGAGGCACAGCTCTGGGCCAGGGCGATAGTATTCAGGCTTTGGATAGGGAGTGACCTGGTGGCCTTCCCTCCAGTGAAGGAGGCTAGGTACCTCTCCGGAGGCTGCCGCCATCCCCACTCCTCTGGCATTCTGTGCTAGTGCTTGTGCACTGGAGCCAATGCTTGGTAGGACCTCCCGTCACCATTAGACAGTGTGGGGTTCAGGGCCCCTCTCATCTCTGGGTACAGAGGTCTTCCACCCAGCAGATAAAAGAGATGTTGATTGTCAGTTTGGACTTGAAGGACACCGTTACTCTAAATTTGAAGAGGCAGGTTTAGAACAAAGAGGAGCTGAGAACCTTGGGGGGAAAAGGAGAGTGTCTTAGAATTCAAATACCCAAAACAGGAATGTCAATCGGTTTCTGACATGCATCCCAGATTCTGAAAAGTAAATTTCCAAAGCTTAAAGAAAATATATTTTTGGTCTCATGGCCAGAGGGGTTTTAAAGGGTATAGATAGGTCCAGAAGGAATAATGAAATTCTAGCTATATAACAAAAACTAGTCGAATATGGAAGAAAAACTAGAAAAGTCAATGTGGTTGCTCAGAGAACTCTCCTTGGAGTGCAGATTTTAAAAAGAACATATCTTGAAAAATCAAAGAATTTTTAGCCAAGAACAAAAGAATGCAAGAGCACAAACCTAGAAGAATGCAGTCATAAAAAAATAAATTAAAATTATGCTCAATTTTACTGTAAAGAAAAAAGTAACAAAAAAATGAATTTTACCACTGTATAAAGAGCAAGAACAAGGAACTGTTAGACGCACATCTAAGAGAGTGTGACGTAAAGTGAACAAGCCAAAGAGATAAAATTTCCAGCTCCAGGTGTGCTCTGTCTTGTCCCCCAGAAGAATGATTTTCCAGAGGAATGCCACGTGTGAGGAGTCACAGAGGAAACCAGCCAGAGGCTCGGCCACCCCCGCAATGGTCTGCACAGAGATGGCAAAGGCCGGAAGTGAGTCAGTGCACAGGGGACAGAGAAAGGAAGTCAAGTGGAGAAAGGCTGAGAGGATAGAATTAACCGGACAACCCATAGCAAAGGCTCTAGGAAAGAGTCAGACGTGCTATTTGAGGCAAGCGTGGACAAAAGAGAGGATTTCACAGCCCTTTTGTGAAAGCGGAAGGCAGACAGGAGGGGGACAGTGGAGAGTGTGCGTGGAGAGCAGCCACATGAGCCTCATCATGGAGACGGAAAGTTCGAGTATGTTTAACTACATAGTGAGGATCCAAGTTTGCCAGGATCCCAGGTTATGTTCAGGGAATGTAGCTAGATCCAGAGTGACCATGGAGGAAGTCTGGATCGAAAGAGTTTCTTACCTACCAAAAATTCTAGAATAAGGGTTCCACACCTGATAAGGAGCTGGGCAGAAATTGAAAAAAGCAAAAACAACGACTACAAAAATAACTAATAAAGCCATTGATGTACTATGTAACTGGAATAGCTCAAAGTGGAGGGAATCAACAGTCCTGTGAATCTCGTGGTGCTTTGTGTGGGATTGATTGGCTAACAGGAAAACTGTTGAAAATGGACAATATCACTCCTTTCCCTACTGAAGGCAGAGTACCTGTGCTACTTAATTGTTGAATTGCAGGATGTTAATGATAATAAAGAAAGCTTTGTGGTCATACCAGAGCTGATAGTAAAACTTCCTCGGGTAGACCAGGGGTCATGGAAGGCTTCCCCAAGGACGTGATATATGGCTGAGAGTTTGCGAATGATTAGACCTTAGCCTGAAGAAGTATTGCACACATTGGGAGTGTTAAGCCTTATTCAGATCTGGATACCTTACTTTAGAGAATGTTGCCAAACCAAAGCTCTGCCACGTGAGGAGAGAGCTAGCCAGGAGTCCCGGACATGGCAGGAGAGTGGTTTTACCAATTCTGTATAGCATTGGAGAAGAATTTTATTTAATTCTAAGACAATCTAGCATCAAGGTCAAGCTCAGATGCTCCAGACCCAAATATCTGGATTGAAATTCTGGCTCCACCAATTACATTACTTTATAACAACAACAATAATAATAATGATACATATCCCATAGGACTGCTGGGATAATTCAGTAAATAAATGCATATCAAGGGTCTAAAAGAGGGCCTGGAACATAGCAGTCAGTCAATACATGTTCGCTATTATTAATAACTAGTGAATAAAAGTTATAACAAAACAGATAGTGTATATAATAGAATGTTTTAGCAATCCAAGCTTTTGAACAAAGTAATCTCAGTTATCTGAAAAACTAACCTGAAGGGTTTAACCAGACCTTAGATCAGGGGTCTCAAACTCGCGGCCTGCCAAACAATTTTGTGCGGCCCGCAGACTAATCCACGGGCTTACTTAATTTTATCCAAAATATTTTGAACTTCGTGAATTAGTCTGCGGGCCACACAAAATTGTTCAGCGGGCCGCGAGTTTGAGACCCCTGCCTTAGATGATCATCTGAAATAAACAAGGAAGAGCTGATCTGTGGCTTGACTAAACAGATTAATTGGGTGACATCTAGACTTGCCACTTTCATGTACAGAATTAGGTATTCCAAGAGGACTTCTTTTCAACTAATAGATGTGTTCCTGGTGGCAAATTATTTATTAAATGTCCTGTGGAGTTTTCCTTGCCAGGAGAAAATATCTATTTTTTTTTTATTAGTAAGACCCTAGTTCTTAAACTAAGTACATAGCTGTGTATTTCAACTTGTATTGAGTCAAAGGACAGGGGAATTTTATATTCAGTCTATAAGATAGAAACTAAGAACATAGAATTTTTAATAGTCCTTCCCTTTGAAACCTGGCATGAAGGACTTTTAACTTACTGTCAAACTGCCACAACCATTTTTTAAACACTTCTTGGCCATTGGTATACTGGTTGTTCTTTATCTATTTATTTTTTTCTTCTTTTTCTGAAGCTGGAAACGGGGAGAGACAGTCAGACAGACTCCCGCATGCGCCCGACCGGGATCCACCCGGCACGCCCACCAGGGGCGACGCTCTGCCCACCAGGGGACAAAGCTCTGCCCCTCCGGGGCGTCGCTTTGCTGAGACCAGAGCCACTCTAGCGCCTGAGGCAGAGGCCACAGAGCCATCCCCAGCGCCCGGGCCATCTTTGCTCCAATGGAGCCTTGGCTGCGGGAGGGGAAGAGAGAGACAGAGAGGAAGGAGGGGGGGGGGGGGTGGAGAAGCAAATGGGCGCTTCTCCTATGTGCCCTGGCCGGGAATCGAACCCGGGTCCCCCGCACGCCAGGCCGACACTCTACTGCTGAGCCAACCTGGTTGTTCTTTAATTGAGTCAGCAATGAGCAATAAGGATCAGTTAGGAAATACAGATTTTTCTTTTTCCTTTCAAGGGTTTTCCTTAAAATTCTTGATCTCAGTGACAGCTCTGGGCTTTTACAATGCAGAAAAGAACCAAAGGAGATTTAGAGGAAAACATTGGCCCATTTTCCTGAGAATTCAGCCAGGCTGATTTGTTCAGTGGTTAAAGAGTAACAGCAACTACACTAACCACCAGAATGGTCAGTGCAATTAATGCAATTAAAGTAATTAGTCCTGGCAGCTGTAAGGTCAAATAGAGGTAGCTTTGTAACAGCAATCTGCCACTGCAAAATTACTGACATTTCCAACTAAATTATATTCTCTAAATTGTTGCCTTAATGCTAAATAAATAAAGTTATGCTAATGTAGGGACTGATTACAGATTGAAATTAGCACAATTGCTTGTTATACAGTCTGCTAGGGTTAACATTTTTTAAAAACATAATTAATGGCCTTTGCTTACTGTCTCTGGTTATAGATCCTGCAGCTCATTTGCATTCTTTTGCAATATGCTGACAGTGCTAAATGTCTAAGCGAAAGGATCTCATCTGCAGGCAGAAAAAAATGCACTTTTCACGTCATCGAGCTAAAACTTGTGATGGTTTCAGGCCAGTGTTAATAACATGGATGACCAGAAAGGGAATGGATTAGAACGAGGCTAGAATCCGTTTTTCTTTTCAGTCTTGTGATCCAAGCCTGTTCTGGAGTCAATGTGAAATGTAATTGCTCTTTTGACCTCTATCTTCTCTCTCCCCAGGTCTGAGGAAGAGCTACACTGGTTGATTATTGCAGGAATGAAAGGCACTCTGACCTTGTCGACCAAATGCCTTGCAGCTTTCAATGTTGCCCATTATACTTAAGGCAGGCAACTCCTGGAGAGAGGCGGAACCTACAGGGGGGCTGCTCCCCGGGCAACCCGCCAGAAAAGGCAGCAGCAGCAGTTCAGACGTGGCCAAACAGCTCAGGAAACAGCGAAGGGGGAAAGAGAGTATATAAAAATATTGTGAGCACACAGTCTAAAGAGCTCTCAGGCATCTAAGTGATAGGGCGCCCGTGCTAATACACCAGCCCGCATCATCTGCCTGAACCGAAGACCCACCTGGGCAGGTTTGCTGAGGAAGGAAGCCGTAACCAAAGTAAGTGCAGCTCCTAATGTCCTAAAATAGGCTGTTGCTTGCTCAACGGGGTTTATAATAGTACTCATATGTAAATAGGAATGGAAAGTGATTTTCTGGCAAAAAGTAGGTCAGGATATTTAGTTACAGCAATTGTTCTGTATTATAAATTATTCACTATAAACCTGGTTGGATGATGTTTAGAATATACGGTTAGCGGAAGGATTAGAGTACAACTCACAGTGAAATCAACATCTCTCTTTCAAGCTCTACAGATAAAAGGAGGCTTTGTTTAAAATCAGCTGTGGTTCCTTTGCATATCTGTTAGTTCTACTCCAAGTCCATACAACAAAATTTTATTAAGCATTTATTATGTGCCTAGACCTTGGGGGAAAATAAATGACACCAAAACTGTGCCTGTCAATTAATGAGACAGGGAGTCCGATCAGACACAGACACGGTGTCATTTGCGTTGCCGTTCCATTTCGGTCATCGAGAGCACCGAGGGCCTGCTACAAGTCAGACATGCTGTTTGGTCCTTTAGATTTTTTTTTTTTTTTTTTTTTTTTTTTTTTTTGTATTTTTCTGAAGCTGGAAACGGGGAGAAACAGTCAGACATACTCCCGCATGCGCCCGACCGGGATCCACCCGGCACGCCCACCAGGGGCGACGCTCTGCCCACCAGGAGGCGTCGCTCTGCCCCTCCGGGGCGTCGCTCTGCCGCAACCAGAGCCACTCTAGCGCCTGGGGCAGAAGCCAAGGAGCCATCCCCAGCGCCCGGGCCATCTTTGCTCCAATGGAGCCTTGGCTGCAGGAGGGGAAAAGAGAGACAGAGAGGAAGGGGGGGTGGGGTGGAGAAGCAAATGGGCGCTTCTCCTATGTGCCCTGGCCGGGAATCGAACCCGGGTCCCCCGCATGCCAGGCCAACGCTCTACCACTGAGCCAACCGGCCAGGGCCTGGTCCTTTAGATTTTTATTTTCACTTAAGTCTCACAGTGATTTTTAGGTTCATATTGTCATCCCCAGTTTAGGAAGAGCAGACTTACTCTAATAATAAAGGCTTTGGAACCTGGAATTAGCCAGACTTGGGTTCACATTCAATTCTGTTGCTACAGTAGTCCCCACTTACAAATAGAGGATACATTCTAAGACCAGTGAATGCCTGAAACCAGGGATAGGACTGAACCTTATCGGTAGAATGATGTGTCCCTTAAAAACAGATAGGTCCTGAGAAATGTGTTGTTGGGTGATTTGGTTATTGTGTGAACATTGTAGAGTGTGGACTTACACAAACCTGGATGGAATAGCCTACTATACAACTAGTTCATATTGTTTAGCCTATTGCTCCTAGGCTGCAAGCCTGTACAGCATGTTACTGTACTGAATGCTGTGGGCAACTGTAACACAATGGCAAGTATCTGTGTATCTAAATACACGTAAACATAGAAAGGGTACAGTAGAAAAGATAAACAACAGTAGACCTGTGTAAGGGCAGTTATCACGAAAAAAGCCTGTAAGAGAGGAAGTCGCTCGGGGTGAGTCAGTGGGTGAGTGGGGAGTGACTGTGAAGGCCAGGACATTCCTGTGCACCGCTGTACACTTTATAAACACTGCCCCACAAGCCCTCCCCCCACTTCCTTCTGACCCGAAATAGAATATCAAAGCTGTCAGTGCTGCTCTAGGAACAGAGATGGGCTGGACTGGTTGGAAATACTTAGAAGAAACTGGAAGGGTAAGGTACAGATCACCACAATGGTGACTGTCAGGAGTGAGGTGGCCCGAGGACCAGTAGTAACCAGAATCTAGATGCAGAGATGAAAGAACACAACAGATTATTATGACAATCTGGTTTTGGCTGCTGCAGGTTGGAGGAATGGGCAGGTTAAGAAACTTTGTGGTATTCATTTAAAAAGGGGGGGTATTTAACATATAGATGGTATAGAACTACGGACTCAAGATTTTGATTTTGTAAATTTCTTTTTGGTTCCATTGTCCCTGTTTGGCACAAAGGGCTCTCTCTCACATTGAATTGATGGAAGAAATAAAACTCATCAATGCTTTACATCATTACATTGTTTACATTGTTTCCAATCTAAAGAAAGAGGCGGGCTCCACGCTAAGCTTTCACTAAAGCAGTAGTGGCACTTACTATTGTTAATGTGGCTCCTATGGGCCTGTGTTTTTGCACAGGATCTTAGGTCCTCAACCAAGAATTTACAGCCATGTACTTGGAAGGCCATCAGCTAGACCTGGGAGGGCTGCAGTGCCCCTGATTATGTGGTGCTGAGAGACAGGTTTCTCTGTCTGGAACAGGCTGGAGGCACACTGAGAGGTAATCCACGTACTCAAAATGGAGGTGCTGTGAGTGAAAGGGGTCCAGTGCCAGGCCCCACAGGTATTGCTTCTGTCAAAGAAAAAAAAATTCCTCCTGGCATGACCAGTCAGTGGCGCAGTGGATAGAGCATCGGACTGGGATGCGGAGGACCCAGGTTCGAAACCCTGAGGTCATCGGCTTGAGCATGGGCTCATCTGGTTTGAGCGGGGCTTGCCAGGTTGAGCCCAAGGTCGCTGGCCTGAGCAAGGGGTCACTAGCTCTGCTGTAGCACCTCCCCTATCAAGCCACATATGAGAATGCAATCAATGAACAACTAAGGAGCTGCAACAAAGAATTGATGCTTCTCATCTCTCTTCCCTAGTGTCTGTCTGTCCCTATCTGTCTCTCTCTCTCTGTCTCTGTCACAAAATAAAAAAGAATAAAACAAAAAAAAATTTTTTTTAATTCCTTCTGAACCACATATCTTTGCATTTTATACAAGACTTTTAGCCCCATTATGATCTTGTGGGACCATTGTCTCATACATGGTCTGTCATTGACTGAAATGCTATTATGAGGTGCAGGACCACACTGTTTTTTCCCATTCGTCCGTTCCTATGATGAAGTTTCATTTATAAATTAGGCAATATCATGGACAGAAGATTCATTCTTCAGGTAGAGCTCAGCAACCTCAGCTTCTGATTTCTTTTCTTTCCTTATTAATTTGTGAACTTTCAGGTTTTCACTTAAAAGGAGTACTTCACAGCTCCTCTTTGCATGTCAGAATTTCCAGCACATTGCTCTTGGGCTTTGGGGCCACTGTGAAGTCAAATAAGAGTGGCTTGAACACAAGCACTGAGACACTAGGACAGTGGGTCTGAAAAACGGAGAGGCTGCTTGCTCCGTGGCCAGTAGGCGGGTAGCATATGCAGTGTGGACACGCTGGACAGAGGTAGGCTTCAGTCCTGGGCAGGACGGAACGGGACAGCATGAGATTTCATCCCACTACTTAGAATAGCATGCAATTTAAAATTGATGAATTGTTTATTTCTGGAATTTTCAATTTAATATCTTTGGACCACTGTTGACCATGGTAATTGAAACTGTGGAAATAAAATCCATGGATAAGAAGAGATGACTATACTCAAAATCTGTGCAGTCTTGAAAAAAAAAACAACTCTATTTTTCTGGGCTTTGATTGGCATAGTTCCTATAGTGGAGGAGAATAGATGAACTAAGACCTTTTCCAATTTTATAGTTCTAGAAGAAATAATATTGAGCCAACCACACATCCCAGATTTTCTGGGACATCCCAACTCCAAATATAGTGGCAATAATGACTATAGAAATATTTATGTTTATCAAATGCTAAAGTCAAGAATCACAATCACCCTATCTGTAAATAAACAGAACCATATGGAGGTAGTGAAAGGATGATGAATAAAGGTTTGGGAGAATGATCTTAAAAGATAATTTTCAAAGAAGGTTAAAATCATGACCCTCATACAGAAAAACAAACAAACAAAAAAACACAACTACATGTTAAAGATTTGATTCTATTCATTTATCAAAGAGGAAACTGACATGTTACAACCAGTTCAAAAGAATCTCAGGAGACACGGTTAAAGTTCAAGAATACTGAAATAAGTATGCAAATAGAACAAAACTGGTTTTTTCCCCCTGGAGGAGTTAGTTGAGAGAAGTCAGTTGAACTTCTACCAGGCAGGGAAACATTTGCGTGTCTATCAGTTACCTATAACATACAAAGTTGTAAAATAGCTCAAAGAATGAAAGGTTAGAATCAGATAAGAGGAAAGGTATGTTGTAAGCCAGTGGTTCTCAAACTTTTTGAAGTCAGGTGCATTTAAAATCCTACAAATAATTGTAGGCACACTATATACAAATTTCTGAGAAATATGTTATAAGAATTAAGTCAAATATTAAAGAAAAAAATATAAAGTCAAAGCGTGCTTTTATGGCAATTAAATGAAATAAATACGACAAAATTAAATTTATTCTGACATTGAAAAACACTTTTATGTTACATTTTTTTAGTTATGCTTTTTAGAATTCATAAAAAAGAGGGGTTAAAAAATAAAATAATGACAAAAAAGTTCTCTTTATATAGATAGATAGATAGATAGATAGATAGATAGATAGATACATTGTTAGTAAGATTTAGTAAATTCGGTGGGTCCCGGTGCAAATGTGTTAAGTTTTTTTATCTTGTGTTTATGAGAAACATGAGCCTGATGTGTCCTAGCGATTTCTTCAATGTTTGGGCATATATTTGAAAGGCAAACTCTCATTTCCTCATCAACACATTGAAGAATTTCTCTCTTTTTACTCTTAATTGTGTTGAGTGCAGAAAACCCCCACAATACATATCATTTTAACTTGACACCAAACAAAGGATAGAAGAAACTTGCCTCCAGTCTTTCCCGGAAACATGGGGGGTAGTGTAAACAATCCAGCACCACAGCTTAACAGCCTTTTGCAACCTAATCAGGCAAGTGAGGTGGGGGGTTGGGCAGACTGTCAGTTTACAGCCAATTCCCCACACCTCTGTCCTTCCAAAATCTAAACTCCAAAAACCCTGTTGGTTTTTTGGTCCCCAACAGGCACATATTTCTCTGGAATATCATAGGGTGCACCCAGAAGTCTTCCAGGGTGCACACTTTGAGAACCACTGCTGTATGCAAACAAAGCATAGTTTCCCATTGAAGCACACTTTTTTCCTACAGTGGAAATAGCTCCAAGTGGAATATGGCATTTCATTGTGATTTCTGATTCCTCAATGGGTACCTGGGGCAGGATCTCAGTGGGGCCTTGATGTGAATAGGGATCACCTGGGAAACTTTCAAAACAAAGTTACCACCGCCAACCTCCAACAGGAGGGTTCTGATAAAAGCTCTGAATAATTAGAGTGCCTCCTCAATTGCTTTTTGAGGTTGAAGTTACGTTGGGAGGAAACCTAGAAATTCAGACATGTGCAGTTTTTACAGGTGCAGAATTTATTCCTGATCCTTTGAAGAACCTTTTGAGACTTTCTTGGTATGGTTTAAGGGTCATGAAACTGTTAAAGAGTTTAGTTCACCAAGGACAAAAGACCAATGCACACATTGAAGGCACAGGAAAGTCAAAAGGAAAAGGGAGGAAATTAAATAAAAAGAGAAAAGAATAAGATAAGGAAGACTGGAGATACAGAAACAGAGAAATCAGGTGGGGCAGAAGTGTGCTAAGGTTACTTCCTTATTAAAAAAAACAGCATCTCACACTTATGCCCATAAAAGAGTATAAGTAAAAAGAAACTTTATTTTGAAAGCTCTGCTGCTTTGTAGATTTCCCATCCCCACTGGAAGTCTAATGTGCTCATATTTTTTACAGACTTAGAGAATATGTATTCTAATTCCACTATAATATATGAAATGCTCTCACACGCACTCTATAATTTTACACTTTGGGATTTTTGTCCTCTCTTCTACGCTTGTAATGAAAACAATCAGTCAAAAGCCGAAATTGAAGTCCTTTCTATTCAAATTATTTTTAAAAACACAATATTGTAAATGTACTGGGCTAAAAGAGACAGAGTTATTTATAGTTCTGAAAGGGAAATTTGTAAAAATGCCAATTCAGGCTTAGTTTGGCAAAAGAAATAAGAAATGAAATGTAGAGAACATTGTGGTGGTTCTGGGAAGACTGTGAGACTCAGCGGAGAACGATAACTGAGATGGAGGACAGATTGCACAGAGTCAGGGCGGACCAGACATTCTACTGAGTAAGCTTTATAACCTTCCAAGATATCAATCCGGAATCACTCTTGAAATAAAATTTGGAGGAATGAAGTAACTCTCACAGGTCAATTCAAAATGGGAGGCAGTGTTATCTTGATTTAACCCTTCAGGAACTATGGACACCAGGAAAGGAAGGAAGGCCCTTTGGTTTTTCTAAATGATGTCATGCAGCTGGTCAGCATGCTCCTTCGTGGCAGTGCAGTCACTGCGTCTGGACAAGTCAAAAAGGGTTAAACCAACGAACACCATGAAATGAGTGAAAGAATGCTACTTTAGCCTCTCTGCAGTGAGATTTTCTAAACTAGTTGTTTGAACCAACAAAATAATTTCTTTCTTTTCGTTGTTTTAACCTAAAGGATGAAGAAAAATAAATCAATGTCGGATTAAAAAAAAAAAAAAAAGCTTTGGTAGCTCAGCTGGACACAATAAATAAAAATGGAAATAATCATTTGCTTGTGAGAAGAGAAAGCCAGTAAAACTTCTTTAGTTCACATTGTGTAAAAAATATACTGCTCACAAAAATTAGGGGATATATTTTATCACTTCATATTCATTTTTAAATATCCCCTAATTTTTGTGAGCAGTATAACTTTAGAGCTGTTATTCCTCTTTTGACCATCCCCTAGAGCTAAGAGATGTACAAAATCTACCCAAAATGCACTGCTTTCTATCTGTCATGTTTTAAATAGTACTACGCACATACCTTCCAAGCTTTGAAAAGCTCATTCAATGTTTTTATATCAAGGATACTTACCAGAAATGGGCAGAGAGCATGCTACTAAATATAGTAACCTAATTACTGTCATGTAAATTATCTCCTCTATATGGTGTAAGAAAATGAGACAAAAGGTTTATCTTGACAGAGTTTGAATTGGTTCAGAATATCCATAACTTCTCCATCCACAGGCAGTGGGAAGGGAGAAAAGAGCTCCTTTAATTTCAGTATCTGCAGGTCCTTCCTGTTCATTTGCATTTGGGGAGTTTTTCCACAGTGTATTCACTTGCTAGTGAGATAATGTGTCCCTGCATGATCAGATAAGAGAGGGATAGAATTACTAATGATGAAAGAAGGCAGCACCAGGGCAAGAAAGCAAAGCAGCCCTTCCTTTTCTCACCTGATCTCAGTGGACCTGCATTTCAACCATCTCAATTTTTTGTTCTCATGGTGATGGTGGGGCCATTTTCCAAAGTTGAGTTAAAATATTGCAAATTGAGTTCTACAGATATTTTTTTAAGTGTCATTCAAAAAAGGAAAGTGATGTCATCTTGCTGACTGGCTATTCTATTCTGGCTATTTATACGTACTTGTCGGTTAATAAATTGAGGGCAATTTAATTTAGCCATTATTCAATACTCATCAGCTGTTTTCCAAGTATTATGGATGTAACACAGAGGTCGTGGCCATTTTTTTTAAATTCTGGATAGAAACTTAGAAAATTGTGATTCAAAGAAATTTTGAAATTAAGGATTAGAGTAATAGGGTATTTCTGGTACCAGAACCATCAGAACATAAATTAAAAATATTGGCTAAATTTAAGAAGTAAAGGTGACATCTTATCCTGTGCTTTGTTAAAAAAAAAAAAATCAACTGACTAAATTTAAAGATCAAATTGGCTTTATTCAGTGATCCATGAATTGGGTAGAATTCTATCTAACAAATAGAAAAGAAACTCTGCCAAGCTGTGGAAAAAGAAAGGTTTCTAAAGGTGGAAAAGGGGTGGAAAAAGAGGAAATTATTAGAAAAGAATGCATTGTCTATTGGGCAGATTATCCCACAAGTGCTGACCAAGTAATTCCCGGTCGACTGGCTAAAGGTCACATTCCTGGGAAGCTGAAACTGCAATTCAGTTAAGTATTAAAACTTAGTTTGCAGACATAGAGCCTAGCACAAGTGACTACATTTTGGGCCTGTTGTCTTTTTTTTTTTTTTTTGTCTTTTTTTAACATGTAAGGATTTGCTCACAGTGCTCAGTGGACAGCAATAGTCCCCAAGACAAATCAGGAAGACAATGCTGGGCACTGGAGCTGAGAAGGAGACTTGAGTGTCATCGTAAGTTCAGGCATCTCTGGCCTGGAGACTGGACAACTCATCTGGCCTCTCATTTTCCTTTACTGTAAGTTTCCAAAAGTCTCCAGAACAGAAAAACTGTGTCCTTGAGGAGAAATATGGGAAAGCAACAGTATATGATCAGCATTTCATTGATATATGTAGATAATATAGAGACCAAGTACAAACACTCATATATAATAAAACGGGCATAATGATATATGAGGAAAGACTATTTTGCTTTGACTTACCTAGGAAACACTTTAAAAGTGCCATGGACCAGCCCCGGCCGGTTGGCTCAGTGGTGGAGCGCCGGCCTGGTGTGCAGAAGTCCCGGGTTCGATTCCCGGCCAGGGCACACAGGAGAAGCGCCCATCTGCTTCTCCACCCCTCCCCCTCTCCTTCCTCTCTGTCTCTCTCTTCCCCTCCCGCAGCGGGGCTCCATTGGAGCAAGGATGGCCCGGGCGCTGAGGATGGCTCCTTGGCCTCTGCCCCAGGCGCTAGAGTGGCTCTGGTCTCGGCAGAGCGACGCCCCGCAGGGGCAGAGCATTGCCCCCTGGAGGGCAGAGCATCGCTCCCTGGTGGGTGTGCCGGGTGGATCCCAGTTGGGCGCATGCGGGAGTCTGTCTGACTGTCTCTCCCCGTTTCCAGCTTCAGAAAAAAATAAAAATAAAAATAAAATAAATAAATAAAAGTACCGTGGAAGCATGAAGCACTCAATTGGCTGACCTGACCTGGGAAGACTCAGCAACTTTTCACCTATTGCCTGCTGTCCTTTGGGTCAAGTACTTCCCTGGGATGAAGGAGAGCTCTAAGGTGCGCAACACACCAAATTTGAAGTCACTCTACTCTAGGTCATCCAGAGACACCAGTACTCTGAGTTGGCTACTAATACATTCTTGCTTCTTTATGCCAGCCATGGTGATTAAGCATTGTTTGATATTGAAATCTGCCAGGCTGAATAATGACATTCTGTGCTTTGGCATCCACAGAGAGCAAAAGGGACTATGAAAAAGTCAGAGTCTTATAAAAAAAAATAGTGTTTCTTTAGTGGAACATTGGGATCCACTAAACCAGTGGTCCCCAACCCCCAGGCTGTGGACTGGTACCAGTCCGTGGGCCATTTGGTACCGGTCTGCAGAGAAAGAATAAATAACTTACATTATTTCCATTTTATTTATATTTAAGTCTGAACAATGTTTTATTTTTAAAAAATGACCAGTTTCCCTCTGTTACATCCATCTAAGACTCACTCTTGACACTTGTCTCAGTCACATGATACATTTATCTGTCCCACCCTAAAGGCCGGTCTGTGAAAATATTTTCTGACATTAAATCAGTCCGTGGCCCAAAAAAGGTTGGGGACCACTGCACTAAACAATTGTTACAAATTAAATATACCTCCTACAGTGAGCCCTGAAAATTTTTCCAGGGCTATTTGTCCAAAGTGAGAGTATAATAACAACAATCCTAAACACAAGAATACAATTATGAAGGAATCCCCTGCAACCCTCCGCCCCACATTCTTTTTTTTTCTTCCACATTCTAAATGTATTCATTTCCCCCAAACATCGGAACATATCCTAAAAAGCATTATCATACCACTATTTTTCAAGCTCTATATTAGCCCATTTTTCTTTTTCTTTTCTTTTTTTTTTCTAAGTGAGAGGAGGGGAGATATACACAGACTCCCACATGCACCCCAACTGTGATCCAGCCTGCAACCCCCTCTGGGGATGATGCTCTGACCATCTGGGGCCATGCTTACAACTGAGCTATTTTTAGCACCTGAGGCAGAGGCTCCATAGAGCTATACTCAGCACACATGGCCAATGTGCTGAAACCAATCAAGCCATGGCTGTGGGAGGAGAAGAGAGAGAGAGAGAAGGAGGAGTAGAGAAGCAGATGGTTGCTTCTCCTGTATGCCCTGACCAGGAATTAAACCTGGGACATCCACATGCTGGGCCAATGCTCTACCACTGAGCCAACTGGTCAGGGCTGCTAGCTCAGTTTTCAACCACAATCCCCTGTCCCATGGAGCCCAAACCCAAACCCAAAGTAGGGCAATGAGAAAGGAGATGGCGAGAAGTGAATGGAGAAAAAAGATTGACAAAGATGGATTGTATGTGGGCAGGAGGTGGGGGGACAAGGAAGATGAAAAGGAATGTATTAAAGATAATTGCTAAATTTCTGAATAGAATGATGATGCCTTTATTGAGATAAGAACTTTGGAGGATGACTAGGTTGGGAAGAAAAAAGATCATGATGTGGAAGAATCAGAAAAGAGAAACATCCTGAAAATAGAGGAATGGAAAGAGCTGATAGAGCCAGGATCCAGGGAAGATTGTAAGAAACAAACTCAGCATACAGGCTGAAGGGTTAACCTGAGAAAGAGAAAAGATAGACACTTTTCCTTTAAACCAGGAAACACCTTGCTGTAAGCTAGGAAACTCCTTCCTTTGGAATAGGGGACCAACATTTATTGATGGCTTTCCATGCACCTCTCATGATGCTTCAGCAGTTTCTCATGTTAGGATGCTGTTAAAAACTAACAGGATATCATATGACAGCCTTTATTTTCTTCATGTCTACTGGACAAGGATGCTGGCTAAGAGTTTTAAAAATAGAGATCAGATTAAAAAGAGGAATACATTGGGGAGGTATGCAATGAGGAAAGTAGAAAGAAAATGACTAGAGTTTTATTTAAAAAGAAAATAAGGAATGTCAAATAATATTGAGTATTGAGAGCTGGATATGCCTAGGTAAATATCTTAAAATTATTAGACAAACTAAACACCATGTTGACACAATCCAGGATCTGTAGCAATTAGGATGGAAGAAAACTGTTTTTCTTCATTCTTAAAATGATTATATTCTTAAAAAGCTGGACTGAAAAAAAAAGAAAAAGAGCTGAGAAAACAGAAGTCACTAGCCTATTTCTGAGCCACTGCTGGAAAGTATGGCAGATTCGTACGTCCGTGCCTTTCCCAGGTCAATAGGTTAAACACAAGTCTGTGTTACACTGGTCCAGATACCAGGCAGCATTCCCAGGGGTTTAATTGTACAAATTAGTAACACCGGCAACAGGATTCTTGCATAACTCCACAAGCTCTATTAACAGGTGTTTTGTGAATCTCTGAGCAGAACAGCACCAAAAAATAAAAGCCTATCTACTCCAATTTACTGAAAATGTTACATAGTCCAGCAAAAGTGATTATAATAAAGTCTCTTTTAATATCCAGTCGACAACAAGTAAGCTGATTCAATTTAACAAACATTTACTAGGCACCTCTAGGTGTGAGGCACAGGGGGACACTGACCAGGACCATAGGGCCTGACCTTCCTGGAGGGCTTGCTATGCACCAAGAAGTGTCCTATGTTCCCTGCATGTATCCATCTATGTTCCCTGCATGTATCCATCTCAGGAAGTCCTTAACAACCTTATGAAGTAGGTCTAATCCCATGGTACAAAAGTGGCAACTGAGGCCTGCTTATCACTCTCAAACCCACCCCCCCACCCCCCAACCTGAAGCTCAAGGCAGTGAAAGTCAAGCCTTGAGTGAAAACTTCTTGTCTCTCTCTTGCTCCTCTGGCTCTTGCTGTTAAAGTGGTAGCCAGGAAGCTCAGCTTCAAAGTTAGCAGGGAAATAAAGTAGACCTTTTTTATAAAGTCTGGATGTCGAGAAAAGAAACCAATCCTTTATTTTCGTGTCATAGCCTATTAAAACATAGCATAGCAGATGATCTTGATGGTCAGAAAAATATATTGAGAAGCGTTAACAAACAGCCTTGTTAAAAAAAAAAAAATGGTCTTTTGATTGTTGATTGTATTGGTTAATGAGTAACCGCCCAAGCCAGCTGGAGGCAGCCATATACACAAGACAATCTCTTTTTTTAAAACCTTAAGATGTCTGACAGAAGTTTGCGTGCTTCTAATGAGGACATGGGAGTGAACGTGCCAAAGAAGCATGTATGAAAACATCTTAATGTGATCGTTCATGTTTTATTTGTCTCTTTTAATTAAAAAAAAAATGAAATTATGTCTACTGAGAAACATTGTATATTTATGTCCTAAGATAGTTTTAGGTCCTTTCTCCTAAGATTGTTAAGAATCATTTCCATATTGGAACCATTCTTCCATTAAAACATCTAATCATTCCATGTAATTGCTGACATTGGACTTCTTCTAAGCCTACCAAAAAAATGCGTCAGCTACCACGTGGAGCCTCAAGAGGGTATACAAAATCTGTTATACCATCCTTAGAGGAAAGCTTGTAAATTTTTTAAGTGTTTGCACTGAGTTTATTAACATTATTTAAATAGTGATCTAACCAGTGCTGATTTGCCACCACTACCTTGGAAATATTTAAACATTTTTATAACTTAGCTCCACATTCCGGTTTTATCTCTAAAATTCATGCTTTTAGGCTCAATTTATGCCTGTCAACAAGTAATGATCATAGATGTGAGCTGGCTCATAATCCAGAGGTACTAGGTTACAATGCGTTACCATGGAAACTGTGTTTTATTGCATTTTCTCTTCTTGATTTAAGGCATTTGACAATCATAGCAACTGTTTGCCAGTCTTCCCACATCATAAAAAATTCAAAAACACAAACAACCAATGGGGGTGCGGGGCGGGGGGGGGGGAGAAAAGAAAAGAAAGGAAGGGTGGAATTCTCTACTGTTCTTAAACCTCACTAGAAACATAAAAAAGAAATGACAGCCTTATATTTAACGTGGTCCTGTTTTGAATAGTTTATCTCTCAGAAAGTCCAGGAGTGTTGGAAAATTCAATCAGTGGTTAGTCATGGAATGGACCTGTCTGCCTGTGGTTCATTTTGTTTATTGCATCATATATCTTTTATGATCACTGGGACTTTAGCCTGAAACAGCATTTTCCTTAACAAGAGCCATGTTTCCTTTAACGTTGTTTATTGCATCTGAAACATTACTCTTTGAAATCATGGTACATTTTCTATCGAGCAAAGGTCTGCAACTGAATCTTGCATGAATGTGTTTATTCAGGATCTAGAGGAAAAAAAAAAAAAAAAAAAAGCCCGTCCAGTTCATGTAACATTAATCACTTTGCCAGTGTTCAGCTGAGGTCATTGCCACATTCCTAGCAGTATTAAGGCGAGTCAAGATTAATCACGTACATTAAACCTTGGAAGGGGAGCACGTGAAAGGGATCTCAAATGAGACATTTCTTAAAAGACAGAGAAGGGACTGTAGCCCACAGGCTTACTCTGCGGCAGCCTGGCTTTCCACCTCGCTGGCTTTTACTGCCTGTGGTCCATACAACCGCTCTGAATTTGCACGTTTCCTTTTTCCTATTTCTGGGACTTTCTAGGTCAAATGTAAGGTCTTTATGAGCATTCAACAGGGAGAGTCATTCACTAAACTTTTTTTTTTATGCCTGCGAACCACCAGGCTGGGATCTGTCCATACAAAGATGATGAAGCCCAGTCCTTCCTCTCCCACCTCCTCCAAGAGGCACAGGGTCCACCCAGGAAGGTTGGTTCCAGACATGCACAGTCTGGATAGCGGAGGGAAT
Organism: Saccopteryx leptura; assembly: GCF_036850995.1. Lineage (NCBI taxonomy): Eukaryota > Metazoa > Chordata > Mammalia > Chiroptera > Emballonuridae > Saccopteryx > Saccopteryx leptura. The sequence continues at coordinate 182,737,751 of NC_089506.1, read as the reverse complement.
GATTTATTGTGATGGAGAGTCCGAAACAACTTTTCTGAAGTGAACTGTACAGGGAAGAAAGGTGAGAAACTAGTCCAGGTAGAGGAAACAACAAAGGTCTCGTGAGTGTTCTCAGACTCATCAGTGATGTTGGCGCTGGCGCAGAAGGCTCTCGGGGAAGAACTGAAAAGAACAGCAGAAGAGGAGGTTGTATAGTAATTTAGGGCCTGAGAGCAGAAGCCCCTGAACACGTACTTTATTTTATAAGCGAGGAGAAGTCTGTGAAGAATTCAAAGTAGGAGAATTTGAATAATGAGATTGTATTAGAAACTGATTATAACTTGGGTTAAGGACAGGTAAGAAACTAGGATCCCTGTCTTCAAAGAAGAGGAGAGGCCCTGGCTGGGTGGCTCTGTGGATAAAGCATCATCCCTGCACGCCAAGTTGGCAGGTTTGATCCCCAGTGAAGGCACATACGAGAAGTAATCAGTGAGTACAGTGGGTACAAGACTGAGTGGAATGGCGAGTTAATGCTGCTCTCTTCTGTCTCTTTCTCTCTGTGGAAAATTTTAAGAGGAAAAAAAAAAATAAGAGGAGAAAGTAACGCAGAAAAGTGAAAAGTGATAGCAGCTTAAATTTCACCATAGACTAGAGCAAGAGCATACATACTGTGACAGATGTGACAGGAATAGTCAACTGAGTTCCAGAAGGAAGCTAAAGGTGAGGTAGCTCACGGAGAAAGGGAATCTAAGAAGATTCCAAGGGATTTAGCTGGGTTGGTTGAATATACAGATGATAATGCCATTAAGCAAAGCATCTGAAGTCATGGGAACATTAAAATGATGATTTCTATTATAATGTTGGGCAAAATATTATGGCACAATAAGAGTGGATACATTGCTTTGAAAATTATTAACTTATACTTGTTTAAGTCATATGGGAAGATGAGAATGTCTAAGAACAGAAGGTAGAAAAAGAAGAAAAGACAGTCTAGGGAAGAGTTTCTGGGAAGGGAATTATTCCTCATTCATACGATTGTTTTCACATTGAAAAAAGTATTAGGAGCCTGAGGAATTTTTACACTTTTCTCTGTCTAAATGAAAAGTAAACTTAGCACACAAAATAATTTTAAAAGAGTAATTTAGGAATAAATATTAAAAACATTTCACCTTTGGTTGCTTATATATATAATTCAATCTGTATTTAAGAAGCTAGTGGGCTTATATTTAAAGAGTAATGTTTCATATAAGAAACTAACATTATTTTGAACCATTGCAGTTTTAAATATTCATAATATGCATATTTAAATATGTTCTTATATTGTATGTGACAGGTCTACATACTTCCATATCACCATCCTACACTTCCATTAGATTTATTCTTTTTAACCTTTTTAAAAAATTCATTTCAGAGAAACAGGAAGGGAAAGAGAGAGAGAAAAACATTGATCTGTTCCTGTATGTGCCTTGACTGAGGATTGAACCCACAACCTCTGCATTTCGGGATGACGCTCTAACCAACAGAACTATTTGGTCAGGGCTCTATTAGATTTATTCTTTTTTTTAGATTTTATTTATTCATTTTTATTAGAGAGAGAGAGAGGGAGTGAGAGAGAGAGAGAGAGGGAGAGATAGAGAAAGAACAGGGGGAGGAGCAGGAAGCATCAACTCCCATATGTGCCTTGACCAGGCAAGCCCAGGGTTTTGAACCGGCGACCTCAGCATTCCAGTTCGACGCTTTATCCACTGCGCCACCACAGGTCAGGCAGATTTATTCTTAAAAGTATATTTTATATTTCTATAAAAAAGGAGAAATTAAATCATAAAAATACAAAGTCAGTGTTTATAGTCTAACTAGTACTCTTACACAAAACAAAACATTAGATTTCATGGCTGTTTTTCAGTGTTGAGTATGAAGAGAAGGCCTAGGTAAGAGCTTAGTTTTTGCTTATGGAGTGCTGCATTTCAAAGACTAAAACATAGATATAGTAAATGTGGCATACAAAGGTGTCACCTTCTAATAGAACAGAAGGTTGAAATTGTATCTATCTATGCTTGACCTCACCTTCATTAATACTGCAAATGTAAGAATTGGTTATTGTAGGCAGTGGCGCAGTGGATAGAGCATTGGACTGGGATGCAGAGGATCCAGATTCAAAACCCTGAGGTCACCGGCTTGAGCGCAGACTCATCTGGTTTGAGCAAGGCTCACCAGCTTGAGTCCAAGGTCACTGGCTTGAGCAAAGGGGTCACTTGGGCTGCTGTAGCCCCCCCAATCAAGGTGCCGCAATGAAGAATTGATGCTTCTCATCTCTCTCCCTTCTTGTCTGTCTGTCCCTCTCCCGATCTCTCTCTGTCTCTCACAAAAAAAAGAATCAAATACTTATTAAAAAAAAAACAAAAAACTGACCTATGGTGGCACAGTGAATAAAGTGTTGACCTGGAGTGCTGAGGTCGCCGGTTCAAAATCCTAGGCTTACCCGGTCAAGGCACATATGGGAGTTGATGCTTCCTACTCCTTCCTCTTTGTGTTCCCTTCTCTCTCTCTATCTCTCTCTCTCTCTCTCTTCTCTCAAATGAATAAATAAAATCTTAAAAAAAAAAGAACCAGTTATTGTCCTATAGCAAGAAGTTATTGGAGAAATCAGTAGTATGTGTAGAACTCAGAAACACCTTTTTTGGAAAGTTTATGCATTCCAACTAGTTTTTTGTTCACACACACAATAATGCACTTATTCAATAAGAACTTACTAAGCAGCCATACTGTGCCACACTCTATGAGTGGGTATGAAATGGTGACACAGTCCTTGCAACCAACATATTAATTCTCTTGGTAAGAAGATGAGATAAATTCTCAGGTTGCTTTTGTGATTGGCAGTGCAGGCTGGGTTGTGTACAGCTCCAGAGGGAACCATTCACAAAGAGGCTACTATGTAGCCATGGCGTGACTCCAGCCCAGACAGTTGGTATTCCCATCTCCCTAGTCATAGTGATTAGCTCAGAGATGGGCATGTGACCCAGTCAAAACCAATTAGGTGTGAAGAGATGTTCACTGAAACTTGTCTCATCTTGAGAGCTACCGAAGGAGTCCATCTTCTTTCTGGATGTTGGGGTGTGAGGTTGAGGTTCGAAACTGCCTCAGGTGTTTTGGCACTGGGAGCTGGGAGCCTGGAGGTGTTTAGTCCATCATATGGAGCCTGAAGATGAACACAGCAAAGAGGTGGACAAAATAGGGGCAGAAAGCCCCCAAGTTCTTAGTGACATCATGGGAGCAGTGGAGCAAGCCTCTGACAAGGCCAGGACTAATGTAGTTGCATAAGCCCATAAGTTCCATGTTTGTTGCCGTTGTTATTGTTGATGTTTAAGCCTGATTGAATGGAATTTGTGAGGAACATTTATTTCTGTATGTATGTGCTTTTTCTTTTATTAAAGTATAGTTGACGTAGAATAACGCATCAGTTTCAAGTATACAACATAGTAATTCGACACATACAGCTTATGATGTGATCACCACCATAAGTCTAGTAGTAACCATCTGTCACTATACAAAATTTTTGTTATTGTGATATTGTCAACTATTAAGTGAGATTTCTTGTCATAACTGCAAGAATCCTGATGTAGTCACCAATGCTAACACGTCCCCTATATGTAGCTTTTGTGCCTAGAGGGGCATCTCCTAGTCACGTTCTTCTAGATGTGTATTCCAGTTTAGAGTAAGATGGATCCCAGTGGAGTCAGTGAGAGAATGGATAAGCTCAGCCTTTTTGAGAACTTGACCTCTAAGTGTGGAGTTGGAGCCAACTGCTTCCCAATCCATCAATTCTCATTTAACCTGATATGGAGATGGGGACAAGGAGAATGGATATTAAAAGGAAGTAATTAACATTCAAAGCTAACCTCCCAAGTGACTTGACACCATCCTCAGTGACACATAATATTTAGCACATTTTGTTTGTTTGTTTTTATTGTGGTCAAATATACCTAGAATAAACTTACCACTTTAATCATTTTTAAGTGTACTGTTTCGTGGCATTAAGAATATTCAGTGTTGCCTGACCAGGTGGTGGCACAGTGTATAGAGCATCGTACTGGGATGCAGAAGACCCAGGTTCGAGACCCCGAGGTTGCCAGCTTGAGCACGGGCTCATCTGGCTTGAGCAAAAAGCTCACCAGCTTGGGCCCAAGGTCAATGGCTCAAGCAAGGGGTTACTCGGTCTGCTGAAGGCCCGTGGTCAAGGCACATGTGAGAAAGCAATCAATGAACAACTAAGGTGTTGCAACACTCAACAGAAAACTAATTATTGATGCTTCTCATCTCCCCGTTCCTGTCTGTCTACCCCTCTCTCTGACTCTCTCTCTGTCTCTACAAAAAAAATAATAAAATCATTAAAAAAAAAAAATATTTAGTGTTGTGCAACCATCACCACTATCCATGTCCAGAACTTTTTCATCATCCCATACAGAAACAGTGTACCTGTTTAATAATAACCCCTCACCCCTTTCTCCCTGCAAACCCTAGTAGCTTCTGGTCTGCTTATTTTCTCTAGGAACTTGCCTATTCTAAGTATCTCATATAAGTGGAATCACGCATTATTTGTCCTTTTGTGTCTTATTTTACTTAGCATAATATTTTTCAAGGTTCACCCATGTTGTAACATAAAGGTTTATTTTTAGAAGTATTTCTCCCCCTTATATCCCTAAGAATGTTGCATTTCTGCTATTCAAAAAAATAATAATAACAAAAATATTGGATTAATTAATTAATTTATTTATTTTTGTATTTTTCTGAAGCTGGAAACAGGGAGAGACAGTCAGACAGACTCCCGCATGCGCCCGACCGGGATCCACCCGGCACGCCCACCAGGGGCGACGCTCTGCCCACCAGGGGGCGATGCTCTGCCCCTCTGGGGCGTCGCTCTACCGCGACCAGAGCCACTCTAGCGCCTGGGGCAGAGGCCAAGGAGCCATCCCCAGCACCCGGGCCATCTTTGCTCCAATGGAGCCTTGGCTGCGGGAGGGGAAGAGAGAGACAGAGAGGAAAACACGGCGGAGGGGTAAAGAAGCAAATGGGCGCTTCTCCTGTGTGCCCTGGCCGGGAATCGAACCCAGGTCCGCCGCACGCCAGGCCGACGCTCTACCGCTGAGCCAACCGGCCAGGGCCTGGATTAATTTATTTTAAAAAGGAGAACATACTCAGGAACTGACAACATATTTAGGACAAATGAGGAATCAGGCAATGTACTAAGCCCTTTACATACATTACATTATTTCGTACTCACAATCAGTTAGCACTCACACAGTTTAGTTCTCACACAGTTGTGTGGCCTTCAAAGTCCCGGATTGCAAGATCACTCAGCATTGTAACTAGGATACGATCCCAGTTTTCTCTGACCCGGAGCCCATGCTTTCCCCATTTTTTTTTTCACGTTGTAATGTTCCAGATACTCCAAATCAGAGAAAGTCTAACCATAAGCCTACTTCTAGTTTTTTAATAGCTTTAAATTGTCCAGAATAATAGATTTATGTTTTATTTGTGCTGATATAAAAACTTGTTTACTGTAGCTGGGTTCACTTAAATCTTTTGCTTGGGGCTTCCCTCCAGAAACTTACTGAGTGACAGATAGACTTGCCCGGGGACTCAGCTTTCAGTGTCCAAGCCAGAGGTCACTGCACACCTAGCACACACAAACACAGATTGCCATTTTTCTGAACATCCGCTGTGCTTTACACACACTAAAAGCTCGATATGTTTGCACCGTACCTGTGGTATCCTTGGCTTCTCAGAAGGGATCTAGGCTTCCTCAGACATGAGTGCTAATGACCATCTAGGACCATTCCTCAGCAACCTGTAGGACCAGTGGAAATGTTAGGGATAGACGGAGTTGGTCTCTGCCTCTTCTGCCTTCTCTAATCCCTTCAAATTCCCTTTTCTGATCCCTTTTAAAAAATAAATAAATGCAGCCTGATCTGTGATGGCGCAGTGGATAAAGCGTCGACCTGGAAAGGTCACCGGTTCGAAACCCTGGGCTTGCCTGGTCAAGGCACATATAGGAGTTGATGCTTCCAGCTCCTCCCCCCTTCTCTCTCTCTATCTCTCCTCTCTCTCCCTCTCTGTCTCTCTCCTCTCTAAAAATGAATAAATAAAATTAAAATAAATAAATAAATAAATAAATAAATAAATGCAAAGTTACTTGTGATTTTCCAGATGATTATCCTTATTACAGAGCTCACCACTCTTCCAGCCCTTCTGTGCTACCATTCTGGCCACCCAGAGCAATCTTGCCCAACAGCCCCGAGAGCAGAAGGAACAGGGCCATTTCCCAGAGCATGTCTTATGTGGTTGTCTGGAGACTTATCAAGGATGGAAAAAGTCATCTAGCAGAGATATTTTGTTTTCTAGAGGCAGAGAAAAGTGGGTCAGAGGTTTTTCCAAATCTAAGGCAAACCTGTGTTTTGGTGAAGGACTTTATAAGCATTGCTCAACCTAAGAAGCAAACCGCATTGCCACATACCCAGTTCTTCTGAGAACTGCTTCCCTAAGCCTGGGTCATCGCTCAATGTGCAGTCATGCATTGCATTCTTCACTCACGTATCATTTAACCTTGTCGACGGCTCTTTTGGGACACTCTGGGGGAAGTAGTGTACGTGCTGGCAAGCGAAGAGGCAGTGCAGTTAGCATACCTGGGTTGGAATCCCAGCTCAGACACCTTACTTCCTGTGAGGTTATGAGCAACTCTCTGAACCTCCCTCTAGCAATTATTGATTTATCACGGTGGAACAGAGCAGCCTGAAATTAGCAGAATTTGAAACAGTAACTTTTATTCTTTGCTTATTATTGTATGGGTGAGAAATCTGGACGAGGCTCTACTGGGTAGTTCTTCTGGCCTCTCCTGAGTCACCCAGGCAGATGAAGTCATACAATGGCTCCAATGGGGTGGCCTGGTTTAAGGTAGTATCACTCACATGTGTGTCTGGGGCACCTTTGTCCTCCTCCCTGTTACCATTCCAGCTGGCTAGCTCGGGCTTGTTCACACAATGGTCTCAGGTTGCAGCCACAGATGAAAGAAAGCAAACCCATGTGCAAGCACTTTACAAACCTCTGCACACACTTGTAATGTTCCATTGGTCAAAGCAAGTGTCACAGCCAAAACCAGACTCAAATAATGGAGAAATGAACTCTACTTCTGGATGGGAGGAAAGGCAAAGTCACGTTGCAAAGACCCACTAGTATGGGAATAGGAGGAATCACTGCAGCCATCTGCAAAACAGACTCCTTTATTTCTCTATGAAATGGAGAGAGCAATATACGGAATATAGCATTATTGTGAAAACTAAACCTGTTTCTTCCTCTTTGTTAGCTAGGTCAGTAGGGCATAGAAATGGAAAGAGTGTGAGATAAGGTCAATTCAAATCTCATTATGGAGCAATGGAATGCTCAGTGGAGGCATTGGTTGGTGTTTATCTTACTGACACATCATGTTCAAGTTGAACGACATGATCTGAATTTGCTTAGGGAATGACCACTATCTAAAGTTATCGGCTTCGTTCATTTGTTTTCTTGTTTATGCTCTGTTTTCATCTATCCACTAGATTATAAATAGCATGAGACAGAATAAGGGCTTTGTCTAGATTTCTACTCTGTACTCAGCACATGCAGCTTTGTCTGGCTCAAGGATTACTTGCTGCATGATGAAATGCGATCCAGTCACTTCAAACTCCCTTTTCTACTATGACTTCCAGATTTTTCAGTGCACTCACCCGTGTTTAGATGCGGGGAGTCCTCTAGTCCTCCGGCACTGTACACAATCCCCTGGGTATCTTCTATGACCACTAGGAAAGACCGAAGTATCTCTTGATTTGGTTACTTCACTTTTATTAATGCAAGATTAAACTTCTTGGCTCATATGGAATTTGTAGGTAACTAAGGTTCCTAGGATTTTCTCCATCAAACTACTATTAATCCAAATCTTAGTCTTATCTCAAAATTGTCACCAAAAATAAAATTTTAAATAACATATATAAATTCTGTCTTTATTCAGTTAATCTTAATCTTCAGTTTCTGGCTTGTTCTGATTTGCTAAGATGTTTCTGAATTTACATGATGCCATCAACAACATTTTCTCGCTTTCTCAGTTTTGAACTAATTTGGCATTTAATAACTACACTTCCTCTGTCTTCAGCAAAGTAGATGGTAAATGCTGGACAGGGAGGTGCTAATGCGGAGAACTGCCTCTACTCTATCCTACAAGTCTCCCTCTGGGTTTAACCAGCTACACACCCACTCAACTTTCCTGTTTTCCACTTTTCATATCCCTACCCTTTCTGAACACATCAGTAGCAATCTGTCATATGTCTTGCTGAAATTAAGATATCCAGTGTTCACAGCATTCCATTTTATACCTACCCATTTAGCCAATTTCATTTTTTAAAAAGAAAGTAATTAACCACAACTTGTTTTCATCTTCTTGTTGATTTACCTACAGCCTTACCTACACCTAGATCCACCTTCTTTATTTTACCTCTAAAAAGAGACTGTTTTGTTTCTAGGGGGAAATATCCCTAATTCAATGCATATTCCACCCTTGATTGGGACTCCTATCATCTCTCTCATCTTCTTGCAGGCTCCAGGCATTCCCTCTCTTCTGTAATGTCTTCCCTCTTCATTAGACCATAGCCATTACCACTGCAGTATTGCTTCTCAAACCTGATTTTGCATCAAAAATCACCCAAAGGGCTCATTAAAACACAGACTGCTGTGTCTCATACCGATGCTGTCTTAATCAACAGGTCTGGAGTAGGAGCCAATACATTGCACTTCTAGCAAGTTCCCAGTTGCTACCGAGGCTGCTGGTCTGAAGACCACATTTTGGAGAACTGCCCACCTAATATATCTTATCTTATTTAAAAAACAAACCAACAAAACTCTCCTCTGATTTTACAAATACCTCCAAAAATGGTCTCCAGTTTCTCTTCCTCTTCATATACAAACATCCTCAGAACATTATCTAATCTTATAATCTCCATTTTCTTACCTCATACTCAACCTGACACCACAAAACATCTTTTAGAAAGTTCAACAGTGGTTTTCTTGTCAAATCCAAAGGTCATTTCTCAGACCTACTCTCATTCTCTCTCTACACTACTCGAAGAAAGGCTTTCTTAAAATGTTTTTCTTTTGTTGCTAAATTCTCAGATACCACATTCCTTTCTGTTTTGCCTCCTAATTCACTGATTGCCTCTTATTGCCTTTTTGTCGGGCTCTCCTTACTTGACCCAAATTCTAAATTCTGGAGTGCTTCAGGGTGTGATCCTCGACTTTCTTCTCGATCTCATTATGCTTTTACCTAGTGCCATTGCTGTGAATAGCACAACGTCTACATTTATACCTGTGAGTGAGCCCAGACCTCTTTCCTCAACTTGACACGTATCTGCACCTGGAGATCCAACATCCACATCAAATGTGTCTCGGTCATCTTCAAGTTAAATCTTTATCACTTCAAATCTAGTCCTCTCCCAGTGATCCTTGTATTAGAAAGCGTTATGACCCTCCCAAAGATGTCCACTTACAAATTTCTGGAACAAAAGGACTTTGCAGATGTGATTAAGATTAAGGACCTTGAGATGGGAAAAATTATCCTGGATTATCTGGTGTACCCAATATAATCCTAAGGTTCCTTAAAAGGCAGAAGAGAGGTTATGCGACAATGAAAAAAGAAACCTAAAGATATAGCAGTATGATTATCCAAGGGCACCCAGTCTAACCCTTGGAAGCAGAGGAACTTTCCCAACTATGGGCAGTGGAAGATGTGATGACGGGAGGAAGTTCAGAGAGATGAGTTGCAAATGAAATGCTATGAGATGAGCCAAAAATCGTGGATGGTCTTTAGAAGCTAGAAATGGCAAGGAGACAGATTCTCCCCGAGAGACTCTGCAACTGGACACAGCCCCGCTGACACTTGGGTTTTACTCAGCCCAGTGAGATTCCTGTTGGATTTCTGACCTACAGAACTATAAGATAATAATACACTTGTGTTGTTTTAAGCTGTTAAATTTGTGGTAATTTGTTACAGCAGTGATATATAATTAACACAGCCTCACCTCTGGAAGTATCACCGTCTACCCAGATCCCCAGGCCTAAACCTTAGAGGTCATCCTTGATGTTTCCCTCTGATCAACCGTCTCCCCACCTGATCCAACCACAGGATCTGGTAGCTCTACATCCAGAATAGATGTTGGCTCTCCATCTCCTCTGCCAACACCCTAGTCCAGACCATCATCCTCTCGGGTCTGGATGACTACAGTAGCCTGCTAAAGCATCTGTTTGTTTCTGCACTGGGCTTCCCCACCCCCTGATTGATTCTCCATTTGTCAGTGACAGTGATCTTTTGAAAAATGCACATCACACCCTGGCAGATAGCTTGGTTGTTATAGCATCGTCCCTAAGCACAGAGGTTGCCTGTTTGATCCCCAGTCAGGCACCTGCAGGAACAGATTGATCTTCCTGTCTCCGTCTCTACCTCTCTCTCTCTCTCTCTCTCTCTCTCTCTTTCTCTCTAAAACTCAATGAAATAAACATTTAAAAAGAAAAATGCACATCACTTTTCTGCTAAAACTTTTCAGTGTCTTCCTATCCCAATTAGCATAAAATCCAAATTTCTGGACATGGCCTACGAGGTCCTACATGACCTGGTTCATGCTAATCTCCCTGACTTCACCTTTTACGTTTACCCCAACTCATGTTGATTACCACATTGGACTACTTCCTGTTCCTATAACGTGACAAACTCATACTCCGCATGTTTTTTTTCTTTTACAGGAGTTTTCCACCCATGTAGGACTTTTTATTTTTCAAGTCTGAACTTAAATATCATCTCCTTGGAAAGGCCTTCCTGGGCCCCTTCAGCTGATGTAGCCCACACCACCGATTTAGTCATCTCTGTCAGATAACCCTGTGTGTTCATCTCTGACTCTGTTGGCTTGGTTTGTTCCCTTCACACACACACATACCCCCCCCCCCCCAGCTAGAATGCAGGCTCCATGAAGCGTGCCTAGCTGATTCAACATTACATCCCCGGCGCTCCCTCACTGTCGGACGCATAGTCGGTGGTGAATAGATGCTCCTCGAAGTCATAAATGAATGAGCTGAGTGAAAATGTGATCACAGTTATCTTTTCATCGATATTTTTTCATGTTTATGCACAAAACATAAAATTAACAATTTGGAAGTGAATGATTCAGTGGCATTTAGTATATTCACAGTGTTGCTTACCACTGTCTAGTTCCACAACATTTTCAGCACTCCAGAATAAAACCCTTTACCCGTTGAACATTTACACCCCCTTCTCTTCCCCGACCCTGACAACCACCAGCCACCAATTTGCTGTCTGTGTCTGTGGGTTTACCTATCCTGAATATTTCATATGAATGAAGTCAGATAGTACACAACCTTTGGTGTCTGGTTTCTTTGCTTAATATGTTTTTGAGATTCATCCACATTGTGACATGTATCGCTACATTTTTCATATTAGAGCTGAATAGTGTGTGTGTGTTTGTGTGTGTGTGTGTGTGTGTGTGTGTGTGTGTGTGTGTGTGTGTAGCAATTAGGTTAGCCAGTCATCTGCTGATGGACATTAGGGTTGTTACCACTTTTTGGCTATTGTGAATAGTGCTACTATGAACAATTGTGCCTATTTGTTTTTAACAGGTCACAAATCCCATTTTGGCATTTGAGATGTAGGCAGTGCTTTCTAGAGCATTAGCCTTATTTAGTTCTTGCTTGTTTCTCAGTTTCTATATATCTCTCATGACCCAGGATTTGTCAGAGTCATTGAGAATAACTTTATGATCATACCTGCTTAATCATCATAGAATTCATAACCAAATTGTTTACTCCGTAGATTCACATAGCAGGTTCCACACTTAATGAGGCTGGAGACAGAACTGGTGGTGGGAGGAGATTAAAGAGAAGAGTGGTAGGTGTAGTTAAAATTATACTTTTTTTAAAAAACATGCACATTATAAGATAATCAATGTGCTCATTCAGCGATAAGCTCTGTTTCCCTCTGAAGTGTTAGTAGCTGGCAATACTCCCTGAATTAAGCACTTGGACTCCCCCCGTAGTATGTTCAATGCCAACTCCAGTGTTACAAAATTTTAACCCGCAATTAGATATATATTAAGCCATTAAAATATCATTCATTTTAATGATTTGAATCTATGAAAATATGTAAATTAGTAATGGTTTATTAAACTTTACAGTTTCGGGTTATTGTACAAAAAAGATCTGTACATCTAAAATGTTAAGGGGAAAGACTTTTGTGTATTTTATTACATCATTCTTCAGTGAGGATGACAATGAAAAGGTTTCTGCAATTAATAGTTTTTTAAAAATAAATATATTAGCTGTTATGCACAGAAACGGTTTCCCTGACAGCTGAGTAGAAATGGTGTCGGTCTAAGCAATTTTTCTTGATCCCTGGCGCTCTGTTTTGTGCTTTGGAAACCTCTACTCAGTTCAAAACATAAATTTGGAAAAGGCTTCCTCCCTGAAACCCTCTGAAAGCTGTAGTTCTGGTGGTTACTTAAATATTATTTCCATAACTATGCTGGCTTCTAGCCACCGCGGAAACGCATATCAACAAGCTTGGTGTGAAAATGGGAAGGGAGGGGGGGGAAAAAAGAGGAGACAGAGGACACTAATTTTCCTTCTTCAGAGTAGGAGGTATAATGTCTTTATAAAGTAATAATTAAAAGAAAAACAATTACTGGAACCTTATCTGGACCGTGCAGCTGCTCTTCCTCCCTCTGCATTAGCAGTGTTTCTAAGGTTATGACAAACCATGAAAATTGCATCTTTAGAGGAATTTTATTCCTTTTCCTATGATTTGATTGAAACAGACAGCTACATTTTGTGTATATATAATTAGGCAGTAAAATAGGCTTTGAAGGCAGGTTTCCATTTAGTATGTGAGTCACACGTACAACAGCCTTTCATTCAACAGCCAAAGACTGATCTTTTTAATGCTCCACTCGCTCAACATGTTTTCTCAACGCTACATCTTGCACCGAGGGGGAAGAAAAAGAGAAAGGGGGGAGAAAATCAGCTTTGGCCCATATTTCTTTCCTTTTTCATCTTCTTTCCAAAGGAAAAACAATCTGAAAAGCCAATCTAGGAAGTCTTTGGTGATTTAACCTTACGACAAACTGATTTTTATCGTCCTTTTTCCAGACTGTGTTGGGGCACCAGTGACTGCTGCACCAGTTCTTGGCGTATCTAATCCCTCTCATAAAAGGCCATTGTGGCAGTAAAACTGAGACCAATGGCTTTTTCATTCTCCACCTCTCGGCTCTCCAGAATAATGGCCCTGGGTCTCCTCATCGTGTTTTTCTTTTCAGATGCATAGTTTCTCCCTTTAACAAGGTTTTGGTTTTTCGTAAAAAAGGGGGGACCAGGAGGGAGGAGAAATGCAATCTCATTTTCTTAGTGCTGTCCCATATGTGGCACTAAGTGCTCCCCCCCCCCGAACTTATATTAGGGAAAGCATTTGAGATGCAGCCTGTTTTATGAAAGAGATTTTTCCTCTGAGATTTTGAGTACAATGAGAACAACCCTGGGTGTACTCTTCCCCCTCATAATAGAAATCAGGCCGATCAACTGTGCATCATCAGATCTTATCTGATTAAAACGCAGTCGCCTATTAATCTCTATCCTTTTGTCTCGCTGTGGACCGTTTGCTGTCTCCTGTCTCATTCTGGCAAACCCAGAGATGGAAAGAAATAATATCCAGCTACTTGGCTGATTTATGCAAGCGATAGTTTGTGTTTGTAGAATGCCTTTCATCTGAAGACCTCAAAGGGCTTTACGAACATTATCACATTGACAGGACCTGGCTCCAACATAAAGGGCACAGGACGGCCATAGTCATGTAAATCTATGTTTCTTGAGTGATTAGTACCCTGGTAACCAAGAGAGATGAAGTAGGATCACATTTTTGATGTGAAATTCGATGTCCATGCAGGAATTTCAATTTCCAAGTCAGGCCCCATCACAAGATAAACCATTCAGTATTCAATTTACCTCCTGAGATGTCCCCCTGGGGAGTCTACTCCCCAAGATGAAGGGCTTTACATGACAGGCAGGTGTATATATTTCTTCAATTGGCCTAATCTAATAAAGCTGGACATGATTTATATGTGCAAAATGTTGCCATGTTAAATAATTCAGAATGAAACTGCCTTTGCTAGTTGTGCTGCAAATAGATGTCAATCTGCATTTGATGGTGCCTGTATCCCATTGAGAGTTTGGACAGACTGAAAAAAAACCCTAACACATTCCTCGTGCTGGTTCTGAGGAACACACTAGGGACGGTTCTCCTAACTGAGCCTTGGTGATTTGGGCCCAAATAAGTGAAATCTTTCAGAATGGACTATCCTTGCTGGTTTTGTTTTGGGGAATAGGAAAGGCTTCCATTGAAGACTGGTCCCTATCAGATTTCTATGTAAATCTACGAGGAAGACTTCCCTTGTTGTAAGAGATGTGTGTGCACATGATCAAGGCCCCAAGAATAATCAGCTTCACTTCCTAGCAGACCCTTCATTTTGCTGACTTTTTTATCCCTCTTCACATTTCTCCCCTATTTCCTACCTCCCACTCTCTCTGCCCATTCCAATCTCATTTCCCCAACCTGTGGATTTGTCAAGATTTTCTTTTTCTTTTTGCTCACAAAACAATTTCTTGAGCTAGTTTTATGACAGCTTATCTCAAGTAAAATCATAAAGTTTGCATTCTTCATTTCCATATTAACCTTATAGATACAATAGGGGCGATCAGTTTGTAAAAATAAGACATCCATGTCTCCGTAGCATCATGCTCCTGAACTTCAGGGATGGTTTGCATTTACAGTAGTCCTCTCTTACCTGCAGGTTGGCTTTCCGCAGTTTTAGTTACCCGCGATCCAAAAATAGGAAATGGAAAGTTCCAGAAACAGGCAATTCATATGTTTTATATTGGAGGCTGTTCTGAGAAGCATGATGAAATCTTTCATTGCTGCTGTGCCACCCATGAAGTGAATCATCCCTTCTTCCAGGTATCCACACTGTATACACTCCCTGCATCTTGGGCACTTAGTAGCCATCTTAATTATCAGATCAACTGTGGTTGTACTGTATTGCTTGTGTTCAAGCTGGGTCACAAGGCCTGCATCAGCCTCCTCACTTCCTCTTATCATATAGGCACTGTATCATCTCACATCATCACAAGAAAAAGGGTGAATACAATACAATATGATATTTGGAAAGAAAGAGAGAAACCATATTCACATAACTTTTATTATGCTATATTGTTTTATTGTTCAATTTTATCATTAGAGTTGTTCATCTCTAACTGTCCCTACTTTATAAATTAAACTTTACCATAGGGATGTATGTATAGGAAAAAATATAGTATAGATAGGGTTTGCTACTAGCTGCAATTTCAGGCATGCACAGAGGGTCTTGGAACGAACCCCTCATGGATAAGTGAGGACTAATGAATGTGATGAAGTGGAACAGGCATTATTTCCTAATTGGAGTCTCTTTGCTTATGAAAATGAAATGGAAACCTCCTGAAAATAATTCGGCCAATACCAGGAGTTTCTTGATAACTTCAGAATGCCAGTTTATATTATCAACTTAACCCAATTTTATCAATGGCTATGATAAAAGAAAGGAAATATATGTCTTGTAACCTTTATTTGTGAACTAACCGGACCATAGCCGTGAGTTATTGAATCCATCTTTAATAGCTGACTAGAATCTCAGCATTGAGTTACCACGAAAGAGGCTGTAGCCAGTGGCCAAGTGGAGTGAAATATGCCCAGTGAGCCCTACTCCTGGGTGTCTCTTGGTCACACAGAACCAAGACGGGATTTTCCAGGGGCTGGCTCTATTTCAAAGGGCAATGCTTAGTTATTATTCTCTTTAAAGTAAGCCTATTATGGGTGCTTATTTTAAAAAAAATTCAGAGGAATATTCTACATTTAGAAAAGGAGATTTTTTGTTGATTTTTAATGAAGGAGTGGAGCAGTCAGAGTGTTGGAATTCTTTCTCTTCCCATCATGTTCCCTCATACTGTCCTCTTCTGTGTTCTTCGTGGCCTTTCTTATTATCTGGGATTGCCATATTTATTTACCTGTTTACTTACTTATTTTTCAATCTTACTAGAATATAAACTCCATGACAACAGGGACTTTGGTACATACAACAGATATACCTGGATGCCTCTAAGAGCTTGGCACACAATGGATGCTCAATAAATATTTGTTGAAGAAATTAATGAATGAATATTGGTAATATGATGACTGTCCAGATATATGCTTCTTCAAAACAGATGTATTGGTATTTGATAGATTTCTGATTTTTTAATTATATAAATATTTAAGTAGTATAAAAATGACCTTATTATTTTGATTATTATTTCTTATAAATATCAAATGACTAGAATGAATTATAAAATAATGTCCATTGATTCTCTAAATCTACTTTATCATAGCTACACTAAAAATGAAAATCATATGCATGTGAATGACACTGAAGCAGTGCAAGATGCTAATGTGAAGTTATAATTCTGAAACAGAGTTTAGATGTAGGTTCTGGGTAGTTTATTGTATTCAAATATATTGAGTGTGTGTGTGTAAGTCATACCCTGCACCCCTACCAACTAGTCTATGAATCGAGGACTGGTGTTGCTAAATCCAGTACATGTCCTCTTACTATCCCTCCCTTCTTTGGAGATCATAGACCACAGTGTTTGAGCATGTGGACTTTGGACTTATGCAGGCCAAGCTCCAATTCTACTATGCCTTCATTTCCTCTTTACCAAATGGAATAATAATTCCAGTCTCAATTGTGTGTGTATATAGATGTGTGTGAAAGAAAGATTTTTTTTATTAAGTGAGAGGTGTGGAGGCAGAGACAGACTCCCACATGCACCCCTACCAGATCCAACCAGCAAGCCCTGCCTGGCGATACTCTGCCTGGCTGGGCCACAGCTCCAGTGCTCAGCAACTGAGCTATTTTAGTGCCTGGGACCGAGGCCATGGAGTCATCCTCAGCGCCCAGGGCCAACTTTGCTTGAACCACTTGAGCCATGGCTGCAGGAGAGGAAGAGAGAGAAACAGAGTAGGGGAGGGATGGAGAAGCAGATGGTCACTTCCTGTGTGCTCTGACCAGGAATTGAACCTGATACTTCCACACACCGTGCAGACACTCTACCACTGAGCCTCCCAACCAGGGCTTGAGAAAGATTTTAAAAAGAGAATGATATAGCCTGACCAGGTGGTGGCACAGTGGATAGAGTGTCAGACTGGGATGCAGAGGACCCAGGTTCTAATCCCTGAGGTCACTGGTTTGAGCACAGGCTCATCTGGCTTGAGCACAGGCTCACCAGCTTGAGCGCAGAGTCACTGGCTTGAGCGCAGGATCATAGATATGACTCCATGATTGCTGGCTTGAAGCCCAAGGTCGCTGGCTTGAGCAAGGGGTCACTCATTCTGCTGTAGTCCCCTGGTCAAGGTATATATGAGAAAGCAGTCAATGAACAACTAAAAGGAACTGTAACAAAGAATTGATGCTTCTCATCTCTTTCCATTCCTGGCTGTCTGTACCTATCTGTCTCTCTCTCTGACTCTTTCTTTGTCTCTGTCACAAAAAATAAAATAAAATAAAAATAAAAATAAAATGATGCAAAACAGCTAGCATCCTGCCTAGCACATAACTGGCCCTCAATAAAGCTCAGCTATAAGTAACATTCGCAGTAGCAGTGGCAGTAGTAGAGGCAGCAGCAGTGGCAGAATCATTATCACCTTATTGCTTATTCCCAAGCACATTTTGATTAGCCAGTCTTATCTTCTAGAGCAGTGACTTTCAACATTTTTCATCTCACGGCATATATAAATTAATTACTAAAATTATGCGGCAAACCATAAAAATGTATTTTTTGCTGATCTGACAAAAAATAGTTATAATTTTGAGTCATTCACACTGGACGATTATTGTTGGATTGGCTGTTGTCATTGTTTTATTTGACAGTCTATGGAAAAAGAGGTCAGTGCCCCTAACTAAATCGTCAGGTATTGCATGTTTTAAAAACTCTTGCGGCACACCAGTTGAAAGTCACTCTTCTAGAATCTGCTCCTATGTCTACTATCACCATCTCAAGGTCTCTGTCCTTTCAAACAGCCCGTTTTTTCTTTAGAATTTGACTGGACCACTTCCACGCTTTTATTAGAATGGATTATTCAACAAATGAATGGGCCTTTACTCATGGCAGTCCATGAGCTTCATTTGGTCTTTGAGCTTTGTCATTATCACCAGAGTTATTCATTTTGCCCACATCTGGAATCCCAGATTCTTAATCCAACCACCATGTTGAGTCAGCCTCTCACTTTAGACTTGAGGAATGGTTTGAAGAACAGTGCTGAGTAATCTTGCCACTGTCTCAGATGTGTGGTCTTGGACAACACACATGCAAGCTGAGTTTCCATGCTTTCAGCTGCAAAATTAAGGGAGCTGGATTAGAATAATCTCTGAGGTTCCATTGAAAAGTATTTGGTTCTAATTATGTAATATTTTCTTCACTCCCATACCTGCTAAGGTTACATTTTCTTTTTTCTTTTTCTTTTTATAAGAGAGGCAGGGAGAGACAGACCAAGAGAAATGAATAGCAAGCTGTTCCTGTATGTGCCCTGACCAAACCAGCAACCTACACACCTCAGGAGGACGCTGCAACCAACGGAGCTACACAGTCAGGGCTTAATTTTTATTTATTGATTGATTTTTCTAGAGAGACAGAGAGAGGAAGGGACAGAGAGGGAGAAGGGAAGGAGAAAGGAAGCATTCATTTGTTGTTCCACTTAGTTCTGGATTCACTGGTGGCGTCTTGTGTGTGCCCTGACTGGGAATTAAACCTACAAACTTGTCACTTCGGGACGTTGCTCTAACAGACTGAGCTACCCAGCCAACGCCTCAGGTTAACTTTTCAAGGAACTTCTACAAAGTAGAAGTAGCAAAATGTTCAACTTCACTTTATTTTATCAAATGTTAAACTAACTGATCTAGATTGCATATTTACTATTATGACTTTATCTGAATGTCTCCCTATAGCTATCAGTTTTAATATATAAGTTTCTTAGGCTGATATGTATAGAACTGTATTGACTCCTCTATCAATTCATACTGAAAATACAATTTTAGTGTATAATTTAGTAAATTTATTATACCAACTTGTAAGCTCCAGAACAGTCAGTATGGAGTATCATCCAACTACAGGTTAATTGATAGTTTCACTTGTCAAGTTACAAAATGAAAATGCATTGCATTTACGGATGGTTTTATGTTTTAAAAGTACATTCATGCACATTGACTCCTATGACCCTCACAAGAAACTTAATGAGGTAAGTAGAGCAAACCTTATTGTCCCAATTTATAACAAGAAAAAACTAGGGCACCGCAGAACACTTAAGTGGCTTGCCCTAGGCACCACAGTTGATTAGTGACATCTAGGACAAGAACTCAGGATTCTAGCTCTGAATACAGGGTTCTTTCATGGTGCCTGCCCCCATTCTTGGCCAGTTGGCTCATTCCTAAGGGCAAGTGCAAATCACTAAATCGTCTATGGCTATAAGAGAGCTCTCTTACTCACTAGCCACAATGTTTTGTTTGGGCAGAATTAGTCAAGGAATTATTATATATAAAAAAGAAAAGTGTGTGTGTGTGTGTGTGTGTGTGTGTGTGTGTGTGTGTGTGTAGTCACAGCTTGGGCCCTGTAAAAGAAATATAAAGAATACAGAGTATCATCTGTCCACTTGAAGTCTTGAAAGACAAGTACATTTAAGAATGCACCAGAGAAAAAAACATATGAAAACCTACGGAACATTTGATCATGCAGTATACAGTACAAAGAAATAATGAAATCAGAGATGTAAAAATTATTTAGCCTGGAAACTCTGGTGGGTTTAGGTTTACTTTTTAATTTTGGAAGAATTATTGATTTGGACTGTGGAAAGCAGTGAAATGAATAGTGAATTATAGGTAGTCGTATGATGTTGGTTCTAGGAAGGCAGCATGGAGTCATAAAGAAAAAGGGGTGGGAGGAGGGGCTTTGGATTCATATAGACCTGGGTTCAAATTCAAGCTTGGTTCATTATAGCCTTAATAATAGAAATTATATTTTGAATGCCTATTTTGTGCCAGGTTTTATGTTACAAGCATTATTTCATTTAATCCTCTAAGCAACCTTGGTACTCTCATTGCTGAGATGCCTGGCACATAGTAAGAGGTCAATGAATGTTTGTTAAATTACTCAACCTTAGAGTATAGTCCTCATATTATTTATAAGGACACAAAGGCTCAAAAAAGCTATATTACTGGCAAAGGCCACACAGCTAACAAACAATTAAAACTGGAACTTAAACAAATTTTTTTTTTTGTATTTTTCTGAAGCTGGAAACGGAGAGGCAGTCAGACAGACTCCCGCATGCACCTGACCGGGATCCACCCGGCACGCCCACCAGAGGGCAATGCTCTGCCCATCGGGGGGCGTCGCTCTGTCGCGACCAGAGCCACTCTAGCGCCTGGGGCAGAGGCCAAGGAGCCATCCCCAGCGCCTGGGCCATCTTTTGCTCCAATGGAGCTTCGGCTGCGGGAGGGGAAGAGAGAGACAGAGAGGAAGGAGAGGGGGAGGGGTGGAGAAGCAGATGGGCGCCTCTCCTGTGTGCCCTGGCCGGGAATCGAACCTGGGACTTCCGCACGCCAGGCGGACGCTCTACTACTGAGCCAACCAGCCAGGGCTAAACAAAATCTTTTTAATTTAAAAACAGGAATAATACTTTTCTGGGTTGGTCATGGGTTAAATGAAATGCTTTGGCTAAAGGTTCAGTACAATGCCTGGCACACAAAGAGTGCTAAAAAAATATTACGACAAATTATCTCACAGAAGTAAACTGATATGGGCTGAATAAGGAACAATAAGGAGAGCAGCAGCACAACTCGTTTTGATTTTCAACAGTTTAAGGCAATGTATTCAAAGTTGATAGAACTTCAAATGACCCATGTAAAGCAAATATTGGATGAGATGTTTGCTTTCATGCTCAGCCGTGGCCACTGTTACTTGGGGTTTTTTTGTTTTTTTTTCCTCTAATAACTTTAATCCTAAGCATAAGAGAGACAAATGACTTTTCCTGGAATAGTCTCCATTCTCCATATTTAATAGTGGTTTAAGAATATTTCCTATGGTGATATGAAATGTCATTTGACACTTCCAATTCATATAATACCTTAATAACTCTTTGAGGTGTTGAAATCAAACCATAAGCTTTTTGTAAACAACCTAAATATCCACTATTAGTCTGTTCAAGCTACCATAACAAAATACTATATACTGGGTAGCTTAGATACAAGAGAAATTTATTTCCCACAGTTCTGGGGGCTAGAAGTCCAAACTACCAGATTCAGTTTCTTGTGAGAGCTCACTTCCTCACTTATGGCTGTCTTCTCGCTGTAACCTACATGGTGCATTCACCATGGAGCAAGCTAGCTCTCTGGCATCTCTTTTGTAACGACACTAGTCTCATAAATGAAGGCTCCACCCACGTGACATAAGCCCCTCCCAGAGATCCCATCCCAAATACCATCACACCATGCCTTAGAATCTCAACATATGAATTTGGAATTGGGGATCATAAATATTTAGTCTGTATTGCCCATTATTGGAGAATTGACATAATCATATAGTATTTCCATTCTAAATATAGTATACAGCCACAAAAAGAATGAGGTCATTTATATGTACTGACCTGGGAAGATGTTTAGCATTTATTCTAAAGTGAAAAAGTAATTGCAGAAAAGTTGTAACAGTGCAATTCCAGTTTTAACAAGCAAACAAAAAAAATTCTCTACATATCACATATATCAGCGGTTCTCAACCTGTGGGTCGCAACCCCGGCGGGGGTCGAACGACCAAAACACAGGGATAAAAGGCTTTAGGCGACCCCTGTGTTTTGGTCGTTCGACCCCTGCCGGGGTCGCGACCCACAGGTTGAGAACCGCTGACATATATGCTTATAAATTCATGTGGGAAATGCGTGGAAACGTACCTAGTAAACTACTTGGGAGAAGTTTCTACGGGAGAAGGGAATGTGGTTAGGAGGAGGTTGGCAGGAAGCTTATGCCTTTTTGCTTTATGTACGTATGTGTTTTATCCTTTCAAAAAAACTTGAAATGAGCATGATTTTTTTATTTCATTGAAAACTCAATAGGAATTGTATCAAGACAATGTTATGTTACCTATATAACTGTATATATAGTATAGGTTACTATACACCTATATAACTTCCTTCCACCCCAAATTCTCTTGAAATGACAAAAGATCACCTTTAAAATAACATGGGTTACCATATATTTTGAGAAATTCCTGGAAGATAGAAACCAGTGAAGAAAGTCACCAGGATAAACGAAAGCTACTACAAGGGTGGTATCAGTGATCTCAACAATGGCCTAATGCAGGGGTCCCCAAACTACGGCCCCCTGAGGCCATTTATCCGGCCCCGCTGCACTTCCAGAAGGGGCACCACTTTCATTGGTGGTCAGTGAGAGAGCATAGTTCCCATTGAAATACTGGTCAGTTTGTTGATTTAAATTTACTTGTTCTTTATTTTAAATATTGTATTTGTTCCCGTTTTGTTTTTTTACTTTAAATTAGATATGTGCAGTGTGCATATGGATTTGTTCATAGTTTTTTTTATAGTCCGGCCCTCCAACGGTCTGAGGGACAGTGAACTGGCCCCCTGTGTAAAAAGTTTGGGGACCCCTGGCCTAATGTGTATAAAGTTCAACAAGGGTCCCAGTGTAATCACCAGGATGCCTGAAGAACCACATCTGAAAAAGAGGCACTAGTAGGGTTCAAATACTTGCTCTTTTGCCATATCATCACAGCCAGAAACAGAGGTTTTCTACTTTCAGATTATTACCCTGGCTGCTTTTGAAACTAAATAAGAAGTGGCTAGTGAAGCCCTCTAGCATGTGAGTTCAAGTTGGAGAGAAACCCTATGTACCACGAGGTCTACTAGGGAGGAGGGTTCTAGGCTGGATTCAACTGCCCTCCTTCCCTTGTATGTAGCATTTGTTCTTGGATAAAGTGTTGACTGGGGGCCTCTGAGGTGGTAGTTCTTATAGGGATGCACTGGAGGCAGCCCCTCAGGTAACTTACAAATGCTAACAGGAGCTCCCAACCCAGAACATAAGCCAGGAGTCCACTCTTCCTTCCCACATGGCGAGATATCACCAAACATTTGAAGAAAAACACTTTGAAGAAGAGGCTCAAAATTCAGGATGCAGAAGAACTAAGCCCTAAGGGAGAAGTCTTAAATTATAAAATCATGTATTTAAACTAGAAAAAAATAAATTATTTTGAAAGATTCGAGGGAATATTGTGTACAAAGGAATAGGCTGATACGAAAAAGGAGCGTAACAGTTTTTGGAAATAAAAGTTATGATTGTTGAAATAAAATTCTGCAATAGGAGAAATAGCAAAATGGATATGCTGTGATATAATTCATGAGCAGGAAATTTGAACCCAGAGTTTCTATCAGAAGTCAAGGCAAAAGGACAATGTAATGGCTGAAGTGTGTTCCCCCAAATCCATGTGTTGAAGCCCTAACCTCCCAGTCTATCATTCAAGCCACCTCGTCTGTGTTCTTTTATTGTTAGCCCTAGCAAAGTAATGCAGACAAAAGCATGGAAATGATGAGACAATAGTTAAGAAATAGAAGATATATCCAGATTTTTAAACATTTATTCAACTTCTAGATAGGTAGAACAGAGATAATCGAAGAAAGAATATACTCAAGAATGATTCCCAGAACTGAAGACATGTAGAAGTCGGTAATTAAAGGAGTTTCAAGTTTGCTGAGCAAGAGTCATTAAAAGAAGACTCACAACTACACACATTTTGAAATGTAATAAATAAATCAGAAATAAAATGTGATATGAGGTTCTCTGAATATAGTAATCTGTTTGTAACCTAAATGCACAGGGAATTGGTTGCCACCCAACAATAATTCTTAATGCCTTTTCTGTCTCCCACTGATAGAATCAAAGTTTAGGCCTGAATCAGAATTTAGAAGCTGCTTTCTAAAAATCTCTTATTTCTTTGAAATCAGGAAATTGAGTCTCAGAGAGATTAACTGGCTGGCTGTTTTTTAAAACATAGTTTCAAGTGCTCCTTTGGCAGCATATATACTAAGACACAGTTTCAAATTCTTTGATACTTTCCTTAGATACTGCCTCCCCCATACCCAAGAGGGGCCAGAGCTATATTCCCTCCCCTTGAGTCTGGGTGAGCCTATGAGTACTTCAGCAAGGTTTATACCAACTCTTTTGGATTTAGCGCTGCATATCTCCCAGGAAACAACTCAGAATGATTTTGGTGGTCTGTTTGGTAGCTCCAATTAGGGTCTGTGTTAGGAACTGTGGTGGTACCTATGGGATTGGCATTATTTCTAGTATGGGCCTCATCTGGCATTTGCTGGGCAGTAGTCCAGACTTGGTCTTTATTGGAGGGATTGAGGGAAGAGGTTAGGACTATGTAGAGATCGTGCCATGTAAGGTCATAGGATTGTGTAAGGTATTTTAATTCTTTTATGTATGTGTCAGAGGAAAAGGAGCCTAAACTGCATTCAATTTGGGAAAGGGATGGAGACTCCAACGGTGCCTTCCGCCGCCCCCCCCCCCCTTCCCGCCACCTCGCATAGGGGATAGAGACCAGCCAGGTGTGGGGTTTGAGAGGAGGGTTGTGCAAGAGGTTGATCACAAGGTCGTGGGCGGTCAGAAAGGGAAAGTGGAGGGGAGGGGGATGTTGGGGGAGTGGTTTGGGCTCTATGTCAGGGTTATACGGGGGAGGAGGTTGAGGTGCTGGTGGTGGCACCATGTGGTCAGAAGGGTCAAAAAGATCAGAACCTGAAGGGGTGTTGGAGGAGGACGGGAAAGGGGGTTCTTGCTAAAAGTATTTGTTAGGTAGAGGAAGAGGAACAGAGGGAGGGTCAAGATCGGAGAAAGAAGAAAGCCTGCACATAGAAAATTTCTGAGGCCTTCCCTGTCCAGTGGCAAAAATTATCGAGATCTTTGAGTGTATTATAAATAAAAGTACCATTTTCTGGCCATTGGGAACTATTGTCTAGTTTATATTGGGGCCACGCGGTATTGTAAAAGGAAATGAGTTTCTTTGGTTTAAGGTGTGAAAGACCTAATTTAGAGAGATTTTTGAGTAAGCGACCTAAACGGGTGTTGCGTAGTGGTTTGGATTGGGAGGTCCCCATGGTGGGTAAAGGAGGTAGAGGGGAGTTGAGAAGGAAGGAGGAGCGTCCCCCTTCTTCCTCTTCCAACCCTAGGGAAAGGAAGGGGAAGAATTGTCTGGGTCATCACCCATGAGAATTCAGTCCCTGTGAGTAGGAGGTTTCTTAGCCAGACACTTGGACTTCCGAAAATATAAGTCCAAGTAGACAAGAAACCCCGAGGTCTACCACCTCAGATTTTTAAGGTGAAAAATTTGGAAGAGCGCCTACCGGAGGAAGGGAAGGTGAGGAAGGATCCCTAATCCTGGTCCGGCAGGGGTTCAGAACAGGGCCACGGAGCCAGTCAATCTACCCCCGCTCGCAGGACCCAGCAGAATCAGGGAGGAAGAGCAGAATGAGCTGCCACTGTCCACCGCTTCCCTGGTAGTAAGCTTGGGTGAGAGCTGGGGGATCGTCCAGGCAACCAGAGTCCTGTCCCCAGTTTGGACACCCAATGATAGAATCAATCGGAGTCTAGAGTCCTAAAGACCAGTGTAACCGACTTGATTGAGAGAAAACCTGCTGGGCTGTCTCGTAAGGGAGAGCAGCCCGGTTTACGGTTAGTACAGTAATTTTAAAGGTATTTAGGGGAGGGAGGAGGATACGGGGCAGCCTATCATTGGTAGGAGTAGTTAGGCAGTTATGCAGAAGGTCTAGCTTAGTATGGATTATTGCCTTATATAGAAGTGGATGTCATAAGGTGATTGAGTAGAATAAGCGGTGGGATGTACAAAATGGCGGGGAAAGATAAATCGAAACTTAAAGAAAGGAAACTTATGTTCGTAGCCTGAAGAACTGAAACTTATTAATAACAATATGATATAAAAAAGTGAAATTTTGATGTGAGCACCTCTACTTTGCATTGAGGCAATTGCCTCAATGACAAACATTTACTTTTGGGTCACACATAGCCATTTGGGTAAAACAGAAGCCTCTACCTGAGACAAATGTGACCCACTGTGATTTCACATTGCTATGTCAAGACAAACCCGAAAGTTTCTTCTTATTTTTGTCACCTAAACTCTTAAGAAGAGACTAGGCCCTGGCCGGTTGGCTCAGTGGTAGAGCGTCGGTCTGGCGTGCGGGGGACCCGGGTTCGATTCCCGGCCAGGGCACATAGGAGAAGCGCCCATTTGCTTCTCCACACCCCCCTCCTTCCTCTCTGTCTCTCTCTTCCCCTCCCGCAGCCAAGGCTCCATTGGAGCAAAAGATGGCCCGGGCGCTGGGGATGGCTCCTTGGCCTCTGCCCCAGGCGCTAGAGTGGCTCTGGTCGTAGCAGAGCCACGCCCCGGAGGGACAGAGCATCGCCCCCTGGTGGGCAGAGCTTCACCCCTGGTGGGCGTGCCGGGTGGATCCCGGTCGGGGCGCATGCAGGAGTCTGACTGTCTCTCCCCGTTTCCAGCTTCAGAAAAAATACAAAAAAATACAAAAAAAAAAAAAAAAAAAAAGAAAATAAAGAAAAGAAGAGACTAATTGACAATTATATACTCATTAAATTTTTATACTTTGACAAGATAAATCTGTCCTAATATCCCAAGTTTCTTTCACCTTAACTCATCATCTTCCCAGAAAGCTACTGGGTAAACTGAATTATTAAGAGCTGTAGGTATTTGAATATTTTTTAAAAATCTAATTATCTCGATCTGTATTCATGTTCGCTACCTCACTTCTGCCTGCTGAGGCTGTTCTGGGTGTCACTGGTGGCCCTATGAGACTGCTGCCTGAGGGGCAGCCACCTTGCTGAAGCAGCTCCCGAAGTCTCCCCCTCCCCCCTCCAGCGTGAATTACCAGTGCTAGTCATGACTGAATGGTCTCCTTCCCTTTCCCAATATCCTCAGCTAGGATCTTTGTGTATCAATTAACCTCTAAACCTCCTACTACTCTCTCTACTGATGCGTTTCTCTCAAAATGTATGTTGAAGTCTGTCTCATATTAGTAAAATACAAAATAACAACAAAATTCTCCCAGACGCTATTCAATCTTCCCTTCTCCCTTCCCTTTCAACAAGCTTCTAAAAAGAATAAATTGGATTAGTCTATTTGCTCCCTGATAGATCAGTTCTGAAATCATTGGTTTTTGCTACTTTTTTACTTACATTGCTCCCTCTACAATTAATAAGTCTTTCCCCAAATAAAAACTAATGGAGGCTTTCAGTCCAGATCTTACTTGATGCAATTGGTATTGTTGATCACGCTCCTTCTCAGAGGGATCCTTTACTTAGTTGGTTTTTTGTGTTTGTTTCTTTTTTCTTTTTTAGTACATAATATTTTTTATTTAAAAATATGTATTTTTATTTTCCCTGTCTCTCTCTTTCTTTTCTCTAATGATTTTTTAATTCATTTTAATTTATTGTGTTTACATAGATTCTAGTGTTTCCCTGAATGCATCCCCCACCTCCGTATTCCCCTCAACATCTCCCTTCCCCCCTTCCTATAGCGCCCTCCCCCCTTCCCTTTAGGTTTATCCCATCCTATCATCCCCTTTCCCTCTGTTCTCTTTTCCTCTGGTCCCTTTGATCCCTCCTCTGTCTCAATTCCATTCCTCAGTTCACATTGTTCATTGGGTTCCTCAAATGAGTGAGGTCATATAATACTTTTCTTTTTCTGCCTGGCTTATTTCACTTAACATAATAGTTTCCATGTCTATCCATGTTGTCGCAAAAGGTAAGATTTCCTTCTTTTTCATGGCTCTATAGTATATATGTATCACTGTATATATGTATCACTGCTTTTCAATCCACTCATCCACTAACGGACACTTGGGCTGTTTCCACATCTTACCTATTGTGAACAATGCTGCCATAAACATGGGGGTGCATTTCTCCTTTTGAAACAGTGCTATGGTGTTCTTGGGGTATATTCCTAAAAGTGGGATAGCTGGGTCAAAAGGCAGTTCAGTTTTTAATTTTTTGAGGAATCTCCATACTGTTTTCCACAGTGGCTGCACCAGTCTGCATTCCCACCAGCAGTGCAGGAGGGTTCCCTTTTCTCCACATCCCCGCCAGCACTTATTCTGTTGTTTTGATGATGAGCGCCATTCTGACTGCTGTGAGATGATATCTCATTGTGGTTTTAATTTGCATCTCTCTAATGATTACTGATGTTGAGCATTTTTTCATATGCCTATTGGCCATCTGAATGTCCTCTTTGGAGAAGTGTCTATTCATTTCTTTTGCCCATTTTTTGATTGGATTGTTTATCTTCCTGGTGTTGAGTTTTACAAGTTCTTTATAAATTTTGGTTATTAACCCCTTATCAGATGTATTGTCGAATATGTTCTC
Source organism: Saccopteryx leptura (assembly GCF_036850995.1). Lineage (NCBI taxonomy): Eukaryota > Metazoa > Chordata > Mammalia > Chiroptera > Emballonuridae > Saccopteryx > Saccopteryx leptura. The sequence goes on along the minus strand of NC_089506.1, from coordinate 182,709,129 downwards.
CCATTGTGGTGTTTGTCTTTTTATCCTGTTCTTATTGTCTTCAGCTGTGCAAAAGCTTTTTAGTTTGATATAGTCCCATTTGTTTATCCTATCTTTTATTTCCCTTGCCCATGGAGATAAATCAGCAAATATAATATATTGCTGCAAGAGATGTCGGAGACCTTACTGCCTATGTTTTTTTCTAAGATGCTTATGGTTTCAAGGCTTACATTTAAGTCTTTTATCCAATTTGAGTTTATTTTTGTGAATGATGTAAGTTGGTGGTCTAGTTTCATTTTTTTGCAGGTAGCTGTCCAATTTTCCCAACACCATTTGTTGAAGAGGCTTTCTTTACTCCATTGTATGCTCTTATCTCCCTTGTCAAATATCAGTTGTCCATAAAGGTGTGGGTTTATTTCTGTGTTCTATGTTCTATTCCATTGATCTATATGCCTGTTCTTATGCCAGTACCAAGCTGTTTTGAGTACAATGGCCTTGTAGTATAACTGGATATCAGGAAGTGTGATATCTCCCACTTTATTCTTCCTTTTCAAGATTGCTGAGGCTGTTTGTGTTCATTTTGGTTCCATATACATTTTTGGAATATGTGTTCTATATCTTTTAAGTATGTCATTGGTATTTTAATTGGTATTGCAATGAATTTATAAATTGCTTTGGGTAAAATAGACATTTTAATGATGTTTATTCTTCCTAACCATGAGCACGGTATATGCTTCCACTTGTTTATATCTTCCTTGATTTCTTTTATCAATGTTTTATAATTTTCTGAGTACAAGTCTTTAACCTCCTTGGTTAAATTTACTCCTAGGTACTTTAAATTTTTGGTTGCAATAGTGAAGGGGATTGTTTCCTTAATTTCTCTTTCTGACACTTCACTGTTGGTGTATAAAACTGCCTCTGATATATTTTTTTTTTTTTGTATTTTTCTGAAGCTGGAAATGGGGAGAGACAGTCAGACAGACTCCCGCATGCGCCCGACCAGGATCCACCCAGCACGCCCACCAGGGGGCGATGCTCTGCCCCTCCAGGGCGTCATTCTGCCGCGACCAGAGCCACTCTAGCGCCTGGGGCAGAGGCCAAGGAGCCATCCCCAGCACCCGGGCCATCTTTGCTCCAATGGAGCCTCGGCTGCGGGAGGGGAAGAGAGAGACAGAGAGGAAGGAGGGGGGAGTGGAGAAGCAAATGGGCGCTTCTCCTGTGTGCCCTGGCCGGGAATCGAACCCAGGTCCCCCGCACGCCAGGCCGACGCTCTACCGCTGAGCCAACCGGCCAGGGCCAAAGTGCCTCTGATTTCTGAGTATTCATTTTATATCCTGCCACCTTGCTGAATTCATAAATCAGGTCCAGTAGCTTTTTGACTGAGGCTTTAAGGTTTTCTATATACAATATCATATCATCTGCAAATAATGATAGTTTTACTTCTTCTTTTCCTATTTGAATGCCTTTTATTTATTCTTCTTGTCTGATTGCTGTGGCTAGAACTTCCAGGACTATGCTGAATAAGAGTGGTGAAAGGGGGCACCCCTGCCTTGTTCCTGATCTTAAGGGATTGCTTTTAATTTTTGCCCATTGAGTATGATGTTGGCTGTGTGTTTGTCATAGATGGCCTTTATCATGTTGAAGTATGTTCCCTGTATTCTCACTTTGCTGAGAGTTTTGATCATAAATGAGTACTGGATTTTATTAAATGCTTTTTCTGCATCTATTGAAATTAGTTGGTTTTCCTCCTTCCTTTTGTTTATTTGATAAATCACATTGATTGATTTGCAAATATTGTACCAACCTTGCTTCCCCAGAATAAATCCCACTTGATCATGGGGTTTGATTTTTTTTCATATATTGCTAAATCCAGTGGGCTAATATTTTGTTGAGGATTTTAGCATCTAAATTCATCAGGGATATTGACCTATAATTTTCTTTCTTTGTGTTGCCTTTGCCTGGTTTTGAAATCAGAATTATGCTTGCCTCATAAAAAGAGCTTGGAAATCTTCCTTTCTCTTGAATTTTTTGAAATAGCTTAAGAAGGATAGGAGTTAGTTGTTCTTTGAATATTTGATAGAATTCACTTGTGAAACCATCGGGCACCAGGCTTTTGTTTGTTGGGAGTTTTTGATAACTGTTTCTATCTCATTTGTTGTAATCAGTCTGTTTAGGTTTTCTGATTCTTCCAGTTTGATTTTTAAAATATTATATGTTTCAAGGAATTTGTCCATTTCATCTAGGTTATCTAATTTTTTGGCATACAGTTCTTCATAGTATTTTCTAACAATCCTTTGTATTTCTGTTGTGTCAGTTGTTATTTCTCCACTCTCATTTCTACTTTTATTTATTTTAGTCCTCTCTCTTTTTTTCTTGGTAAGTCTGGTTAAAGGTTCATTGATCTTGTTTACCTTTTCAAGGAACCAGCTCCTTGATTCATTGATCCTCTGTATTGTTTCATTAGCATCTATATAATTTATTTCCACTCTGATCTTTATTATTTCCTTCCTTCTACTACCTCTGAGCTTTACTTGCTGTTCTTTTTCTAGTTCTTTTAGATTCAGGTTTAAGTTGTTTATTTGAGCTTTTTCTAGCTTCTTATGGTATGCCTATAATGCTATGAACTTCCCTCTCAGGACGCTTTTGCTGTGTCCCATAAATTTTGAGTTGTTGTATGTTCATTATCATTTGTTTCTAAAATTTCTTTTCTTTCTTCTTTGATCTCATTGTTAACCCATTCGTTATTTAATAATGTGCTATTTAGTTTCCAACTGTTTCAGTATTTTTCAGTTTTTCTGTTGTGGTTGATTTCTAGTTTCATGCCATTGTGATCAGAGAAAATGCTTGATATGATTTCTATCTTCTTAAATTTGTTGAGACCACTTTTGTGCCCTAACATATGGTCTATCCTAGAGAATGTACCATGAGCACTTGAAAAGAATATATATTCTGCTGCTTTAGGGTGAAAGGTTCTAAAGATATCTATTAAAGCAAGTTGATCTAGTGTGTCCTTTAAGTCTGCTGTTTCTTTGTTAATTTTCTTTCTTGAGGATCTATCTAGTGATGTTAGTGGGGTATTGAAATCCCCTACTATTATGGTATTGCTGTTGATCTCACCTTTTATATCCATCAAGTCTGCTTTATATATTTAGGTGCTCCTATATTATGTGTGTAGATATTTATATGGTTATATCTTCCTGTTGGATTGCTCCCTTTATCATTATGTAGTGACTTTCTTTATCTCTTACTATATAGCCTTTATTTTAAAGTCCATTTTGTCTGATAGAAGTATTGCTACCCCAGCTTTTTTCATTCCTATTTGCATGAAATATTTTTTTCCATCCTTTTACATTCAGTCTATGTACATCTTTTGTTTTAAGGTGTGTCTCTTGTAGACAGCATATAAATGGGTCCTGTTTTCTTATCCATGCAGCTACCCTATGTCTTTTGATTGGCTTATTTAATCCATTTACATTTAAGGTTATTATTGTTATGTAGTTATTTATTGCTATTTTATTCTTTAAAGCTGTATTCCTCTTTTGCTATATTCTTTTCCCCTTTGATCTGTTAACAATAAGCCCCTTAACATTTCTTGTAGTATTGGTTTTGTTGTAATGAATTCCTTGAGTTTTTGTTTTTTTTTGTCTGGGAAGCTTTTTATTTCTCCTTCAATTTTAAACAATAGCCTTGCTAGATAAAGTAGTCTTGGTTGTAGGCTCTTGTTCTGCATTACTTTGAATATTTCTTGCCATTCCCATCTGGCCTCAAGTGTTTCTGTTGAGAAGTCGGATGTCATCCTTATGGGGGCTCCTTTGTAGGTGGTAGCCTTTTTTTCTCTAGCAGCTTTTAATATTTTCTTTTTATCACTTAGCTTTTGTATTTTAATTATGATGTCTCTTGGTGTAGATTTCTTTGGGTTTCTCTTTAATGGAATTCTCTGTAATTCTTGAACTTGTGTGACATTTTCCTCCATCAATTTAGGGAAGTTCTCAGCTATAATTTTATTGAAAAAGTCTCTATCCCTTGTTCTTTCTCTTCTTCTTCAGGAACCCCTATGATGCAGATGTTATTTCTCTTCATGTTGTCACAGAACTCTCTTAGAGTTTCCTCAGACTTTTTGAGTCTCTCCTCTTTTTGCTGGTCTGCTTCCGTGCCTTCGTTTATCTTGTCCTCTAACTTGCTGACTCAATCCTCAGCTTGATCCATCCTGCTTTTAATTCCTTTCATTGTGGCCTTCATTTCTGATATTGTATTTGTCATTTCTGACTGATTCTTTTTTATTATTTCAATGTCCTTTTTTATACTTGCTATCTCTTTATTTAGTTGTTTGTTATGACCATCTATTATTGTTCTAAGATCTTTGAGCATCCTAACAATCATTATTTTAAACTCTGCATTCAGTAATTTGGTTATATCTGACTCATTCAAGTTCTTTTCTGGGGATTTCTTTTGATTCAATTGGGTTGCATTTCTCGGCCTTCCCATTTTGTCTGTGTATAAGAAGGGTGTGGCTTCTGTGTTCCCTAGCTGTGGTCTGTCTACAGGCCTGCCACCCCCTCTGCCTCTGCCTCGGGCATTCAGGTATGGGCATTCCTGGCACCCACTGGCTGCGGCTGTTGCTGTGGTTTCCGCCTCCCCTCCATGGGAGGGGTTGTGTTCATGTGTTGGGTCTACAAGTCTCAGCCTTCGCCCCGCCCCCATGGGTAGGGCTTTGCATGTTGCCCAGGGCTGCAAGCCTTGGCACCTCAGGCAGGGGTGAGCACCTTTGCTCAGCTGTGGTCTCCGCCTATGCTCAAGCTTTTGCCCTGCCCCCACGGTCAGATCTGTGCTCATGAGTCAGCCTGCAAGCCCTGGCTCTGTGGGCCAAGCAGGGTTCCATGCCCACACTGAGCCATGGGTCTCTGCAGTTCCTAGGCTTTCACCTTTCCACTGTGGATGGGATTGCAGGTTGGCCTGCAGCAGGCCAGACCACTTTCATGTGCCCTGTCCGCCCCCACTGGGCAAGACTGAGCTCACGCCGGGCCTCAGTCGTGGCCAGCCCAGCTTCCACCCCCACTGATGTGACCATGCTTCTGCATCCTGCTGCCACCTGCCCTCCAGTGAGCCCTCTGCAGTGTGAGTGGGGGCGCTACAGCTCAGACCCTAGCACTCAATACTGTATTTCTGAAGGCTCCCTCCTTTGAAGCAACTCTGCTCTGAGTGCCGCAGAAGAGCTTGCTTGGCTGGTATCCTGCTTCCATTTGCTGGTATTACTGGTTCCAGGGGAAATATTCGCTTCTGATTTGGGGAGTGACTCAGCCCAGGGGTTAGAGTGGCTGTCCCTCAAAGTGTTTCTGCCTGTGCATCCTCGGTTACACTCTTTTCCTGTTACTCTGGTCCTCTCCTCTCTCCCAGTTCCCCAGAACCCTGGGTGAGTGGTTTTGAAAGAGGTTTTCTGTGCGGTCCCTTTAAGAAGAATCCTGAGTCTGATAAATCTGTCTCTTTCTCACAAACAGTATCCTGACTTGTATCGGAGCTAAATACTGTCCATATGCTTCTTCTAGGCTCTGGGGCTGCAGGCTAGGGCTTTGTTCCTGGGGCCCAGGCCGCCCCCTCCACTATACTCACTTCCCTCCATGTGAGTCTCTCTGGGTTGCTGTTCACTCCCGGGAGCTGGGCAGCCCTCTCTGCATTTCTGCTTTTCCTACCAGTCTCAGTGTGGCTTCTTCGGTGTTCCTCAGTTAAAGAGTCCTCTTAGTTTAGTCCATAGTTGGTTTTTCCAGATGATGGTTCTTAAAATTGAGTTGTAATCCACTTTGGTTCTGGGAGGTGGAAGTTGGTATGTCTGCCTACTCCATCGCCATCTTGCTGCCTTCGTGTTTGTTTCTTAATTTGTCTGTTCACTCATTCATTATTCAAGCAGTTATATTTTCTACTCCAAATTTAGATGTTAGTGTCCCCCAGGGATCCCATTTTTGACCCTATGTTTTATTTGTTGACATTACCTTTGCTTCAATCAACATGTTTTTTGTTTTTTCTGTTTTTTTTTTCTTCATTTTTCTGAAGCTGGAAACAGGGAGAGACAGTCAGACAGACTCCCGCATGCGCCCGACCGGGATCCACCCGGCACGCCCACCAGGGGCGATGCTCTGCCCACCAGGGGGCGATGCTCTGCCCATCCTGGGCGTCGCCATGTTGCAACCAGAGCCACTCTAGCGCCTGAGGCAGAGGCCACAGAGCCATCCCCAGCGCCCGGGCCATTTTTGCTCCAATGGAGCCTTGGCTGCAGGAGGGGAAGAGAGAGACAGAGAGGAAAGCGCGGTGGAGGGGTGGAGAAGCAAATGGGCGCTTCTCCTGTGTGCCCTGGCCGGGAATCGAACCCGGGTCCTCCGCACGCTAGGCCAATGCTCTACCGCTGAGCCAACTGGCCAGGGCCAATCAACATGTTTTTATTCATAAAGACATCTTTCAACAGGTTTTCATTCATAAAGACTATCCTGCTCTGGTTAGTTTATTTAATTTGGCTGTAGATTATTATTGTAGAAGTTTTACTTTCTACGTTGAGCATTTCTAAGTTCAGAGTTGGTTTATTTCATGCTTATTGTTATTGTTTGTCCACTTGATGTACTTATTGGCTTGAATATTATCTCAGTATACCTTGAAATGCTCTATGTCCCCTGAATTTTGAGGAAATTTGTTCTACTCTTCTTGCACATAGAGATTCAATATAAGTTCATTAATTTTACAAACATTTTTGGCCATTAAAATTTCCAAAAACTCAGAGAGGCATAGATGGTATAATTTATTTACTACTCCCTAGACCTTTTTTGACATATATATGATTGTAAATTAACTTGTAAGAGATTCAAGATTTTTCCATAGTCCTACTAAGGCTAGTTTATTCATTGCCTTGTGATAAACTCAAACTCCTTGTTATAGGGAATAAAGGCATTCCTTCAGTCCAGTCTGGCTGAGTGCACCCTATTATACATTATAAAAGACTACCCTTTCTTAGGCTAATACAGCACAGAGCCAGGGTGAGCAGAGCTATAGCTGGATGTTAGTTTCCATTGTTCCTTCACCAAAACACATTTTGTGACGGTTCATAATGGTCCCTATCTACAAGAAAACTGACCACTGTTTCTCCCCTCCAGGGTTACTGTAATCTAGCTAAACTGAACTAACACTGCTGTCCTATTCTTTTTTGCCTCTACACCTGTGTTCGTTGTGTTTCTTCTGCATGGCTTGACTTTCCTTCCATCTTCATCCTAATGTGGCACAACAATTTAACCTGCTTCTTCCCTAGAGCCTATATTGATTCCTTAGATAAAGTCAGCTGTTCTTCTTCCCCAAAGTAAATGTTTTTGTATATAGTATCCTAAATCAAACACTTTTTTTTTAGTTTGGCCAGTGTCTTAGGCCAACTTTAAAACATAAAGCATCTCAACAGCAGAGATAATTTTTTATTCCTTTTTTGTATATTCTGTGGACATGTGAACATAATAGAAGTTTGTTGAATGAATATCTTAAACTTAATCACAGGAAATTAGCTAATATTTGTAAAATGCTTAGCAATGTGATTTTTACAAAATGTTTTGCAGATGTTTGTCAAATAAAATGAAAGGTTGATAGGACATGAGTTTGGGTTTGAGAGGACTATTATTGTAATTAATGATAATTGTGCCCATAATTTATTAATAGACTCAGAAATACTTTCCTCTTTTATCACTAGACTTTTAGTAATGTGGAACCATGGATAGAAACATTGCTTTCTTTTTACATTTTATTCGTTGTTCTAATTACATATCATTTCTCTCACGGTGATAGTTAAATCTCATTATATTTAATGATTTATCCATTTTCTGCTATAACAGTTTTATCAGGGGCTCCTTGTGTTATAATCTCATTATTTTACAAAATTATATCCTATTTGTTAAGAATAGTAATTGTTACTATGATTTCATCTTCTTCACTGCTTTTTTAAATCTCAAATGTCATAGCCTTTTTTATGAAAAGATTAAACTTTTTTCTCTTCTGTTAGTTTAATTCTGTTCAATGTTGCTTATGTTATTTAGTGTCTTTGTATATTGCTATTTTATATAATTCTCTGAACTGTTGGTTTCATTTCTACAATTCTTTCTTTGAATGAGACAAAAAACATACATTGAAGAAATCTAAATTACCAAATTTTTTCTTCCAATATATAATACACCTGTAATAAAATATTGAATCATCATTCCTTAATGTCTATTGAGTATATTTCTATATGGGATTGATATTTTTCCTTCTTGATTGAAATATAGTTTATATAAGAAAATTACACAAGTGTTCAGTTGAGTCTCCTAAGTGCATGTTTAAAATATAAATAGAACATTACAGATTTTCACCCTATATGGCCTAGCAAGTGAATTTGAACTAAAACAAATAAATAAAAACTGGAGTAAGCACATGATAGGAAGCAAGTATAATCTGCTGTTTGTTTGTATGAACAACAAAATCATTTGAGACAATTTTACCCTGTTGGGTTAATGCCAAAATGTTCCAAAGCCAGGGTATAAACTGTTTCTTTCTTTCTATTGACAGAGACAGAGAGAGAGTCAGAGAGAGGGACAGACAGGAAGGGAGAGTGATGAGAAGTATCAATTCTTTCTTGCAGCTCTTAGTTGTTCATTGATTGCTTTCTCATATGTGCCTTGACCAGGGGGCTACAGCAGAGCAAGACAGCCACTTTGGGCTTCAAGCCAGTGACCTCTGGGCTCAAGCCAGAGACCATTGGGTCATGTCTATTATCCCACGCTCAAGCCCATGCTCAAGCTAGTGAGCCTGTGCTCAAGCAGGATGAGCCCACGCTGAAGCCAACAACCTCAGAGTTTCAAACCTAGGTCCTCCGTGTCCCAGTCTGACGCTCTATCTACTGTGCCACCACCTGGTCAGGCGAAAACTGTTTCTAAATAGCTCCTTCCTTATCTAAGACCTAAGCTTTTTCTTTTTTTCAATTTTTAACATAGAAATTTCCAAATATAATATATGTGTGTATTACATAAAGAATAATATGATCACAATGTATGTACCACCTGTGTCAGCAATGACCAGTCTTATGTCATTTTTAACTTCACTCTGCTACCCACTATGGTAATTTTTTTAATGTTTAAAATTTTCTGGCCCTGGTCAGATGGCTCAGTGTATAAAGCATCATCCTGGCACACTGAGGTCACGGGTTGCATCCCTGGTTAGGGCATGTAGGAGAAGCAATCAGTGAGTACACAACTAAATGGAACAACTAAGTGGAAGGCAAGTTGATGCTTCTATCTCTTCCTCCCCTTCCTTTCTCTCTCTCTCTCTCTCTCTCTCTCTCTCTGTCAAATCAATGGGAGTTTTTTCAAAATTTCTGATTGAGTAATAACAAAAACTGATTTAAAAAATCCTGAGGCTTAAGTGTCACTTCTTCTTGGCATAACATTCATCTTGGTTAAAAATGACCAAGTGGTTTTTCTTTGATTGAAAAGCATTTAAATTCATTATTCTTTAGGAAGAGAAGTTGTCAGTCACCTAATATTTCTATGCTAAGAAAAGAAAGAAAGGAAAGAAAGAAAGAAGGAAGGAAGAGACGGAGGGAGGGAGGGAGGAAGAAAGGAAGGAAGGGAGGGAGGGAGAGAGGGAGGGAGGGAGGGAAGAAAAGGAAAAGAAAAAGAAATGGGGTGGAGGGTAGAATTGTTGTCTGGAGCCATGTGTTAGTGGCAGTGTAGTTCAGTGGGTAAGCATCCAGGTACAGGCTAGCCTTTCTATATTAAATCTCGTCCCCACCAAGATTTGGCTGTGATTCTTGCAAAAAGCTATTTGTCTTTTCTGTGTATCAGTTTCCCCTGATGATGATAATAGTACTTATCTCATGGGGCTGTTATGAAAATGAATACATATGTATGAAGAATTAAGAAAAATTTTTTGGAACGTGTTAAGTCACACCTATATTTTCCATTATTATTCACTTTCTTGAGTTAAAAATCTCTTCCAAGTTTGAAAGAGGTGTGCATCCTTAAAGTTGGTCTTTAAGGATAATGATATAAAAGTTTAAAGCACCTCTTAAAATGATGTAACATCTTAAGTATAAAGAAAATACATTGTCTCCTTAGCTCCTAAAAATGATTTGACATGACTTCTTTTCAGTATTAAATTAAAAATGTTGCCCTGGAGAGATAGTTCAGTTTGCTAGAGCATTGTCCCAGTACACAAAGTTTGCAGGTTCCATCCATGGTCAGGGCACATATACAAACAGATGCTTCTCTCTCTCCCCCCTTCCCTCTCTCTCTCCACCCTCCTCTCTCTCAAATTAATGAATAAAATTTAAAAATCTTTAAAAGTCTTCTAACTTGCCCTGACCTGTGGTGGCGCAGTGGATAAAGCTTCAACCTGGAAATGCTGAGGTTGCTGGTTCGAAACCCTGGGCTCGCCTGGTCAAGGCACATATGGGAGTTGATGCTTCCTGCTCCTCCCCCCTTCTCTCTCTCTCTCTCTCCTCTCTAAAATGAATAAATAAAAATTAAAAAAAAAGTCTTCTAACTTAATGTTTTAATTTTTTAAATCTCAGAGGAAAATTATAGACTGTAGTGATAATGTTAAAATATAAAAATTAAAGCATATATCAGAGAAATGTGTTCATTTAACTTTTGTAGGAGTCTTCTAAAATCTAAGGAAACAGCAAGAGAACCTAAATAAACAACAACAAAAACATTAAATGATGGTCAGAAGAAACGCCTCCATACATTAAATGCTATTACTAGCAGATGCCAACATGCTCATTATGTGTAAAGGTGTTTAAAAAAAAAATACAAGGTGCTTCCTTGACTGATTTTAAAAATCTTGAAAAGAGAAGACAAAGGAAAAAAAAGAAGAAGGGGTAGGGAGGAAAGGAAAAGGAGACAAAGGGAAAAGACAAGAGAAAGGAAAAGAGTGATTAAAATAATCTTGGAACAAGAGGGTCATGGAGTAGCCATTGAGCCATAGAAAACTTAACATACTGGCCCAGGAGTCAACCAATCAGGACGCTGAGAACCTCATTTCTATAATGATGATTGGCTGGTAAACTAGAGGCTCAGCTGAGCTGAGAGGATGGGGAAGGAAATTTTCCGTTATGAAAATAGCAAAACAACTTTCTGGCTTTCTGTTGTTTATTGCATGTTCTCCAAATGATTGTAGTGATCCATCCTTTAGGAAAGCTTGTTTTGAAAACAAAAGAGGCACAGTTGTTCACAACAAAAGTGATATTCAGCAGCCAAAGGAGCTTAGTATAATGGTACTCCTTTATTTTTCTTTAAAATAAACCTTAGTCTCCTGATTTTTTCCCCAACCAAATATGCTAAAACTTCCTAAGAGATTTATAAGGGTTTAAGTTACAAATTAGGGGTTACTATTTCTGATAAGCCACTTTGCTTTACTAATCTATTGGCTTTGAGAAATATGTATAAATATTTAGGATGTAGTTTGTAAAGTGTGGGAAAATCCTTAAATTCTAGTGCCGAAAGTATACGAGATACTTTCACAATTAAGAAGGTTCTGCTATTCTTCCACCCTCCCAAAGAAGCTATATTAGGAAATTTCTTCTTACAAACACACACACACACACACACACACACACACACACACACACATTTACCGATACATTTGGCATTACTCTCAAATATTTACACACCTATAAAAATCCACTGTCATTAAGTCATAGAGATTTCAAAAAAAATGACAAAAGGGGGGGTGCAGAGAAGGAGGCAAGGAAAAACAAATAGAGCATAATGTCTGCATCCTGCTGCTGCCTTTTGGCTCACTCCTGCTTGGTGGTTGTATAAATATTTTGTTGTAGTTGTTTTAAAGCCAAATAGAGCAGTGACAACATTTCACCTAAATGTTTTAAAATTTATTTTACAATCATTCTTTCCACAGACCATCTTTCTGGAAATGAGAATAATTCTATAATGCAGATTAAGCAGAAGTATTTTTCAGTCTCTCCCAGTGACCATTCCTTGGCTAGCTAACAGACCAGCCATTCAGAAGCAATTTTCTTCAGGCTGAAATTATGTGCTGACCGTAGCAGATCACTTCCCATAATAACCCTTCCCCCACCCAATGCTAAATACAATCTGTCTCCTACTCACTGTAATAACGTGCAAATGACTGTAATTTTGCAGACAAGAAACAGCCCAAAGTGAAACATGTCTAAACAGAGGTCGATTTGAAAAATCAGGGCTATTACCTAAATCTGTAAAATACATATTGTAATAAAACCAGCAATAGCAATCTCCAATAAGTAGTTTCGAAAAAAATGTAGGTTGTGTTTTGATCTTTATGCACCCAGTCTCCACTGGCATAAAAGAAAAATCCTTTTCCTGAAATGGTTTCATTACAGGCAATGTAAATTGCCTTACTTTGCTAACCAATTCGCAGACCTCGCTTGGGCACCCGTTCAGATATAGTAGCCCACATCACACCACAAGGGCCTGGGCCAAGTGGAGGTAAGATTTCAGACACTTAACACTGACCTACATTGCAGTTCTCTCAATGTGAGCAGTATACAAATGTTTTCCTTTAGAAGAATGTGCTGGTTTGCAATAGTTTGCTAGCTTCTCTAGAACTGCAGGGCATAAAGGGGACAGAGATATGCTGCTTTTCCTTGAGTATTTAAGGTTGAGGCTTGGGAGACGGGGCGGGGAACTAAATATACAGAGAGAAGCTCCTCCTTTCACTGTATAGTTTTTTTACTATTAAAATTCATGGCAGTCTTAAATCAGAGCATGGAAAAGTTGCTTTGTGTCATTTCAATTTGTTTAGGTAAAACCGTGTTGTAAAGATTTGTAAAGACAGTCATTATTTTCCTTCCCTTGGCTGTATGGTACCTTTGTTATACTCTATGGAATTTAAATTGGAGGGGAGATAATAGGGCATCGAAATGACGGGAAAAGTTAACACAGCTTTGCATGTAAATGTGCATATTCACAAAATGTATATCAGAATGTTTGAGAGTCTTCCCTGACAGGGTGAACACCACGGGTGTCTGTTTTTCTCTAACATTACCCTCCCCTCCTGTGAGGGACCTGAAATGTTTCCATGTGCAGGGTCCTCTCTTTTTCACTGGACACCTTCTTCTTGGCACTTTATTTTGATCCAGTGATATTTCAGGATACTGCAAAAACATGGAATGTTTGACCAGGAACACTACTCACCTCTTTTTGGTAACACTTGTCTAGAAATGGATATTGTTAAATATACTTCACAGAAACTTGAATTGGCGTTAGTAAGCATGTGTGAAAAGGTCGAGAGTTTTCTCTAAAAGACCTTTCAGAAGCAGGAAGTTAGGGTGGTACCAGTAGGTAAAAGGAATGAAGACCTTCTAGTGTTTGTTTGGATAAATCACCAATTCTATATTCCCTAGAAACCAGGGCAGGTCACCTGCCCGCTGCCTTGAGGAAGGTCTGTTCATAAACAACCCTAGGTAGATAAGAATTTTTTCTCTACAATCTTCTTCTTTTTTTTTTTTTTTTTTTTGTATTTTTCTGAAGCTGGAAACGGGGAGAGACAGTCAGACTCCCGCATGCGACCGACCGGGATCCACCTGGCACGCCCACCAGGGGGCGACGCTCTGCCCACCAGGGGGCGATGCTCTGCCCCTCCGGGGCGTCGCTCTGTTGCGACCAGAGCCACTCCAGCGCCTGGGGCAGAAGCCAAGGAGCCACCCCCAGCGCCTGGGCCATCTTTGCTCCAATGGAGCCTCGCTGCGGGAGGGGAAGAGAGAGACAGAGAGGAAGGAGAGGGGGAGAGGTGGAGAAGCAAATGGGCGCTTCTCCTGTGTGCCCTGGCCAGGAATCGAACCCGGGACTTCTGCACGCCAGGCCGACGCTCTACCACTGAGCCAACTAGCCAGGGCCTCTACAATCTTCTTGAGCAGCCAGAAAGTTTCTCATTATGTCTAAATTAAGTTCCTCTCCCCATAAATTAAGTTCATTTCCAGGTAGGTTTTATTTTTAAATAAGTTTGCTTTTCCACCTTTCCCCCTTGACCTTGAGTAAATCTTGTGTCAATGTTGGCATAGATTTAGAAATGCTAGGCCCAGATATACACTCCCTTCCAAAAACCAAAAATGATTTCTGATCAATAATAATATGCCAGAAATCAGAGGAAATGTAGGCACTAAAGAAAGACCACAGAGTGTTCTTGTGTTATTGCTTGAAGTCTGGCCCTCCTCAGCACTGTGTAATTCTGCACTAAAAAATGAGAAAAAATCTTGTGCCAGGACCTTCTCATCACCTGGTAATCAATGTAGTAAGTGCAGGGGCTGAGCTGGTGGTGGTGGGTATTGGAGATGGTTTAACACTCTTTACCTGCTCCTTCTACACTTTCCTTATACTCCTCCTAACCCCTCCATTCTTCCTAGGTTCATTTCCAGACAGGTCATCCCCACTCCCACATCTCTGAGTTAAACACACTAAAATGTAAAAGTATAAAATGCACATATTATGCAACAGTGCACTAGTATTATCAAATTATGCATGTGGATATTAGGAAGCTGGGTGTGTTCTGCTACCTTGATAAGAGATAAACACATTTTCTTTAAAATATAGTTGAACTTACTAATTTTGTAAAGGGGTGGCTCTGATTTTCTAAGCCAGTAATTATCTTAGTGTCAGTCATCAATTAGCTGATAGCCCTCTGATGTCTCTTGATTGGCCCTTTTGTTAAACAACACAAAACAAACACATGCAAAGCTAGCCTAACAACTGTGGTTTATTCAAGTTGCCAGGCAGAACTTGAAGGGCAGGAGATGGGGGGTGGGTGCAAATGGAGGGTGGAGATGTGGGAATGGAAGGAAAATGCTTTAATTTATCTAAATGGTTTGGGTTAAACCTGTTTGACTCAGTGTAAACCTTAATCTTTGACCAGTAGGGTTTATCCAAAAGGTTTAAGATTTAGGGCTTGGTGTTAAAGTTAGAGTTGATCAGATTATTTGCATATTAGGAGGCCTACACTTTGGTTTTAATTATACTAAGTCTATGCTGCAGACACTGATTTCCTTTCCCCAAGGGAGTATGTTGGAGGAGTGCTTTTACCCTTTTCCAACTTCACCAGGTCTTATTTTCTATCTCTTTTGAAGTCCAGTTGTTTTAAAAGCTAGCCATTGATTTTTCCAAACTGATATAACATATAGGATAGCCATGAACTTCCAAAGGCTGAAATGTAGATGATACTCCAGGGACACACAGAGTGCCCTAAAGTGATCTGGTCCTTTGAGGAACCATTTTTTCTAAAAGAAGAAAAGTTAGAAATCACCATATGGTGCTGTATTATTGTCAATGGGAAATATACAACTTGTAAAAAGCTGTGGAGTACAAAATATAAAACAAACATCAAAGATAAAATGGAGGGTAAGTGGATATCAGATATCTAATTTGCCCCTTTTTATTTGTTAATGTACAGCTTTGATTTGAATACAGATGTTTTTTGGGAGATCTGAGGACTATTATAGATTGCATTCCGCTAGTTAATATACCCCAGAAAAGGGTGGAAAACTGCTCTTTATTACTGTTTGCAGCATCAAATCTAGTTCATCTTGGGTTGTGAAACAACTAATAGACATTTGTGTGTGTGTATGTACTAAATCTACTGAAAGCTAAAACACCAGTCAATAGATATTACTTAAAATGTGACAAATATTTTTATTGATTCACAAAGTTATCACGGACTTTACGTCATAAGTGATCTTCTGCTAGTAGTAATTCACTTTATATGTCTGTTTGATTCAGTTAAGACCATCTTAAATTGCAGTTGTCAACTAGAAATAACAATCCTAGTAGCACTGGATTTTGAAGACTTGGAATCATGATGCCTTCGATTAAATTCAGAGCACTCTTTGATTTTAGACTTTCCATATTAGAGCTCCTAAAGTACTGGACAATAACAATAAAAAATTAAAAAAAATAGAAGTGCTCTAAAGGCTTAATATGTATAAATACATTAGTTCAAGTGTATTATCTGTTACAGTACAATACTGAATTTATTTCATATTAACCTCTATTATCCTGTGACCTCAGAGTCCTATTAACTTGGTTGCTGGCATTTGTCCTATAATAAATTCTAAAACATTTCTCGGTGTTTTGGTGGATTGCCCTCTGTAGCAGTCAGGATTTTGACCCCTCCCCCCTTCCTAAGGTAGGGATAAAGATTTGGGGAATGGGGAAATCTGACAACCCGCAGGTTTAAAAATGCCTGACTGGGACTCTTTAATGGGTTAATCTTTCTAGTATATTTTATCTCCCACAAATCGATTAAAAAAAAAATGAGGCTAGCCGTAGGTGTGAATATGGTTGGCCGGGACCTTATTTCGTATTTTTTTGGAGCTGCCTGGGGCCAGGTGGGAAAGATTTGTTACTAATTCTAGGGAAGAACCATTCACCTAGTGGTGCTTAAATAGTTGCCAGCGTTTGCACTTAAGTGCTTGTCGACCAGCAGACTGGAAACAAAAGGGTTACTTGTTTCCCCACCACCGCCTTTACCCCTAGATCGATTTTTCTTATTTAATCAGCGAGTAAAAAGAGAGACATGGGGGGTGGGGGGGGGGGAAGAAGGGCAAAGTGGTGGGGGAGAATCGAAAGCCAGAAGCTGCCACACAGAAAAATCAGTCTTGGGAGTTCGCGCTGCCGAGTCCTTACAACAAGGAAGGGAAGCCAACAAAACGCTCGCAGTCATTTCCACATAGCCAGTCTCCCTATTCTCCTTGCTACGCGCTGGTGGCTCATTTGGCTTCTCTCTGCCACGGAGAGATCACATACATTATTTTCCCCAAGATAACACAATCAAACTCGTATTTACCGACATCCTCTCCTCTCAGCCTGTTTGAGATTTGTTTTAATAAATTAAGTGTTTTATGTGAATGATGTAGTAATTGAAACGGGCGCACCATTTTTTCCCCTTCTTACTGCAGGAGGCTCCTCTACCCCAATCTGGTTGGAAAATAAAACGCTTTGTCTCCACAACCACCCCCCACCGCACCCCCACCCGCTCTCAGTGTGTGTTTTATACGTGTGTATTTCTCAACCCCCTACAGTAGCCAAGAGAAAGCAGCTAGCCAATGAGAGGGCCGAGTTTCATAAAAGCTGCTCTCTGATTGGCCCGATGCGAAAGGGCAATGGGAACAAAGAAAAGTCCCTTTCAGGTATAGAGGCTGAGAGCTCCTTTTGCTCCACTCCCCCTGTGTGTGTTGTGTTTCAGTCCTGATTTCAGTGTTGCAGAACAAGCTTGTGTGTGTGCACCAGGGGGATTTTTGTTTTCTTTTTTTTTTATTTTAAATTTTGCTTTTATAAAAAATACACGGGACAGTCTGTGACATTTGCTGGTCCATCTTCTTTAATAATAAATTTGTTGAAGAGATTATAATTTCCAAAATAAAGCGGCTTCAACCAAACACATTCAATGCAGTTAGAAGGAAAAGGTCAACTCGATCCAATACAGACCGTAAGTACGGTTGCGTGGTGTGTCTCTATATAGCACTTAGCGGGGACTTCATGCAGGGGAATGTGCGAGTTTTATGCATTGAAATGAGGAACTAGTTATAGGGTTTGGCTTTTTGCATTGAGAACAACAACCCAAGAAGGGTGAATTTTAGCCAGTGGAGGGTGAAGCATTTTTAACTTCTTCACACAAATTAAGCTTGACTGGGCACTCGGGGTAACTTAGAGTAAATTACGTTTTGGGCTCTAACCCAAGGAGAATAAAAGTAACACAGTTACATACCCTGATCTGCAGTGTCCATTCTGGGGCTCACCTCACCTCCTCCCTCTCCTATCCTAGCTGGGCAACCTTCTTCCAAACCGAGCCAGAGAAATGGGGGCAAGGGCAGAACAAGACGATTTCAGTCTCCTGTCACATCCTAGTGCCCAATAATTTAATATTAAATAAGGGAAGAGTCACCCATTACATGTAATGGTTATAATTACCATTTTCCACCTCCTTTAAAAAAAAAGAAACAACAAAAAACACCCTTTAAAAAAAAAGCCCCACCCAACCCAAACAAACCCATAAATAGTAACAATGGTGTGTTTATTACAGGACCTGGCTTGGGAACTAGCAAAATATTTTTCTTTGTTTAAGACAGGAGGGGGTCCCCTAAAACCAAAGTAGCTTAGAGGTGCCCTCCTTGTCTAGGTGTCCCTATTCCTGCCCCTTGGGGAAGCCTACAAATTGGAGATAAGTTGAGGAAAGGTTTATAAGGTGTTTCTTTAAAACATCTGCTTTGCTCTTGTGCTCATTACATTTCACTCCTTCCGAACTTCCGAGAGCCTAGATCTGCGAGAAATGTTTCACATTCATAACTTGTAGCTGCGCCCACTGCAGGGGGTGGGGGTGGGGTAGGCGGCGGTGGGGAGAGTGTGCAGGGGGAGGGGAGAGACCTTCAGCTTTTTTTTTTTTTAAAGACCAGATCAGTATTTTCTTGATACGCTTGTCACCATTTTTGTTCTCACGACAACCAATTGAGCCCTTGATCCTCACGTGATGTGAAAGGCTTGCACTGTAACAAAATCGCTCCTTTTAGATGGTTGGTTGTTGCTAACTCGCCCATCCCCCTCTCCCAGCCCCGACATTTCCAGCAAAGCAACTCTCCACTTCCAATCCATCAACAATTCATTACTGCTTTTAGCTTCCAAACGCCAGCTAATTAAAAATACTAAGCCAAGCTCCGGGGCCATCTGACTAAACACAGGAGGGGGTGGGCGAAAGAGGAGGAGGAGAGAAAAATAAATAAAAGGGAGACGCACCGTTTGCTGCGACTATAAATGGGGAAAACTGTCCTGGAAAAGGTCGCCTTAAAAAAAAATCTTTTTTTGACTCTAATTATCGAATTACCGCCTGACTGATTGGCTTGAGCGACAGCGGATTTTTTTCCCCCTCGGGGACTATACTAGGAACTCGGTTCCTTTTTCTTAAAACAACATAAAACAGGAAAACATCACATCCTCTAGGTTTCGAAGGCTGAAAAAATTTTGAACGCCGTTATTTTCCCTTCTCCACCCCCCTTCGCCCCCCGCCCGGAGCGAAAGCTGTTATAACTGGTTTATCAGCTCACTGAATCATCTGCTCCCCTCCCCCTCCACACCTTTCTTTTTCTCCTCTGGCTCTGCTTCTCATCCCATCCTTTCTTCCTCCTCCTCCCTCCTTTTCCCCCCTCTTCTTCCCCCTCCTTTCCTCTTAAGTTAGTTCAAGAAATCAAATCTGTCAGGACGGGCGGAAAAATGCCACTTCCCGACTAACAGGCGGAATCCAGCCCAGATTTTCAGTCCTTTCTTCTTATTCTTTCTTCCCTTTCACTAATTTATCCCGATGTTAGCACATTCTGTCTTGTTACTAGCGGACGCCTGTAGGTTTGCTTCATGGGATCATTACTTACTGATCACGGTGACTCTGAAGTCTGGAACTGAAGGCGGAATGAGAAGTTGGGAAAACTTTTTTCTCTAAGCTCTCTCTCTCTCTCTCTCTTTTTTTTTTGGAAAAAAAAAATAACCTATTATTCTCGATGCTTGTTAAGAGGGAAAAAAAACCTTTGGTGCTTCTGTTGTGAATGTGAAACATTATCTTCCAGCTGTACAGTGACACATTTTTTTAAGGAGAGAAGGACTCCTGATCCGTTTGCCAAAAGGGGGGTGGGGAGGTGGAATAATGTTATCGAGTGATTATTCTGGCTGAGATGTGTTGTTTGGTTTCTTCCTTCTTGATCATTTGGTGTTTAAGTAAAATGAGGCACAGGCTTGTTTGCCGAGTGGAGTGGGAAAGGCATTTTGATTTGCTGGCCTAATTAAAAAATGATAAAGGATTAAAGGTAAGCAATGTCTGTGTGTGTATGTATATTTATTTATTTTTCTTGACAATCAACTGTTAAAAAGGGGCTGATCCCTTTAAAAACCGTTTTAACTGATCTTTGTCAAACACACACTCATTTGCGGTCATTGAGGCCACCTTGGCGCAGATCACTTAAAGTGTATGTCTTAATCAGTTTCCCTGTACAGTCAGTAGCACCATATTTAACAGATTGAGCAAGTGTGTGACCTAGGACTATGGTAGAATTGTTTAGATTTTTTTTAATCAAAAGGCAGATATTTTACTTTTTATTTAACACTGTCTTTTCTATAGAGAAATGCTCTTAAAGACGTGTGTGTATGTCAAAAATAAAATTGTATAAAATGTTGGGGAAGAAAGAATAGGGGAGGGTGTGTATGGGGTTGGGGGGGATTATTGGTTGGTTTTTCTGTTCCTTACTGGGAACAAAAACCAGATTGCCCAGACAATTTGTAAAAAGTAACAAAATAGAAAAAAGGAAAATTTAGCAACATCATTCTGAAATTAACCTCATAGAACTTCCAGGGTCTGGTCTTTTAAAATGCAAGATCTAGGACATGTTTAGGGATGTTGAAAGTGGTGTTCTTCCCTCTTGTCTGAGTGTTCAAGCTGTGTATCTGGGGTTGAGATATCACTTGTATATGCTAGGAAAAAAAAATCTTAAGCTCGCTTCTTTCCTTTTTTATTAAACCTTTCTGGAATTGACTCAGATCCTTAAGATATTTTAATATCTTTTAACAAGTGACTGTGTTGTTGCTAAAGGGACTTTCTTTTTTTAAAGCTACTGTACGATGCTTACTGTTACGGGTATTTTTGGGGGGTTTGGTTGTTTTCTTTTATACCTGATATTGGACTGTGGAGACAATACATGAGCCACCTTACTCTCCATCCTTCCCTGTACCCCTTACTGACTCCCTAATATTAATCGTTTTTTATTCTGGTAACACCCAGACAAGAAATATTCGACTTTTCCCCCTTTCACAGGAAAAGGTGGACCTGGACTGAAGGGTGTAAAATCCCTGGACACATTCCTGGGGCAGGAAAAAGAAGAGGAAGATTAGAAGATTTTTTTCCCCCTAAGAGAAAGCCCAGCGGAGCTAAACGAATGTCCCCTCATCTCCAAAGGAAAGTTCATCGGATTTTTATTCTAGAGAGCTCATCTTCAGGATGTCAGTGAACATTTCTACTGCAGGAAAAGGTGTGGATCCAAATACGGTTGATACTTATGACAGTGGCGATGATTGGGAAATCGGGGTTGGAAATTTAATAATTGATTTGGACGCTGATTTGGAGAAGGACAGACAGAAATTTGAGATGAATAATTCCACCAATACCACTAGCAGCAGCAACTCTAAGGATTGTGGAGGTCTGGCCTCCAGTGGGGCCGGTGCTACCGCAGCCTTAGCTGATGGCCTAAAATTTGCTTCTGTTCAGCCCTCTGCTCCCCAGGGGAATTCACACAAAGAGACCAGCAAATCAAAAGTGAAAAGGAGTAAAACTTCTAAGGATGCTAATAAATCTCTGCCTTCTGCTGCCTTGTATGGGATTCCCGAGATCAGCAGCACTGGCAAGAGGCAGGAAGTCCAAGGGCGCCCTGGAGAGGCAACTGGCATGAATTCAGCGCTGGGTCAAAGTGTGAGCAGCGGCGGCGGCGGCGGCAACCCAAACAGCAATAGTACCAGCACCGGCACCTCCGCTGTCACCGCGGGGGCGGCCTCCTGCGGGAAAAGCAAAGAGGAGAAGCCAGGTAAAAGCCAGAGCAGCCGAGGCGCCAAGCGGGATAAGGATGCGGGGAAATCCAGGAAGGACAAGCACGACCTGCTTCAGGGCCACCAGAATGGCAGTGGCGGTCAGGCCCCTTCTGGGGGGCACCTCTATGGCTTTGGGGCCAAGAGCAATGGAGGTGGCACGAGCCCCTTCCACTGCGGGGGCACTGGGAGTGGCAGCGGCGTGGCTGCAGGGGAAGTTAGCAAAAGTGCCCCGGATTCAGGGCTCATGGGAAACTGTATGTTGGTAAAGAAGGAAGAGGAGGAGGAGGAGAGCCACAGGCGAATCAAGAAACTGAAAACCGAGAAGGTAGGATAAAGTCGCCTTCTTAGATCTCCCACTTTCCTCTTTGTGTGCATTTGTGTGGGTGTGTGTGAGGGGTGTGCCTCTGTGTGCCTTACTCTTATTTGTGCTTTGTGGTTCTTTGTGAGATTTCTATTACACGCATCCTTTCCCTGAATATTAGGTATGGGGAGCTTACTTAGGTGTAGTGTTCAGCTCTTGCTTCTCCTGCTGCTGCTGCTGTTGCTGCTGCTGCTGCTTGTGGTGCTAGTATTTGGGTCCGCAGGTGGGAGGGCCTGAGTGTTCTAAGATCCGTTTGCCCTGCAGAACATCTCCTGCCTAGTCAGCCAGTTGTGGTGTGCTTTTAATAGAAAACCTGTGCATGTACCACTTGACTCTTGTCCTGGTTTCTCCCCTAAGGAGAACTGTGTTCTGTTTTAATTTTCATGTCCTAGAATTTCTGGTAATGTGTCCTTAGGTGCAGGGTTCACAGTCCCTCCCTGGAGAAGTATGTCAAGGATGCCAATTTACACTCCACCCTCAAAACATGTATTTATTTATTTATTTTCGTTACATTCTCTAAAAAGTCCAAAGGATCTCATTGGTCTGGAATTAACCCCCAACCTTGGTGTCCTTGGGTCACTGGTTTCATAACTGTGTAGAAAGACTGGAATGATTTTGGTGGCTGCTCCGTAGGACTCTACTTTGTTCTCTTGCCCATGGGAGTTAAGAGTTATCACTTGGATTTCTGGTTTGACTAGGGAACTGAAAGGTTGGTTTAAAACAAAAAAAGTGAAATAGATTTGGCAGATTGGTGTTCCTGAAATGTTCAAACAGCCAACGGATACTAGAATTATGTGTTGCATTAGAGAATTCAGGATCGTGGATTTAGGCAATTTGGACCCTTCTCTCATCTTTGTCATTGTTTTCAAGTCTAGTTAGGCACACTGCCTTTGAAAAACGGCCCCCAGTGCTCTGCTGCTTGGTGCTGGAGGCCTGTGACTTACTGGTCTGGTGATTGTTGTGCATTGAGTAGTGTCCCAGGACCTAAGGTCCTCCGTTCACTGGGCAGGTTGGGAGTGAACTGGGAGTGTGAATGATGTTTCTATAAAACTGATTTTTAGATTAACTCTACAGGTTATGCCTTGCAGAAGCAAAATTCCTATCATGTGATTTGTGGCCATGGGTGTTTGGAAATATGCTTATTAAATAATTTGATTTTACTATATCTAACTTGATCAAAATTGTAAGATGTCTTGGGTAATTATTTTTGTGTACAGTTATTTACTGCTCAGTACTTACATCTCTATACCTCTGTGTTCATGTGTTAAAGATTTAAGTTGGAATACAGGAAAAAACTTTTTGATTTGATGGTTTTAGAATTTGAAGAAGGTACATTAAGGTGTAGCTAATGCCAAAACGGCAAATACCCACTGAACACTTGATTTATTCATGTCCGTTTGGTCAGACAGCATTTTATGTTGATGAATTTCAATGGACGTTTTAAAATCTCAGATTTTAATTCTTAAGTTTAAACGTGTAGTTTCGCATAATTTCTGCTAAAAGGCATTCTGAAATCTTATTACTTAGTACAGTAGGGCATTTACTTTTGTTGCCAATAGTCTTCAAATTGCAGTTCTAATCTGCTCTAACTATCTAGATGAATTGCCCTAATCCAGTGCTCACAATGGCTGTGGTTAAGGAGTCAGAGCCATTTGATTGGATTCACTGCTGCGTGGAATGTGGGAGGTACTGCCCTTTGCATTCCCCTTAGCCTTTTAATCTTCCAGCCAAATGTTCACATTCAACAATTTTGTTTAGCTGGCAGTCGGAACATTTCAGTATCTCAAAGGCTGCTGTCATGGCAACTGAGATTAGAGCGTGGTGTCGGTTCTCCAGTTTTTGTGTTCTTTTCACTTTTCAGTCACGGAGGAAACTGGGTGAAGAATGGAAGAATTAAATTATTCATATACATGCCACTCATCTTCAGTCAGAGCGGTATAAATGTGATAATATGAATTACATAAATGAAGAGCAAACAAGTCATGATGAGCCTGGGGTGGAGGAGGGGAGAGAGCCGGGTGCATTTAGATCCACTCCACTGCCAACCCAAGTCACTGGTGTTGGCTCACACCGGGTACTTCAGAGATGGCTCAAGGGACTTGAATCCTGCAGTGGTGGCCTTTCTCTGTCAAGCTGGGGTGTTGGCTTAGGAACACTGTTTCATCAAGCTTTGGTCCCCACCTCCACCCCACCCCACCCCACCCCACCCCAGAAAAGCTTCTCTGAAGAATGTTGTCATCCTTGGCACACAGATATGGCACTCTCTTCCACAGATGCCACCCAGGGAATTAATTCTTAATTCCACTTGTGGTTGTGTAAATTCAATTTCAGTTTAGAAAATGCTTCCTAATGATAGGAGGATGCCTCTTTAGGAGGTAAAGATGTTGTGTAGGACAAGCGTCATCCAACAAAAATAGTTCAATACTGAGGAATCTTTGAGACGGGATTTTTTTTTTTTTTTTTTTTTCTTTTTTTTGACGTTTGGGACAGTGTTTTAATTTATGTCTTGCTTGATTATCTGGATTTGTTTAAGAGTTAAGTGCCTCAAAAGTGAAGATGATCACTTTTTAGCAATCAGATGTGGCTCATTGTGGGCCAAAGTGAACCCAAAAGGTGGGGGTGCATGTAGTATATGTGTGTGCGCTTTTTCTTTCCTTCCTGGTTCGCAGGAGATTCATAAGACTGGCTTGTCACCAGTTTATTTTCACAGCATGCCTAAATGTCTATTTTTGGTGTGTTTATTCTGTTTCTTCACTACACGGAGTCATGTAAAACATGATAAATTGGACCTTATGAAACCTAATTAAATCAATGAGTGTTCTACTCCTTTATGTGGAAACCACAAGTATGTTGTAAAAGTCGCCACTCCCTTAATACGTGAATAAAATCAAAACATGCCATAATTCTAAGATGTTTGAGCTCTATTTCTATAGCCCATTTTGTGGTTAAGCCACCAGTGACATGTCTGAATAAGTAGATTTGACGGGTTGGCTTTTGGCTGTTAAAACCTGCGTCTCCACCTTCCCCCTCCTTTCTTTTGAAGCATAATAGCCTGTGTTGAGGCTCTTATGCGTGTATCCTCCTTAGTTGTCTTAACAGTTTTGACTTGTCAGACAGGCATTCCGCTGGGTTAAATGGTTAGCATTACGTGGGCTTATTTGATCGCTGGAAAATTAAAAAAAAATATAGCCAATTTCTTAAAAACAACTGATACTGAAATAGGCAAGAAAGGCAAAGGAAGTCTTATAGTTATGTCTTAGGGTTCTGACTACTCAGTACATATTCAGAAAGGAGAATTATTCCTCCAATATCACACTGTTCTCACTAAGCTGTTCCTTAACAGCTTAAAGGTGGTGTCTACAAATGGACCTGTCTATAAAGGATATCATTCATTGTATTTTATTCCCTTGTAGAGGCCTTTTAACACTTCACTAGGGAATTCTGGCACATTTTCTGAGTGAGTGTGAGCAGTTTAAGAACATATTTTGATTAATGAGTTTTGTGAACTATATGCCTCTTTCCCCAAATATAGTGCTCCCTACAAATTCTGTTTAGAGAGTGCAGTTTATCTACTGTGAAATAAAAGGGCAGAAAGGTCACTTGCTCTAATTAAAGAACAAAGTCCATTGTTGTCAGACAGCAAACTGTTTTGAAAGCTACACAAGGGATTTAGCTGTTAAAAACGTTGGTAACTAAGGGTGGTTCCCAATCATCATTGATCCAGCTCCTTACTTTTCTGTGGGCTTCCTTGCAGGGTGACTGGGCTTTTGAGGTGGGCGCAGAGGGGCTGTCCTTTCCCCAAGGAAGTTTTCTGTGAGAACCCCTGCAGCTAGGAGAATTTGTATGACTTGGGCACTTCACTGAGTTCTGAGCACAGTATTTAAAATCTGCTGGGTTTGCTGGAGAGATTTAAAAAAACTGATGATTTTTTTTTTTAAATAAAGAATAAGATTGTGTTAAAAAGAGATACATAATGTTTAGCAACTTTTAATAACTTTGCAAATAGTCTGTAAAAAGGGCGGGGGGAGGAATTGATTGTCCAGATGTCAAGAGGTTAAGAATGCTCTTCAAGTGAAATTGCTTGGCTGCAAGATGGTTTTAATTAGAGTGTTATAAAGACTTATTTTTCCTAAGCAGCATTTTATAGTTAGTAAATGAAATGTATGCCGAAAGTGCTAAGCAGAAATCTCCCTAACCACAGAGGTGTTCAATAACCAGATTCAAACAACATGGAAAGTACCATCTGTTCTTCGTTTTCAGCATGAAAAACAAGGATTGAATGGCTGAGATTTGCTCCAATTTTGACTGTGTCTGTGTTTTGTTGTTTTTTTTTTTAATTTAAAAAAGTTCACCTGGTACTTCATAGAAACTTGAAATTGCAGTAATATGGGCAACACTGTGAAAACACATGTTTCTACATTTATTTTAACTAGTTCCACTTTTATTTAAAAGATTTCCAGAAGCCCAGCCATTGAACACTTTCTAATGGTTATTCAATTCCTGCAGGCAATCACAATGAGGGGTCCGTTCTTCAAAAATCTAACTATTTAGGCAGTACCTGAATTATTCTGTCAATTTTCCCCCTGGGGGTAAAGGGGGCAAGGGCTCTCCCAGGCAACTGGTCAGCGTTTATCGGTTAATCTAATTGCAGGTGATAGGGCTTTGGACTGGTGTTTACTGTACAGAGACCTTACTCTCCTTAAGAGCTGTAGCCTAGGATTGTTAATAACGAGGAATATATTCTTTTTAATGATGATAACTTTAGAGTTTTAGACGCTAAGCTTTTTGGTTCTGGTTTTAGTAGGAGCCCTGGGTAAAACATTATCCGGCCTTTGTTTGAGGTCTTTTATAGAAGCTAATGACTGGGCTTGTGCCTCCCTGAGATAAATGACATTATCTCTGAGTGGGCTGACAGGAAACAGACATGTTAATGGTGAAGCTGCAGGGAGGATCTGCTCGGGTTCTGACAAAAGAGTGGATGGAGAAGGGACCCCTGGTTGTGGTCATTAACACATAATGCATTCTTGCTCTTCCTAAGAGACCCTTGGTAATTGGAAAGCTATTTTAGCCACAAGCACTTAAATCATAAATCTACTACTCCTAGTCCCTCTGCATTCTTAAAAGTAGCAAAGTAATGTGTTTTTCGTTAACAAGTGTGCAATCTGGTTTTTTAAAATGGTGGCACTTCTAGGCTGGGTGGGTAGTGACATTTGGGAGACTGCACTTCTCTGTCTTTATCAGATAGGATGTGTCTTTGTCTTTCCTTTTGGCTCAGTTATCCCTCTGCTTTAATAAAGAGAAAGAAGTAGGCCCAGATGTTAAAAAGAAATCATTTTTATACTTGAAGATGTCTCATGGGAGAGGGATAAAATCTATTTTTTTATAAGTGGGGGGAAAGATTTTGCTCGGTGATTTGAATGTGATGAAACCTGCCTTTTGAAGTGTATGTTTAAAAAGTCATGAGTATAATTGAGTTTCAATGCAGTTTAAACTCTGCTTCTTGAACGGAGATAATTGCCATGTTGAACACACTCTAGCGGTGTAGAAGAGGTGGATGGATCATGTTATTCTATTCTTTAATATTGAGCACTGGAAGTTTTTCATAGTAATTACTGTAGCACAACATAGTTTTGATTGCCAGCACTCTGAACTTGCCAAGGAACTGAACATCAAGGGTTTTGCTTGAATACTAAACAGTTTATTCCTAAATTACTTATCCTTAGTAGAGAACATGGAAGCCAGAGCTATCCTTTTTAGCAACATCATAGTGGAAATAATCTTTCTTCACTAGGACTGTTATCAGTATATAATAATTCCCTCTTAATCTGTACACTTAAGGTTATAGATAGGAACGAGAACAGGAATGACTTAAGTCATCATTATAGACTAACATTAGGATCATACTTGGGCTGTGTAACTCTGGTATTGCATAGGTGTGTGTATATAAATGTTATAATTACATATGTAAATGTTGTGTTGGGGAGTGGATTGAGAATATTGAGTTAGTAAAGGCTTTATTCTTTTTTTTTAAAAAAAGCGTCCTTGTTGATTTTATGTTTCACTCTGCTGCAGGCTAAATGGATCCATTAGTGTTGAATTCTCTCTCCCAGCTGAAGTTTCACTAGTGACTACTTGCTCTCTGTTGCGAGTTCTTTTCAATTTAAGATAAAGGTTTTGGCAATTGGGATAAAGATTTTGCAACTGAATGAAAGATTCTTAAACTATTCATTCAGCTGACTAGTAGTTGGGCTGTTTGTAATGTTATTATGAGAGGTCTTGGGATATTCCAGAGGGTGAGGTTGGCACATTACTCCTTTCTTCTCCGTTTTGGTTAGAGCTACCTTTGGGTTTTGCTGGAAGAACTAAAATGATTACAAAGCAAATACTTCTTGTATTTCTGTAGGTTGTTGGGCCTTGAACTTTATGGTATTCAACTGGTATTCAGAAGGCTTCCCCACCCCCCAGTGAAACTAAATGAAAATTTAAAAACATATTTTAGTTGTAAAAGAGAACTCAAAGGGAAGGGTGTTTCAGTTAGAACAAATGAGTTTGAAGGGATGAATACTGTGATTTTTCAAATCTGATCTCTTCTTTCTCATCCCACCCCCTCCCCAGTTTGATTATTATTCACTGTGACATTCTAGCTCAACCACTGAGCTTTTTTGCCTCCTGGGAATCCTCATTGTATGCTAGCACCTTAAGAAAAATGTGCCTAGAGGGACATTTAGGCATATTCCAATAATGCCATATGAATGTAGCTTTTACAGTTTAAAAATATATTGATTATATTTTGTGTTGTACATAATGATTTTAGAAAGCAGATATTTAGGTTGTGGAATTGGCTTATGTTAACCGGAGAGCAGATGGCATGGTGCCACAGACGTATAATTTTACTTAAAGGGACTTTTAAGGTTTTGATGTGTTTTCTTTTCCTCTTATTTCCCTGATGGCTTCTTTTTATTGAAGGGTAACTTAAGGAGACCTGGTAGCAATTTTACTGCCTTCCCCTGACAGTTTGAAATAATAGCTTGGTCTTTGGTTGCACTGATCTTCTACCAGTCAACTTGATTCTGGTTTTTGTCATGTGGCAGTGAATTAAAAAAAGTGTTTTTAGTATGTTTTAAGAAATGGACTCTTTTATATGCTTCAATTAGCAACAGACGACAAAGTTCCAATTGGTCACACTTTCATAAACTCTTAGAAGTCACTGTTCGTCCTTTTGATTAAAGAAAACTCCTGGCTGGTTTCTTGGGAAATCACATCTGGCCTTCCGGCTGCTTTGGGTCCACCTCTTTGTCTTTCACATTAGTCACTGAAGGTGCAAAGGTCATGTCTAAGTTGTACCTAGTTAGGATAGCAAGCCTTCCCCATTCTGAAGGACTGTACTCTTTTTGGTTGCTACGCTCAGCATGTGTTTTAATTCACTTGGAGTAAAAGTATCATTTGTTTCTATGCCTAGATTTTGCATTTTACCCATTTTTCCCTTAGAACATCATCAGGATGAGTTGGAAAGCATCTCCTTTTTTTTTTTTTTTTTTTCAAAATGTGCATAAGCCAGACCAGATTACTTTTGGATTTCCTGTCACCTCCTTGGCTGATTTTATGGATGGCTCATGTTAAAAGCAACAATAATGTTTGAATTGGAAGAGTTGAAGCCTCGGGTTTTCATTCTTCATGGAGAACTGTTTATTTGTGTGTGGTTCACCACAGTACATGGATAATGCTATCAAATCTGTGCTTTATTATAGGCTTATGACTAGCACAGCAGCACTTCAGTTATGTGTTTCTGCGTTTTAGTTCTTTGCCAATTCTTTTGTGATGAAAATGAAATTAGAATGGAATCTTTGCAGCCAAGGAGAAAATAGGCACAATAAATAGAAAGTGTCCCTTGAGTCAGTTCAGAAGTAAGCAGTGGTGATTTAAAGAAAATTTTTTTTTTTCAAAGTAAGTGAAACGTACAGAAAAGTACTTTATTTAACTTTTCCGTGAAGAGTGCTGGAGGATCAGCGCAACACTGACAAATGGAGGCAGCTCCAACTACTAGGCATTATCCCTTTATATTGTTTCACATCTTAAGTAACTGAAAAGCGACTCACATTCCCCAACCCTGGGACTGCTTTGAAGGTGGAATCTGAGTAAGTAACATTGTTTGCTTCTGCTCCCCAAAGGGAACAACATGATTTTAAAACAGAGCAATGGAGCTTTTCCGCATCAAACTCCATTTGGCCAATTGTCTGCATTTACATTCCTTGCCCAAAGCCTTCACCAGCCTTTCCCGCGATGCCGCAGCAGATGCCAGACACTGAAGTAGAAAGCCAGCAGCTGTTTCCATTACTCCATTGCTGTATTATCCTCCACAATCTGCTTTCTTTTGCTCTCCCCTCCCCCACTGTTAATATAAAGAAACCTTTTTCTCTCCCTCTGACTTTCGCGTGCTCCGGTTTATCAGTCTGCAGGTTTATCTTATCAGGACCGCTGGTTTCTTCGGAAGGCCCAGTTTATTGTTTTCCGGCTAGAGCAGATGGAAACCTGGGGCCCCCGGGGGCGTGGTCCGCTCGTGCCCGCCGGCCCCGCCGCGCGCTCCCTGCGGGGGGCGGCGGGGGCGCGCAGCCGCAGCCGGGGACGCGCCCTCCTTCCCTCTCCGGACCCGTTTATAGCCCTGAGCGCTGTAAATCTGTCAGCTCTTCACGACGCCCTCACCTCTTTCTTCATTTGCTCCAGCTTCTAGTTTGACAACGTTCCCCTGAGGCGGAATTCTAATCTGCTTCCAATTAGTTGCAAAATGTGACTGAAATTTCCACATTATGATTGCTGTTTTACTTGCACGCACACATCTAGAAACAAATTAATGCTCTTGAATATTTATTTTTTGAGCCCTTGGATTTATTTTAAGAGGAAGAGTTTCCAACTGTGTGGAATGACTTCCAGGACTTGTATTTTCCCCTTCAAAACCCTGTGTACTGGGAATATATATTTCTGTTAAAAAAGAAAAAGAGAAGCACAGCAGCTAGGGTGTTGTTCCCCCCATCTCTTTCTTAATAAGCCTTTTCCATTTTTTAAGATTTCTCAAAATGTATTACACATGTTTAAGTTAAACAAATAAATTTTGCAGTATTTCTAAAATAAACAAAACAAGGATGTTTGCCCAAGTTGGATGACAGGATCCTGGTGCAATGTTTTAATAGAACACAAATACACACAAATTCACTTCTAAATATAGCTAAAGTATATTTGCCAAAACACCAAAGACTTGTTACACACTTGAACATTTTTCATTGGATATTCAAAAGCTATAAGCCAAATAAACAAATTGGGTGATTAACTGGCTTAAAAGGGCAGCACAGTATTAAAGATGTCACAGTGGGCCTGAAGTGTGCCTAGATCCAGACCACGCCCTTCAGAGCTTGTCCTCTGCAAACTTGGAACTTTTGAGCTGCTGTAGGCATAGTTGATGGCTTCCTGTGATTTAACTTAATCCACACTTAGAAGAATGTGCTGGCCTCTGCGTTTTGGGGTGGTTCAATGTTGAGGGAGATTCTTACCCCAAATCTGTTTCCTCTGCAGTGATTTTTTTTTTTTTAAAATGATATTGATCCACCTGATTATATGTAAGATTAGAGTTCTTTAATTCTTGGTTGCTGAGGCCCAGTTTAGTTTAATTTTTTTTTTTTTAATTCATTTTAGAAAGGAGAGAGAGAGGGGGAGAGAGAAGGGGGGGGAGGAGCAGGAAGCATCAACTCCCATATGTGCCTTGACCAGGCAAGCCCAGGGTTTCGAACCGGCAACCTCAGCATTTCCAGGTCGATGCTTTATCCACTGCGCCACCACAGGTCAGGCCAATTTATTACTCGCTTTAAAAGCTTTCTAATGTGCTGGAGAATTTTAGTACTAAGGCCATGGGTGTTTGGTTCAGTGTTTGCAGAAAGGTGGTACTCGGGCGTTGAAGAACACGAACAGCCAAATTTACTGGTGCATTTTATAGTAGCATTCAGTCCTCAGCATTTTGGGCCATTGATATCAACAGTAATAATGGGTTTTAAAGAGGTATGAAGAATTTTACTGATGGTAAAGTGGTTATGTTGAGCACATTACTTTGTATTAGTTTTAAATAACACCATGTGTAAAGAGATCAATTGTTTTTTTCCTTCATCGTCACATATAATCATAAAAGCTCTATAATGATTGATTTATTATATCCTTTCTTTTATGTGCTTTTTTCAGTCTCTGTAACCCAGAGGGGGAGCATTTATTTCACTTCATTTAAAGCAAAACTTATTTTGAATTATTTATATAGGATATAAGTTATTTAAATTTTTTTATTTGAAAACTTTTGGCTGTGCCAGAATTCTACAAAAGGTCTGGGAGCGCTTTGTACTGCTTCCTTTCTTCTTACTCTGTGACTGGTCATAGAAAAAATAGCCAGATTGAAATCCTTAAAACTTAAATGTGGTCCTTTAAGATTGTTGAGACCTCCTAGGTTTAAAAAAAAAAAAAAAAAAAAAAAAAGGAAAGAGTTGCCTCATAGTGAAATGCTCACAATAGGCACAATTGTGCTAGCCCCTCAAGTCCTGGGGTTCACTAATTACCCTTTAATGAGGTCTGTGGGCCCGGCTTTTCCCTACCTTGGGAGGAAAATCACAGAAGACAGTTGGAGTTCAAGTGGATCTTGCTGTATTTGCAACTTAGCATAACTGCTTTGAAGGCCCCCAGGGTGCTTAATTGGGTCTGGGCATTTTTATTTTTGGGGAGACTGCACAGAGCTCCCCATTGTGCAAGTAGAAGCCACGGTGCGTCTTGGAAGCATTACATGCTTTTGTTCATGGTGCGTAGTTTTATAAACTCCAAATGAGCTTATTGCCTTTTTAACCATTGGGAGCACTAAATAATGGAAGAACCTAGAAGTCTCTGGGTTGGGTAGCCGCCAAGCAGTTAAAAAAAAAGAAAAAAGGAATGAATGGTTTAATTGTAAAGCAAACCATTTGTTTACAGATTTAGATTTATTCGGTCACCAAATCCTATGGACCAGGAGGTGAAAGAATGAGGCTGTAAGGTATAGGAATTGAATGCCCAGCACTATGTTTTGTGATCATGTTCAGCTGTTTTACCCGTTTTTCACAAAAGAAGGAAGAATGAATGGTTTAATAGTGAGAACTGCCTGGTCAAGTGTATTTCTTAAGCTGTAAAGAGAGAGGGGAGGAAGGCGGAAGCAGGTTGTCATTTCTTTGCTGCCTGGTCAGGAAGCTAAAAATGGAAGGTTCTTCCAACTGAGAGAAGGACAATGGCTGCTGTTGAGTTTTTCCTGCTTGTTTAGATGACTTGGAATGGTCATGGTAGTGCTGCTGGTGGTGGAGGTAGTGGAGGTAGGGAGTAAAAAGTAGAAAGTAGAAAAAGGTGTATGGGAAAAGGGTTGGTTGTTGGAGAGCCTTTGTTAAACCGGCTCTTGACAATGCACTTCTCTTGAATAATTAAGGCCATTTATGGAAATTCCCCACTATTTTGTTCGTTAGGGGCTAGGGTACTGAATGGAGAGGAACTCTCCAGCAAGGGCACTGAAGTGGGATAGCAAAGGGGAATGGAGGGGGAAGGGGAGTGCACTGGCCTGGCAGCCAGAATTGCAGGATGCCTTTTTTTTTAGGACCTAGATTGT
The DNA here is from genome assembly GCF_036850995.1 of Saccopteryx leptura. Classification (NCBI taxonomy): domain Eukaryota; kingdom Metazoa; phylum Chordata; class Mammalia; order Chiroptera; family Emballonuridae; genus Saccopteryx; species Saccopteryx leptura. The sequence goes on along the minus strand of NC_089506.1, from coordinate 182,675,546 downwards.
ATCTAAGGGTAGAAGACTGGAAGAAGTCATGGCATTTGTTCCTATTGTAGTTGTAGTCTGTCCTAATCCTTTTATGAATAATAGGCTTAAGGAAATTACTAGTAAAGTGTTGTTTTCCAGAAGTATCATTTTGAACACTCCCCAATTTAGTTTTTATTTTTACATTAATCTTGGGAGTAAAACCCTTTCTTTCAAAGTGCTCTTTTGTGTATAAACTGTCACCCTAATGATAACTCAGGATACTTACAAGTATTGTTTCTACGTGATGTCTTTGTATTCTGTTTGGCCATGAAAAGGCAAAGCCCATTCCTTCTGTAACATGAAAATTACTTGTTTGTTACTTGGTGCCATTAGATAAATTGAGTGTTTAAATATGTTAGATTGTCCTAACATGATCTCATTTTGTTTTTCTCCTTATCAAATTCTGGTATTGTTATTTTGGTATCGTGTTCTTTTCAAATAGCTTGATTTTTGAGTCTGTGTCATGGCTGATCGCTTCATTTTACAGATCTGTTTCTTCTTTAGGGGGTGATGGTAAGTCACAGGAGGGTCATAGGAATGGAGCAAAAAGGGTGTCAAGATTTAGGTTTAAATGTATTCAGCCTTATCAAACTAGTGACTTTTTAATGTACTGTTGATCATTCCAAATGCTTTTTTATTAATATATTCTAATTTAGTGAAGGAGATTGGATTTTACTTCTGTGAACATCCAACATAATTTTTAAAATGTCAAACTTTTAAATTTCATAAAATTTAGCACTTTTATAGTCATTAAATAGACTAAATTTGTGTAAATACATAAAAAAATGCCAAAAAAATTGTCATTATTTATTTATTTTTTTTCTTTTTTCTTTTTGTATTTTTCTGAAGCTGGAAACGGGGAGAGACAGTCAGACAATCTCCCGCATGTGCCCCACCGGGAACCACCCGGCACGCCCACCAGGGGGCGTTGCTCTGTCGCGACCAGAGCCACTCTAGCACCTGGGGCAGAGACCATAGAGCCATCCCCAGCGCCCGGGCCAGCTTTGCTCCAATGGAGCCTTGGCTGCGGGAGGGGAAGAGAGAGACAGAGAGGAAGGAGAGGGGGAGGGGTGGAGAAGCAAATGGGCGCTTCTCCTGTGTGCCCTGGCCGGGAATCGGGGCCGGGAATCGACCCGGGACTCCCGCACGCCAGGCCGACGCTCTACCACTGAACCAACCGGCCAGCGCCAAAAATTGTCATGTTTACCAAAGAGGTAAATCCCTGCCAGTGCTTACGTAAATACGATTTCTTTGGGTGTTGTTTGACTGTTAGTATGTGCTCAACCTAGGTCATAGGGAACCAAAACAAAAGTGCCAAGTTAAAAAAAAAAAAGCTCTTCTTAATGTTTGTGACAGCCTAAAGGCTTTGCAAACTTGAAATCTCTTTACAGTTTTAATCTCCCTGGGAAAGAAAGTTTTTGTTTTGTTTTGCTTTTTATCAAATTGTCAGTGCTTCCACAATGTGAATGCTTTTGAGGGTTTAAAAAACCACCTAAACGTCCCAAGTATATATTTCAGTGAGTTTAGTCCTTCCTGTTCACATGTACAGAAAACACAGGGGAACGGGTGCTGATCTTCCTGCATACTAATGAGGGTCACCTTGTGTCTGGGTCCTCCTTTCTCACCTCTCCATGGGTACTATTTAAGTGGATACTTTTTGTTGCCCACATACAGTGTGAAAGAAGAAAATATGCTAACCTTTTTTAAGATGCTTTGAAAATAATTTTTACAAACCTGTATACACCCAAGGTTAGTACTTTCTATCTTAGCTCACATTAAAGCCTTCAAGTCTCCTTTGAAAAACTAGCATATGACTCCATAGGCCTGCTATAAATTCATGTACATTATTTCCTCGTAAGAACCAGTGTTTTCCACTTACCTGCAGTTAGTACAGCTGCAGGGTTACTTCCAGCAGATAATCCCGTCCAGTTCTAGATGGATGGCAGTTCTCTAATATTTGCGGCTCCTTTCCGGTGATTGGATGACAACATGAAATCACTTGCCCTTGTTGGCTTTCAGCTCTCTAAGCGTATTGAATCTTACATATGTTGAATTTTCTTTTTTGACACGTATAGTGCAATCTGAAGAGGTTCAAAGACTTTCACACTTAAAAAAAATCTAGACAATGCCCAGTGTATTTAGATGATGGTTTTTTTTTACTGGTATCAACACATTATTGATACAGATCTCTTTAAAATGACTCTGGATCTGATGAGCACACATTTGAAGTTAAATAGTGGTGGGAAAATAGGTACTGTTTTATCTTTTGTCTATAGTATAAATTCTGAAAGCTTCTTGAAGAATTTCATTTGGGATCTGTGGCAACTCACTTTGGGCTCTAAAGAGTAATACTAATTGTATAAATATTCTGTGCAATGAGGTATAGTTGCTTCCATGTTATTTGAGCCCGAATGTGCGTGCATAATTGGAGAGATTATTGGAGAGAGAGTGTTTTGCTGTGGTAGATGTGGTTTAAATCCTAGCACTGAGCATAGCATTTACTTTCTCAGCTTACCCACAAAATCTGTGACTAATTTGGTGAATGTGAAGATTTTAGTCCAGATGGTTAGGTTTAATTGTAAAAATTGGAAGGATATCAAAGTACCCTTTGGGGGGAGTGCGGGAAACAACAACTAAACAACAAAAAAAGAGAATGAAAAGTAACTACAACTCATTAAATACAGCATATTTGTATGTGTATTTATAAACACACATAGACATGTATACTTAAATATGTATATACCAGCGATTTTCAACCATTTTTATCTCATGGTATGCATAAACTAATTAATAAAATTCTGTTGCACACCAAAAAAAATATTTTGCCAATCTGACAAAAAAAAAATAGGTATAATTTTAATTCCTTCCCACTGAGCAATTATTGTTGTGTTGGCTGTTGTCATTTATTTTTATTTGATAAGCTAAAGGAAAAGAGGTCAGTGCCCTTGACTAAATAGCCAAGTATTGCATGCTTTAAAATTTTTGTCGCACATGGGCTGAAAATTGCTGAGATATACAGTAGTCAAGGGAAAAAAATCTATTCTGTTGGTCTGCATGAACAGATAGGATCAAGAAGAGAAGTGATTTTTAATGTTAAATGATTTAGTATTTCCATTTAAAGTGATTTGGCCTTTCGTGGGATCAAAATAGGTGTCCTCTCAAGTGTGTTAAGAAGTTGCCACTTTGGCCCTGGCTGGGTAGCTCGGTTGGTTGGAGCTTCATCCCAATGTGCCAAGGTTGCAGGTTAGAATGTGCAGGTCAGGGCACATTCAAAACTCAACCAATGAATGCATAAATGGGTAGAACAACAAATTGATGTGGTTTTATTTTCTCCCTTTTTGTCTAAAATCAATCCATCAGTCAATAAAAGAGTTGCTGCTTTCTTGTCACCTACTATTGTTGGGTATGGTGTTGGCAGTTACCCCATCAGACCTTAGGGAATACCGCTTTTGCCCAGGCCTTGGCTCATGTCCCCCATTTATGGTGCTCTCTGAGGCCTGGTCCAGCCTGCTGCTTTGACGCTGCATCTGTGAAGCTTGAAGAGGGAGTGAGCCTGCAGAAGGAGCAGGTAGATGGTGATCAGTTGCTGTGGAAGGACCAGCCTACTTTTCAGCGTCCGCTTACTCTCTGCAGTTCTTGTATTTAAAGGCCATGCTGTAATGAGTATAGTGATCTGAGTTGATGCTTTTAAAGCTATTGCTGCTGGTTGCCTCCTGTGCACATCAGAGCTCTAACAGCATAGAAATTGGCCCTCTTCTGTTTTAGATGGGGACACCACTGACCTGAGTCTTGGACCAATAAATTAACTTTGAAGTTGGCAGGCTAATAGGGCTGTATAGTGAACTTTATTTGTTGTATTACCTAGAATTATAAGGAGAGAGAGAGAAGAGTAACGTACTGTGGACAGATGGTTAGACTATGGAGCTGTTGATAAGATCTGCTTTTTAAAGAATGCCTGGGATTTACTACATAATGATCTACAAGGCAAGCAAATGGACACATTTCTTTAACAGTAACGGGAAATGACTGGGTATTTATATAAAATACATTTCATAATATCAGAAATTAAGGAAATAGGTGAAATATATGAGTTTTTTAATATGGTTATTTATTTTTTAAAATTGATTTTAGAGCAAGAGAGAGACAGGAAGGGAGAGAGACAAGAAGCATCAATTTATAGTTGCTTCACTTTAGTTGTTCATTGATTGCTTCTCGTATGTACCTTGACCAGGTCCCCAAGCCAGTGACCCCTTGCTTAAGTCAGCCACCTTTGGGCTCAAGCCAGCAACATCGGGATTTCGAACTGGGGACCTCAGGATCCTGGGTCGACACTCTATCCACTATGCCACCACCGATCTGGCTATATCTATATGTGTTATATTTATAATATATCCATTGCTTTAACATTTGATTATTGAACCCTCAGCAGTTTTAAATGGCACAAGGAAAAAAAATTAAATGGCACAAGGAATGAACTTGAAGCTGCCTTTCAAAGTAAGAAATATAAGTACCAGGTCAGCTATACTGGGCTAGTGGTTTTCAGATTATGGAAAACCTGTGTAATCTAGGCCAATAGAAGGTGCCTCAGAGAAGGAAGTGTAGATCTTTGAGGCTGTTCTTGTCGGTAGCATGGGAGCGTGAGATAAACTAAAAGTTAGTTGCCCCAGAGCAGAAGTGATCTTTGCTTTGATCTGCTTGGCTGAGTTCCTTTTAAAAAATGCCATTGGTTGGTGAACACACAATGCAATTTACAGGTGATGTTTTATAGAATTGTATACCTGAAACCTATGTAATTTTATTAACCAATGTCACCCCAATAAATTCAAAAATATCTTTTACCTTCTGAGATATATATATATACATATATATGTATATATACGTATATATATATAGAGAGAGAGAGAGAGAGAGAGTCCTATCTGCTTAGAACGTAATTTTTCTCCATTTATCAAGATCTTTGCCCTCCATTAGCAACCCACTGAATGATCCTCATGGTGAATTTAAGAAGGTGCCACCATCTCATTGGGCCCAGGAAATGGAGCTCAAATGCGGGGACTATCTGGTGGGGAAGAGGCAGAAGAGATTTCACAGTGTTTTAAGTCACACATTTTCTGCCCGAAAAGCTGGTTCTTTTTAAGCTGGTTTCAGAGAGAACCTTTTCTGTAGATGTTCCTTCAGATATTTGGAGCTGACAACAAGGGTAAGTGATGAGGTTGAAGCAGGGTCTGACATGTCTTTTTTTTTTCTTTCTGATTTTACAGTGGATATTTTAAGGGACTTTTATTACTAATGCAAAGAGTGAGGTTTAAATAGGGACCTAACAGGCAGATGAGATCCTGAAGATTGATATTGCCATTAAGGGATGAGGCCCTGGCCAGGTGGCTTAGCAGGTAGAGCATTGGGCTGGCATGTGGAAGTCCTGGGTTCGTTTCCTGGCCAAGGCGCACAGGAAAAGCAACCATCTGCTTCTCCACCCCTCCCCCTTCTCTCTCTCTCCTCTCTCTTTCTCTCTCCCTCTCGCTCTCGCTCTCTCTTCTTTTCCCACAGCCATGGCTCAAATGGTTTGAGCAAGTTGGCCTTAGGCGCTGAGGATGGCTCCATGGCCTTGGCCTCAGGTGCTAAAATAGCTCGGTTGCTTAGCAATGGAGCAGTGTCTCCAGATGGGCAGAGCATCGCCCAGTAGGGGGCTTGCCAGGTGGATTCTGGTCAGGGTGCATGTGGGAGTCTGTTTCTGCTTTTCTACTTCTCACTTAATAATAATAATAATAATAATAATAATAATAAAAGTTATGGGGTGAGTCAGATTTGAGAGTAGTATATTGTCATACATTTCTATTTTTCTTATTTGGTAATGCATATATATTATATAATCTAAAATATATACATACACATTTTTATTAAGTTGTGTTTTCTTCCATTGCACATTTCTAATATTCCTGAATAATTTGATTTGAGGAATAAGAATAGCAGTAATGGGTTACTGACAAAGATCCTATGAGTGTACCTGTACAAGGTCCAGGTAGAATTTTGAGGACACAAGTCAGAGGGATAATGGAGGTGAAAAACTCACCAGTGTACCTCTCACCTCCTCTCAGTTCATTCAGCTCAGGCCAGAATTCCCCGCAGTTTGTGCAGGCTGTGGAACTTCTTACTTCCTCTCGTACCTGGACTTGGGTGAAGGAGAGGGTTGTGGAACTGACAGAGCACACAGTTGTGTATTCCTTCTGTTGGACATCTTGGTAGAAGATTTGCCTACTTGTTGAGAACTTCTGTCAACTATTTTTTAAGATCTTGGGCACTAGGAACTGAGTGTAGGAGATAGGGTTGAAGCAGCATTTACATAGCTATGGTTTTGAGGCTCAATTGTAGAGCACTGTGTCAAGTATAGACTTGAGATGGTAGAGAAAAAACAGATTGAGCAACTCCTGCTACCCTAAGGGGAACCAAAGCCTGGACTTTCGATTGATTGGATGTTTGCACTTTTTTTCTAGATGTGTTTCTTAGTCTCCCCCTCGGCTGACTGCACGTACTGTTAAATGCATCCGGATAACACACATGGAATGTGTTCTGGACAGACCATGTGCCGATTGGATTGGGGATTGGGCACAGGCTAGATCATTCAGAACCTTGTAGGCTGTTATAAGGAGTTTGGATTTTCGTTTGAATATGATGAAAAACCTTTAAAGAATTTTGAGCCCTGGCCGGTTGGCTCAGCGGTAGAGCGTCGGCCTAGCGTGCGGAGGACCCGGGTTCGATTCCCGGCCAGGGCACACAGGAGAAGCGCCCATTTGCTTCTCCACCCCTCCGCCGCACTTTCCTCCCTGTCTCTCTCATCCCCTCCCGCAGCCAAGGCTCCATTGGAGCAAAGATGGCCCGGGCGCTGGGGATGGCTCTGTGGCCTCTGCCCCAGGCGCTAGAGTGGCTCTGGTCGCAATATGGCGACGCCCAGGATGGGCAGAGCATCGCCCCCTGGTGGGCAGAGCGTCGCCCCATGGTGGGCGTGCCGGGTGGATCCCGGTCGGGCGCATGCGGGAGTCTGTCTGACTGTCTCTACCCGTTTCCTGCTTCAGAAAAATGAAAAAAAAAAAAAAAAAAAAAAAAAAAAAAAAAAAGAATTTTGAGCATGGGAGTGACATGCTTTGGTTTGTTTCTGAAACTTACTCTTGATTGCTCTGTGGAGAATTGATTATAGATAGGCAAGAAGAGAAATAGGGAAATCAGTTATAAGGCTTCTTCAAGTAGTCCCAGCGAGAGGATGGACTTGGTTGTCATGAAGTTGGTGAAAAGTGCTTAGATTGTCTAAGGGAATGAGGACAGGACATGGATATTGAGTGGTGAGAGAATGTGGATTTTGGGGGTGGGGAAAAACAAGAGTTGGAACACACTTTTGATGTGCCCCATGGCAGCCAGTGATGACACCCAATTGGATGGCCAGTGCTGGAGCACAGATTGGGAGAAGTGGGCTTGACACTTTGGGGGCTGGCAGAGGTCACCTGGAGAGTGTTGTTGGAAAAGAGGGAGACCCAGGGCTGAGCCCTGGAGCATAAGGGGGCTCCAGCTGTGGAGGAATAAAACCCAGCCAGTCTGCTGTTTCTGGAAAGCAAGCAAAGACATTTTAGACAGGTGTGATCAAATGTGTCACATGCTTCCAAAGTCAGGGTAAGATGAGACTCAGAAGGCTGTTGACTTTAGAAGGATGACTATTGTTGTTGATCTTAACACAAGTGATCCTGGGGTGAAAAGTGGGAAAAGAGTAGTAGTAAAACTCTGATTGGAGTGCTTGGATTTTACATGGGATGTGAGAAAAACAAAAAATGATATGTCACACATTTTTTTGTTAAAACACAACATGAAAACATGAGGTCAGGGATATATCTATATCATTTTTAAAAGTAGGATTCTTGTCTGACCTATGGTGGTGCAGTGGATAAAGCATCAGCCTGGAATGCTGAGGATGCCAGTTCAAAACCCAGGCTTGCCCGGTCAAGGCACATATAATAAGCAACAACTATGAGTTGATGCTTCTTGCTCCCAACCCCTCTTTTCTCTGTCTCTCTCCTCTCTCTAAAATCAGTAAGTAAAATCTTTAAAAAAAAAAGTAGGGTTCTCTAATAATAGCCTGTTTAGATGCTAATGGGGAATGTACAGGAAAGGGAGAAAAGCTGCTTGTACCAGAGAGAAAGGGTCTAAGCCTTCCAGTGGTAGTCAGCCTGGCTCCTACCGCCCGCTAGTGGGCGTTCCAGCTTTCATGGTGGGCGGTAGTGGAGCAACCAAAGTATAAATAAAAAGATAGATTTAACTATTGTAAGTTATTTTATAAAGATTTATCCTGCCAAACTTAGCAAAAATCCGACATAAAGTACTTGCTGTAACTCTGCTTTATAAATTTTATAAAGTAAAGTTACTTTCCTACCTTATAAATCACCATTACTGTGGAACCAGTGGGCGGTTAGAAAATTTTACTACTAACAGAGATACAGAAGTGGGCGGTAGGTATGAAAAGGTTGACTCCCCTGCCTTAGACTAAGGTGTTCTGGAAGTACACCCTATGGGCTGGTGTGGGGAAGCTCAGTGGGCCTCTGGGGCTGGACAGATCCTGCATTGTAAATGGGAAGAAAGTCAGAAAATTATGTACAGATGCAGGGCAGTTGGTAGGTTTTGTGGTGGAAAAATTAAGAAGTTTTTGTTTTTATCATTTGTTTAGGTTTAGGATATGGTTGCAATGTTAAGGAATTCTTTGAAATACAGATATTGTGGATAACAATTGACTATCCATTTCTTCATTTCCTGCCTTCTCCTACAGTCTAGAGAGCTTTGAATATTATGTATTCTTACAACAGACATTAGAAAGGGGGAGGTGTCATTGCGTGTCTCAGTTTATTCTTTCATTCGTCACTTCATTCATTCACTCAGCACAGATAGTATTTTTTGAATGCTGATTATATGCTAAGCACAGTTTGGGTCTGTAAAGCCAGTAGCTGTGGCCACTATCACAACCGCCTGGCCCGTGCAGGTTCGCATTTGATTCGGACAGACGGTAATGAAACAATGGAGCCAAGAACTGGTGGGCCATTACCCTTAATCCTAGCTCGCACCCAGTGGGCGAGAAATAAACACAGTGGGAAAACACTTCCCTTTCCATTCAGGGCTCCCAAAGCCACTGACTTATCCGAGTATTCCTAGAATCAAAGGTTTCTACCTCACCCGCCTTATTCACCTCTGTTCCCCATCTCCTTCTCTCTGCACAAAATCTGCACAAACTGGCTTCTCCTTCAGCACTCTGCCATCTTGGCTGCTTCTCCTCTGCAATGCTAATTTCAGGAACCAAGAGAGAGAGCCCCTGGTCTCCCTTATTTTATAGTATAGAAATTAAAGCCTTTAAGCCAATATACAAATAAGGAAGTCTCTGATACAAAGCCACTTATCTGAGGCATAAATGGGATTTCTCATAAGAGTGCACCACCCCACATCATGCAACAGTCAAGGGTGTGGGGAAAAGCTTAGTGTTGAGAAGATCTTTTTTTTTTTTTTTAAATTTTTTATTTATTCATTTTAGAGAGGAGAGGGAGAGAAAAAGAGAGAGAAAGAGAGGAGAGACAGAGAGAGAGAAGTGGGGGAGGAGCTGGAAGCATCAACTCCCATATGTGCCTTGACCAGGCAAGCCCAGGGTTTTGAACTGGCGACCTCAGCATTTCCAGGTCGACGCTTTATCCACTGCGCCACCACAGGTCAGGCCAAGAGAAGATCTTAATATTAAAAGGGTGGGAAAGACTTAGCCTTAAAACTAAGCCTTAGGCTATAAGGACCCTCTTACAGCCTGTCCCCCACACTCAATGCAAACTATAAGCGAGCAAACATATACATCATATTTACAAACTTATTTGACTCACATTGGGTCCTGGAGATAGGATACTAAACAAAGTCTCATCTCTCATGACAGTTATATTCTAGTTTATTTCAGACAAATATGTTTTGATTGCTGTTCAGTGCTGTAAGGGAAAATCAGGCAGGAGGAGGAGTAAGAGAGGGGTGGTGGGGAAGGAGAGTTAGTTCATATTTGTTTGTTTGAATTGGGACCTGATAGTCAGCCGTTGCCGCTTCACAGGGGGGTATGTTCTGAGAAACACTTCTGCAGGCAGTTTCATTGTTGTGGACGCATCAGAGTGCACTTATATAAACCTAGATGGTACAGCCCACTACTGTGGTTGTATGTGCTATACTTCCATACAACTGGCAGTGCAGTAGGTTTGTTTACACCAGCATCACCAGAGACACGAGTCATGCATTGTGCTGTGATGTTAGGGTGGTTACAATGATATCACTAGGCGATAGGAATTTTTCAGTTCCATCATAATCTTATGGGACCACTGATGTATAATGCGGCCCGTGGTTGACTGAAATGTCCTTATGTGTGCATGACTGTACAGTAATGGGGACCATTTCTAGACCCAGGGAACAGTCTGTGTGCAAGCCTGGAGGAGGAAGTGTTTTTGGTGTGTTTGAGACGTTGTAGGTGTGGTCAGAGCTGAAAGAGGATGAGAGGAGATAGGAGATGTGGGCCCAGAAGGAGCATGAGGCAGGCTTCAGGGAGCCCTGAGGGATGAAGTCTCCCAGACAGCAGAGGGACTGGGGGTTTTGAGCAGGGGACTGCCAGGCTGTGACGTACGTCACAGAAGGATCTCAGTGCGTGGGAGCCTACCCTAAGCTTTACTTCTGGCTCTGTTTCTCAGGTCTTTTGAGTTCATTTTAGTTTCTAAGTGGTTAAAGGAAATGGAGATGTTATCTTGTGTGAATTATTTCAACTGACTTCAGGTGCAAGATTCTAAATATTAGGTTCTTTTCAAAGTCAAAATGTTACCTTGCTCAAAAGACATCAAAAAGAGGTTATTACTTTCCCAGGATGAATGTTTTCCAGGTGTTTGTACACACACACACACACACACACATTATTGTATTAATATAGTTTATTATTACTAAAATTATGAATAACAAATTTTAAATGATGAGGTAGTATTGTACTTTTTTCCCCACCTCCTTGATTTCATGTATACTACCTGGAAATTTAACCTGCCTTCTCCTTTGGAGATTGGTCCAGAGTCCTGAGAAAGTAGTTGCATTGATTAAAATACTTCTTATTTGACTTAAAAATAAAATTTAAAAGCAGTACATAAATCAATAAAAGTTTAAATTGTACTAAAATATTATATAATGGAAAGTAGGTTTTACTTCCCCCTTAGACCTGCTCCCTAGAGCCAACTACTTTGAATAGTCTTGTATGTCTTTCTTGAAATAGTCTCCATATGTTCAAGCATATATATTTATATTTCTTGTATTATACAGATCAGAGCATATTAAAGAAACATCTGCACCTTGTTCTTTTTCCATAACTATAGTTCTTGGATATCATATATTACCTTTCTACCTGTGATGCCATAATTTAATTGGACTGATCCTTTACTAATAACATTTAGGCGTTTTCCAGTCTTTTTTAGTTACAAAATATATTGGTGAATTTCACATTGAGTGCATTTCAGACCTGACTGGTGGTGGCAATAGGGCAGGGGTCCCCAAACTTTTTACACAGGGGGCCAGTTCACTGTCCCTCAGACCGTTGGAGGGCCGGACTATAAAAAAAACTATGAACAAATCCCTATACACACTGCACATATCTTATTTTAAAGTAAAAAAAAACAAAACGGGAACAAATATAATATTTAAAATAAAGAACAAGTAAATTTAAATCAACAAACTGACCAGTATTTCAATGGGAACTATGGGCCTGCTTTTGGTTAATGAGATGGTCAATGTCCGGTTCCATATTTGTCACTGCTGGCTGTAACAAGTGATATGACGCGCTTCCAGAGCTGTGAGGTGTGCGTCCTGGGTCACCGGAAGTAGTACTGAACGTGAGTGACCCCGTGCTTTGCGGCGCCGCCACATACATCCGCATCCTGTGCTCCTCTCACTGACCACCAATGAAAGAGGTGCCCCTTCCGGAAGTGCGGCAGGGGCCGGATAAATGGCCTCAGGGGGCTGCATGTGGCCTGCAGGTCGTAGTTTGGGGACCCCTGATATAGGGCATTGACCCGGAATGCTAAGGCCAGTGAGCCTGCACTTAGGATGGCAACCTCGGGGTTTTGAACCAGCTAAGTGCAGGCTCGTTGGCTTGAGCATGAGGTTGCCAGCTTGAGCATGGGGTTGCGGGCTCAAGCGTGGGATCATCACCATGATCACCATCTTGAGCCCAAAGGTCACTGGCTTGAAGCTGAATGTTGCTGGCTTGAGCAAGGGGTTACTGGCTCAGCTGGAGCCCCCTAATCAAGGTGCGTATGAGAAGCAATCAGTGAACAACTAAAGTGACGCAACTACGAGTTGATGCTTCTCATCTCTCTCCCTTCCTGTTTCTTTCTATAAAAAAAAAAAAAATTCCCCACAACTTGATTTCATTAGTTGCATTCTCACCAGACAATGGAACATGAATTGCCTGTCTACAATCTAACTATACTGTGAATTATCATTTTTTTGCTTTAATCTGTGCTAATCTGATAGTTGTTCACCATTTTAATTTGCCCTTTTCATGTTAACAAGCGACTGTATCTTTATTTTACTGTATATTGACCATGTCTAACCTCTAATTTTCTAGAAAGTTGGCCATTTCTTATTGATTTTAAAGTATTTCAGTGTATCTAATTAAATACACATTTTTCATGATTTGCAAACATTTTTCATATGCTTGTAGATTTTTTCCTCTTTTTATTTTGATTCTGCTTATGCTAGTCTACCCTCTCACCCTTTGTAAATATCTTAAATTGTGTAGTTAGGGTTATAATTGATTTGTTTTGATGGCTTCTGGATTTTGTATTGATAGAAAAAAACTTTTCAAGATTTTTTTATTTTATTTTATTTTATTTTTGTATTTTTCTGAAGCTGGAAACGGGTTGAGACAGACAGACTCCTGCATGCGCCCGACCGGGATCTATCCGGTACGCCCACCAGGGGGTGATGCTCTGCCCATCCGGTCGTCGCTCTGTCCTGACCAGAGCCACTCTAGCGCCTGGGGCAGAGGCCAAGGAGCTATCCCCAGCACCAGGGCCAACTTTGCTCCAATGGAGCCTTGGCTGCGGGAGGGGAAGAGAGAGACAGAGAGGAAGGAGAGGGGGAGGGGTGGAGAAGCAGATGGGCGCTCCTCCTGTGTGCCCTGGCTGGGAATTGAACCTGGAACCCCTGCACGCCAGGCCGATGCTCTACCACTGAGCCAACCGGCCAGGGCCTCTTCAAGATTATTTAATGAATTATTTTCTTGTGCTACTTTTATGGTAGTTAACTAGCTGTATCATTATCAACTTAAAGGTGAGTATGATTTTCATCTACTGGCTTCTATATTTCAATATAAAAGATTTTATCACTCAATATCCAAAGTCCTTGAACCCTTAATTTAAAGCATTGTTTCTTAATCAGAATTGTGCATCTGAATCACCTGAAGAGTTCTTAATTTTCTTCTTTTCTCCAAATACCCAGTTTCTGGTTCCCTCCCATTGTGATGACTCTACAGGGGGGCTTCTTTGTGTGCGTTTAGAAAAAGCTTCAGATAACTCTCTTTCCGTTCTGTTCCTCAAAGACAGATGTTAGGAATGGTTATTAGAATTTCCTGGGTTTTTTTTAAAGGTTCTTTATAGGAAAATCACCACAGTATTGCTTTAAATACGACTTTATTAAGTGTTTTACAGGTGGTTAATGATTGTACTTGGTCAAACGGGAGGTGGAGCAGGAAGGACTAATGATTTGCAGGTCCAGCCCTAGGACTATTTAGAGCCAGGTAAACACCTTACTGAAGCAGAGCCGTCCTGCACAGGGAACTGCTTAACTAGTCAAGATGAGCCCGGGCTTTGCTTACTTAGCCATTTGGTTTGGTAGCCTGTATAAGACAATTGTCATGGAGACAGGAGGAAGTGTTTGGGAGTGCATAAAGCATGCAGTGAGAAGTATTAGTGAGATGGGTCTGATCTGTGCACGTCATCTCTTTTGGTCAGCTGGGCTTCAGAAAATGTGCCAGTTTGCAGTCCTGCCCTCTCTGTCAGCAAAGCGTAGGCAGTACGACCAGCTAAGGTTGGCTGCAGGCGGCTTCAGGGAGATTGTGCCTGTAGCAGACTGTTGGCTGGGTTGTTGTGCCAGGGTTGTGGTCCCAGGGAAGAAGCTCTGGAATTGGGAATTGGGTGGATGTTTTGGCTTTAATTTCTTTTATCATCCTGGGCAAAAGCTCCTGTCTCTGGGCCTTAGTTTCTTCTTGGACTACATTTTCTCAGTGTCCTTCCAGTTTCAAAAAGAGGTGTAATTTCCCCCTTTTCTACTTACTGCGCTGGAGACAAGTGTGTGTGTGGTGTCTACATCTCTCCCGTTTTCTTGCTTATTCTCTACATACAGGTTCCCCTGACAGCTTCAGGGTCTGGATGCTGTCTTACGTGTTTTTTTTTTTTTTTATCATCTCCCTAGCACGGTGCTTGATTCTAGGAAATGCTCAGTAACTAAGTGCTGTGTTACAGGGGAGAGAAGGCCTCAAGCTTGGCTGCTCTGGGTCCACAGCCTTTGTGTTTTTCTTTTCCTGTAAAGATCACAGGCAAACACGTTGCTGGGAATTATCTGGATTTTTTACGTATCTTACATGTATGTGGCATTTTAAATTCTTCATCTGTATAATCAGTTATATTGCACCACCACCATTCCTGGGTCTGGTAGAGCATGTCTGTCAAATTTTAAAGAATAAAGGTAAAGGTGCTTCACTCAGAAGGGCTCTGCTCTGTCAGAATAGGACATGGTGTCCTATTTGCTGGCCGATTTCTGTCGTGATGATTTCTTTGTCATCCACAAAACCCTCGGGGCTGAAGTGGAAGGCTACTTTTTAAAAAAGTCATTATCCAAGTAAGAGAGAAGTGCCTGTTACAGTTTACAGCTTACATGTGACCTTGGGAAAATTGTTTAAACCAAGGTAATAATCTAATTTGTAAACAAACAAACAAACAAAACCTAGCCCAGGAGTTGGGAGTGCAGTAAGATCTTAGGAACTGAGGGGTGGAATCTGGCCCCTTCATCTTTGGTGAAATTTGTATAAGAATTTGGAGCCCAGCCCATTCTGACAGGTTTGGACTATAATCGTTGATTACAATCATATGTCATTAATAGTCATAACTGTTGTTAAATAGAACAGTGCTTTGGTTTGATTTTTACCTTGAAGTGGCCCATTAAATTCAACATGTTATTAAAAGACATTTTAAAAAAAATGCACTTGCCAATATACTTTTAATAGGTTGAAACTGTATGTGTTTATTGTGAAAGTCTTTTTCACCTGAACGAGTGGTTGCTGTGTGCTAGCTTGAGCAGATTGTGGTAAGTCATCCGCTCTTCTCATGTTAAGAAAGCTTTTGCTGGAAAAGTAGTAGGGAAAAGAAATCTAAAAGTCAGATGTATTATAAAAAGTGATGTGCTCATTAGTGAGAACTCTTAACATCTTTTGGAGGGGGCTGCTACCATAGCATCAACAAAGTCTGCGAATCATTTCCTTTTGAGGTCCCCTCCCTTCGTTAGTTATTTACTCCGAAGGCTATTTCTTTTCTAATATCAAAAATGCAATCAATAATTGCTAACCTTTGTACAACACCTAGCATCTAGATGCCCAGGGAATGTTTATTGAATTCAACAACACTAAATTATGTGTAAGTATTTCTCAAGCCACATCCAGTTGATTTTCACTGTAGCCTTCAGAAGTTGTCAGAGAGCATGTGTTACTGCTCTGGTTTTACAGGTGAAGAATCTGAGGTTTAGAACTAATGCAGTGCCTTGACTTAGCAAATGTGTGTAGGGTATGCAGCCCAATGAAAGAAGCACCATTCTTACTTACCCTTGACTTGACCACCAGGTCCATGCTTCCTGACTCTAGTTTAGGTTGGCATTTTATTGAGCTAATCTATGTACTTTTCTTCCGTGAGGGGAAAAAAAAGCACACCTATTACAAACACATAAACCTTTGCTTCTATAATTACACGGTTTCTCAGACTCCACAAAGACTTTGCACTCCAGGTAAAGAATCTTTGGTTTAGCAATTGCTTGTCAGCAAGCCCTTGAATTAAGTGATGGCCCCTTACTTAGGGGCCAAACAGCTTGACTACTAAGAAGCAACAGGAACCCCCTGCTTCTTTTCCCTCCCCTAATGTTTTTCTCACTACCCCACGCTGATTTGGAAATGATGAACAACAAATAAAATATTCAGAAAGCATTCTGTAAATACAGTGTTCTACAAGTAAAAATTCAATGTGATCTCTAAGTGTTAGCAAAGGAAACCAGGCCGTGCATTTTGTGATGTAGGTTATGTTCATATATTAGGGAACCTGCTGGAACCCGACTACACCACCAGTGCCAGCTGTTGGGTTTAATCTGATCATTTACAGAAATACAGCAGTCCTCACTGGTACGTATGGTAAATAGTGATATCACTGAAATTAATGCGGTGCCTGTGGCATCTATTTTTGCAGAATCCCTCTCTATATGAGTTGTGAGAGCCGGTTTAATTCTAATTGCAGAATTATCAGTGGGATTTATATCTGTCTTCTGAAAGATAGTTGGAAAGAAGGAATTTAAGTACTTCAAGTTAGAGATCACACATTTTTTTTTTATTCATTTTAGAGAGGAGAGAGAGAGGGAGAGAGGGAGAGAGAGAGAGAGAGAGAAGAGAGAAGAGAGAGACGGGGGAGGAGCTGGAAGCATCAACTCCCATATGTGCCTTGACCAGGCAAGCCCAGGGTTTCGAACTGGCGACCTCAGCATTTCCAGGTCGACGCTTTATCCACTGCGCCACCACAGGTCAGGCCTAGAGATCACACATTTTTAATTTTTGTTTTTCATTGGAAAGAATCATGTTGATTTGAAAAAACTCATTAATGTGCAGGTTAGTACTAAGTTTCTTTTAGCTAATTAAACTTTGGTGCATGGTGGAAATACAAGAAATAAGTGAAGTTTTACAGAATTTCTGATTTTGAAGGTAGAGAAAAAGAAAAAGCCAGTGGCTTTTCCACCCATGTATACTAATTTAAAAATAATTCAAAAGTGACTCCGTTTGTTTCATTCCAGCATTGAAAAGGGGGATATGAAGAAGGCTTGTCTGTCTTTCTTCACCACATAGCAGTTTCGCAGACCCTTACAAGTTCCCATATGTTAGTGAAAAACATTTTCCAAGAAATTGGCAGCCCTGCACTTTGTAGCTGATGCCAGCTTCCTCCTTGGGCCAATTCAACAGAGAAGGGGGAAAAAATGCCTTGTTTTAGTGGCTGAATTACTCTGACAAGCTTTCACATTGCCCCTCCTCTTATTAATATTCTTTTTGATGTGAGCTTGTAAAACAGAGGATTGGCTGTTAATCTCCACGATCTCAAGGGCTTTTGGCAGTGGCCCATAATTGATGTGTTCACATGGCTGTTGTCTGACTACTAATGATTAGACAGCAGTGTTATCTACCAGCTACATCGGTGTTGCTTATAAATCACACTTGATAAAGTGCAGTTTCATTTCTTCAAAGCGTCCGTACATGTCTACATACTTTGATAGAACTGCCAGAGGCATTTCAGGATTCTGTGACAGCTTAGATTAGGTTTATTTTTCATTTCTCTTTGACAAAATATTAGACTTTTTAACGCTGGTGAAAGAGAATTTTTTTTGTTGTTGTTCCTCTTAGAAGACACTTGGAGAACAATCAGCAGAGAAAGATGACCCACTTCTGCACGGGCTGGTGTACTGGTGGGGTGGCAGGTCGTATTCTGTCCTTTGTTACTCTTGCCCAGGTGAACGGAGGGAGGGCCAGGCCACTCTGAAAGACCAGGGAAGAAGTTCTCAGAATGTGGGTCTGTACGCGGATTGTGACATGGCCTGGACCGGCCACCTAGAACTGTGAAATTGCACTGTTCAGTCATAGTATGTGCCAAACCCATGTGTCAAGGTGTGACTCCACTCAGCAAGAAGGTTATATAAGAGGAGGAGGTAACAGCCCCAGAAATCTTATGTTGCCCTCTTTGAGTGCCCATATGGGGACACTTCCCTGGCTACAGACACATCCATCTGCCCAGAACTCTGGGCACCGCAGGGATGAAACCAGGTTGGACATGGCATATACAGGGTGGGCTCTGATTGGGAACTGCTGAGTCTGCGGCCTTTATGCTGTTCTAAGCTCCTGTGTCCTTGAGCTAACTTTCCTCATCTATGAAACAAACAAGAAAGGAGGAAATAATTTCTAAAATCATTCTGCTGCTCTCCTTTGTGTACTTTCGCGTATCCTTGGGCTGTGGTATTCTAGAGCCCCCAGTCTTCTTGCCAACATTGGTTAATTAGTCTTTTATTTTTTTTGAGGTCAAGTATTAGATGTCAAAAAAAATGGTTATATTATTGGATTTTAAGAAATGGAATTTGTTACTGGGTTTAAAAATGTCACATTAAAAAAAGTTCATATAATTTTAAAGTGTGTCAGAGGTTAAATATTTTAGCAAACTATACAACCTTTATTTAGAATGAAATTATATATATATAGGAATCTGTTAATAAATTGTTACAGTTAGGAGTTGCTAGAGTTCTAGAACGTAAGAATGCAGGAGAATGCACTGACCACCAAAGTTACCTAAAAAAAAAAAAAATGAATTTCCCTGCCCCACCTGACCCCACCCAAACAAAACAGAAGTTACAGGAGACCTCAGAGTGCTTCCCAGTTTTTATTAAAGTTGTTAAAACAAATGCTTGATAGATGTGCCCTTTATGTAATATTTGGTATTTTATGTACATAAAACTATTTTTTCCAGTTTAGCTGCTTACTTTTATCCTCACTTCTAGCTGCCAGATTTATTCTTTAACTGCCTAATAGTGGCTTTGACGTGAGCACATTTTTTTTCCCCTAGTAAATTTTAGGGCTGTAATTAAAATAAACACTACCCTCAAGTAATAAATATTTATTGATAGGTGTGAGTATGGAAGACAAAAGGTACTTAACTAAGCTGCTTATGTTAAAGTGATTTGTGGTTGAAGGAAAAAAAAAACCCTTTTATTATTAAATAAAACAATTTAAATGTAAGTTATTTTGGTTATAGTTATTGGATTTTAATGCACCGTGGAAAAATAGTCATGGTTAACTTAGAGAAGATAGTCTTTCAGTGATGTAAATGGATTCTTCATTTAGTTTTGATACATAAAGCAACTGTATTAAAGTTTCTAATGTAGCTGGAAAATATGAAAAAAATCTGTTAAAAGGTTGAGTATGGTTTTGATTATATAAAATGTGTGTGCATATATATAAAGGCTGGATGATACTATTAGAAATAAAAATATTGAAATATTTAAAAAGATTTGTTTTGCCATCTTTAATATTTTCTTTTAAAAACACAATATATGTGTTTATGATTTTTATGAAATGTATTACTCTCACATCCAAAATAAGTATGCATTCTTCAATTTAAAAAAGATACCAGTTCTTCTTTACTGATGATTTAATTCATGATTCACATTAACTTAATTAAAATTTTAATGCTAACACTGTTTTCAAGTGTTTATCATCTAACTGGAAATTTCTGTAATATTAAGGGAGGCATAATGAAATTATACATTTTAATATAAATGTGGAATGGCTTTCGCCCACAGGGTGCTTTTAGTTTGATGTTAGTGTATGGAATATGTCCTCCATCAATTGCTTAAAAAAATTTTTTTTTATGGCTACATCATATAAAATTTCCTATTTATTGGTTAAATCCTGGACAGGATATAGTGTCCACTTTAAAAGTTGTGGCCACCCATTTATTTTGAAGCTGATCTCTTACCATTCTATGTATCAAATTTAGAGCAAGTTAATTATTTGATAAGCATGAGATTGGGTGAATTGTCCCTAATATTACTCTCTTTTTTGCTTTGTTTTTTATAGTATTTTTCTGAAGTGAGAAGCAGGAGGGGCAGAGAGACAGAATCCTGTGAGCGCTTGACTGGGATCCACCCGGCATGCCCACTAGGGGGCGATGCTCTGCCCATCTGGAGCATTGCTCTGCTGTGACCTGAGCCATTCTAGCATCTGAGGCGGAGGCCATGGAGCCATCCTCAGTGCCCTGGCCAACTTTGCTCCAATGGAGCCTTGGCTGCAGGAGGGGAAGAGAGAGAGTGAAAGAAGAGGAAGGGTAGAGAAACAGATGGGTACTTCTCCTGTGTGCCTTGTCTGGGAGTTGAACCCGGGACTTCTGCTCTCCGGGCCGATGCTCTACCACTGAGCTAACTGGCCAGGGCCCCTAATATTAGTCTTAATAATTTGTGACAGCCATCTAAATCTATGCTGAAACAAGACAGTAAAATTAATATTTGGAAATAGGGGTGTTAAAATAGTATGGCCCGTTTCTGCTCCCCCAACCCAAAGAGTAAATAACTAAAATGTTTAATGACTCTATAATCTAGTAAAAAAAGATAATCATTTTTATTTACTTTTGTGAGTTTTTTTGAGACAGTTTTCACAGTTTATTTTAATTCTTGAAATAGCTCCTATGAAAAATTTAGGAAAGTTTAGGAAAGGCTAGCTTTTTTTTTTTGGTGACAGAGAGACAGAGAGAGGGACAGATAGAGACAGACAGGAAGGGAGAGAGATGAGAAGCATCTATCATTTGTTGCAGCTCTTTAGTTGTTCATTGACTGCTTTCTCAGGGCTAGCATTCTTAATGCCATTTTACAGATGCTGACACTAGAAGATCTTGATCTCATTCTTAGGCTAGGATTCCTCCCAGGACACAAGTTTCTGGAAGAGGAAAAAATCACTGTTTCCCTCAAATAAAATCTTTCTCTATACCTGATTCTAAATAACTGTAAATGTTCAATTATAGATCCAGATGTTTTGAAGTTTTCTATGTCATTTGAAAACTATTCTTTGGTTTTCAGGAGACCATAGTAGCATATGTTTTTAGTGTGTTGGTTTAGCCATGTGACAAGTAAAACAAGTCCCGTAAACATGTTCAGCTGTTCAGGTTGGTGGACGCAGGGCACGCTGGAGGTGACAGTCATAGCTAGCATTTCTTGAGCGCCTATTACATCTCATTTGATGTGTCTATTACATCAAACACAAATTGGCAATCCCCACTTTAGGTGAGGTAACTGAGGCTTTGAAAAATTAAGTAAAATCTTAAGAGTATATAGCTAGTAAACTACTAATCTGAGAGTCAAACACAGAGACTGCATTCTTATTTTTTACACTTTGTTACCCAGTTCAAAAGCATTACCGGACACTTGGCATGAGACAGTGACCTATCTGTCATTATTCTCTGTGAGAAGGAGTTTCTGGGACTGATGATCTTAGCTGTCCCATTCATGACAAGACTTCTGTGTGAAAGAACTCCAGGTGTCTGGTATTGCTTGTTTCATTTCTAGTATCCAACAAAATGTGTTTGAGAACATTAATTATTTCATCAAATGCATTCACTTATAAGGAAATTAAAATATCCTGGTTTTCAAGATTAAAATGTTATCGAAAACACCTTGCAGTTACATAGGATACTTACGTTTCATCTGTTTGTATAGGAGTAGAGAGGTGTAATTTGTTGAAAAAATTTTTTTTTAAATTTTACTTGTATGTAAACTCCGTGCGGGCAGGGATCTTATCTGTCTTGGTTATCGTTATATTAGTACCAAGCACAAAGGCTGGCATTATAAAGAGATGTTCAATAAATATTTATTGAATGCTTTAAGTTAGAACTGAAATACCCCTTGTGTCTCTCTTCTAGGTTGTCACTCCTGGGTTTTATTGAGAAAGCTAAAAAGTAGTGAGGACATTATTTTTTTTTTTCTTCTTCCTTCATTCAGAAATGGATGTATATGCTGACTTCATGTCATTCCCTGTACTTTCCCCCACTCCATGCTTCTTTTTCTCCTTTCTTTCTGCTCTCTTCCACCTCTTCTCTCCCATCCATTCTCTTCTTCTCCACCAGCTTACAGTGGAGTCCAGGGTGGACCTACTTGAGCCACTGAAAGTCGAGAGTTGACTCTTGAACAACACGGGGATTCGGGGCACCAACCCCCTCTGTGCTGTCAAAAATCTGCATATAACTTTTGGCTGCTCTATAACTTAACTATAACTAATAGCCTACTGTTGACCGGCTTTACTGACAGCATAAATAGTCAACATACATTTGGTATGTTCTATGCATTATATACTGTGTTCTTACAAAAGTTAGCCTAGGCAGGGGTCTCAAACTCAACTCAGCATGTGGGCCGCAGAGCAAGATCACAGTCGTTCGGCGGGCCGCACTAGGTCTACAAAAGGCAACTGTTACTCAACACTTTTCAGTGTCACAAAACGACCAGAAACTGTAGTTCGTGGATTAGTCTGCGGGCTGCACAAAATTGTTCGGCGGGCCGCATGCGGCCGTAGGCCGCAAGTTTGAGACCCCTGGCCTAGGGAAAAGAAAAAGTTATTGAGAAACTCTTAAGAGAAAGTAGCATTTACAGTATTTATTGGGGAAAAATCCCCAAAACCCTCAGGTGGACCTGTGCAGTTCAAACTGATGTTGCTCAAAGGTCAACTGTACAGGTATTTGCCATTAATTAGACCAGGGGTCAGCAAGCTTTTTCTGTGAAGAGCCAGTAGTAAGTATTTTAAGCTTTGTGGGCCCAAATGCAACAAGGATATTATGTAGGTACTTCCATAATGAGGGAGAGAGAAAAATTTCTACAGAATTTTTTAATTGAGGAAAATTAAAACCTAGCGATAGTAATTGAATATAATTTATAATACCGATAGATCTTCTAATGAGAAGAATGGGATTCTCTTTATGGGGGGGGGGTCAGTGATAACATTTCACTTAATATAGGTTCAGAGTTAGTTGTTGGCTGTCATTAAATTGATTGTAAAAATTCATTTGTAAAAAAACATTCTTAGCTTGTGGGCTATATGAAAAAAATTGTCTGTGCCCTGGATTTGGCCCACAGACCTTCGTTTGCTGACCCTTGATCTATTCTGTGGACTAAAAGACATCCCGGGCAGGTTAACTCCTTGATGTTCTTTCTCCGTAAAGGCTCACTGCTCCAGGACTGGACAGGGAAGGTTTGGAGGAAATGGGATGTGTATAGCCTGGGAGCAGGAACGTAGGTAACGAGGGAACATATTTTTAAAGGTACATGAGTAGGAAGAGAGAAAGGAAGCAGAGAGAGCTTGTCTTGGTCCCGGGCCTGTAGTGGTTCTGCAGGGGAGGTGTCTTGGATGCTACAGGGCACCCCACTCTGGGAGGGCCTGAATCAGGCAGGGACAGTTTGAAAAGCACATTCAGGATACCTGTTCCTTTTGTGATGCAGCCTCCTGAGGAGAGGGCCTCATTTTCTTCTTGGTTGCCTATGACATAACAAGGTGGAGTGAGCTGGCATTTGGGGTTGGCGTCTGGGTTCTCCAAGATCAAGTCCGTTGATGGGAAAGGGTGACAGCAGCAGTGGTGGTGAACCATTATTTCTTCCCCTAAATGGAAACAGAAGACTCCAGGGAGGTGTAGGGGCCACACTATGGGGCTGCCAATGGCTATTTGGGTGAAATTAAGGGGTTGTTACATTAGGAATGATTAGCTTTTAAAAAACTTGCTCTTCTGGTAGGTTAGGGAGAAGCCTCCTCAAGGGTGGAACTCTTCAAAGTGCTGTTTCGTCCCGCCTTCTCTGTGGTGTGAAACGCCAGACTCTTGAGCACTCTGACCGCAGAGCCTCTCTCCTTTGGTTTCAGTACCTCGGCTCCCTCCTGCTTTGCTGTGACATCCGTGGCATTCCTCCTCTCTTCTGCTCCAGCAGCGCTGGGGCCTGCAGGGTTCCGCCCCTCCCTTCATACTCTCCACATTTTCCCTGAGCCATGTCACCCACTCTGTTGGCTTCACCACGTCCTCTATGCCAGTGACTCCTCTCTACATAATTCCACACAGTTCTTCCCACCTGCCTGATACCTCTCCCTACAGGTGGTCGTCCGCCCAGCATTCCTGTCACAGGGAATGATGCCCTCACCAGCCAACTGAAACAGAACCCTGGGGACTGGCCTTCGAGTGTCCCTTCCTCCCCCACCTTGCTGAGCGCAACCCTGTCCCCTCCCCCGCCACAGCTATAGCTGCCCTCTCTCCTGAGGTCTGCTACAATGGCTTCCCAACTGTCCTTCCTTCCTCCACATTCGCCCCCTTTGTCTCTTCTCCCTGCTGTTTCCAGTGTGCCATCTACCAAAGGAACCGCCCGATCCACCCATGCCCCTGATCTCACACCAAAGTGTGCTTCTAACTTCACCATAACCCTCCAAGTTCTTAGCCTGCCCTGGCTCTTCTGAGTGCCTCGGTCTCTATCTAACCCTCAGCTCTCCCTCTTATCCCTGTTGCTCTGCATGTTGAACCCCTGTCCCAGGTGGCTCAGCTCTGCCTGTGCCCCGTGTCCCTTCCCCAGGCTGCATCCTGCATTCCCTTGATAGCCATCTGGCACACTCCCTGCCCCGCCCTGCGGCTCCCACAATGCCCTGGGCCTAACTGACGGCCTCAGCCCTGATCACACGCTGCTCTGTGTCCACTGCCAGGCCTCTCTGTCTCCTTCAGGCCCCTCCACAGCTCCTGAGGCAATGGTTGGCACCTCTAGGCACCTGGCAAAAAATTGTTGGATGATGAAACGACTTCCCGCGGTGAGGCAGCTTTAAGCAGCAGCCCCTATGAGGGGGTGGGCATGGGACCGATACATTGTCCCCCTGTCTCACAAACCAGGTCCTCACACCACCCTTGGCTTGTTGATTCCTTCTGCATAAGGAGTAAATAGTCTTAATCACGTGCCTTCTCCTTTCTGTATTAGCATTTGTTTACTTTTAGTCTAAAGCGGAATGGCTTAGCATTTTTCGCTTAAAAATCAGTGTTTTAAAAAATTCTGAAAGCAGTTCATGTCTGTGTTCAAAACTCATGCAGCACAAAAGGCTGCAAAATGAAAAGGGGCTACCTCCCCCCACCTCGCATGTTTTTATGGGTAAAATTTCTGGAAGGATGCGTAAGAAACTGTTCGAAGAGAGGTTCTCCCTAGAGAAGAACCTATATTGGCTTTTATGGTCCGTTCTGTTCTCAGGAGGAAAAACAGAATTCTGGATCTGTGAAGAGCTTTTCTGTGTGTGTGTGTGTGTGTGTGTGGGGGGGGTTATGAGAAGAAATGTTTAAAAGTTTGAGTTATGATACAAACCTTGTTAGGGCTCATGACAGTTCTTGCGAGGATATTCTGTGACCCTGGGAGGTGATTTATCTCAAGAGCTCAGTTTCCTCAGTTTACAGAGTCTGATGAGAAAACCCACCCCTGTATTTCATGGAGCTGTAATAAGAATGAACGTGTGTCTCCAAGGTGTCCTTGGAAGTAGGTATGTAGATGGCTGTTGGAGCAAGAACTCTATGATTTTTTTCTCTCCGTGTAATAAACTATGGAGATTTTTACTGTGTTGTTTCATTTGCTATGAAATTAACATTTCAAAGCTTTCTTTAATTTATTGAGATTCATCAGTAGTATTTAGAGTCATCATTTGGGAGGTCTGGATGGAAGAGGGACAAGACATTCATTGCTGAGACTCTTAGACATGCGTTTATGTGAGCAAGGTTTAGATTTTGTAAGCAGGAGAGTGAATGCTACCAAGATAGTGTGCTGGGCAGGGGGTCAAAATTGCCCCGTTCTGTGGCTGGCCTGTGGCCCTTTGGAAAGGCAGGATTTTGCCCCTTTCCAAGGCATCACTTTAATTACCAAGCAGTGTGACTCAGACTCTTCCTTGTTATTTGTAGGACCAGCATGTATTGTGTTGATAATTTAAATGGCTAAAATACTCATTTTAGGAGGTTGCGAGTGAGATTTCATAGTATATGGTAAAGAAATGCTATGTCTGTTTCCAGAAGAGTGAGGATGAGCTCTGGCTGGTTAGCTCAGTAGGTTAGACTTAGAGCATCATCCAGAAACACCAAGGTTGTGGGTTCGAACCTCAGTCAGGGCACATACAGGAAGCAACCGATGAATGCACAACAACAGGCAGTCCCTGGGTTACGAACGAGACAGATTCTGTAGGATTGTTCTTAAGCTGAATTTATATGTAAGTTGGAACAGGTACATTAACCTATTAAACACAACTTAGACGGATTTTAACATAGTATTTATTTTTACCTTTCTGTGCATATAAATACTTAAAACATTTTCAAATACAACCTTGAACACTCTTGAATGATGCAGAAGATGATGGACTTGTTGGAGAGGATGGGACTGATGTTGGAGAGTCAGGGTTTGATTCTGCTGCTGGAGTCAGTTACTTGAAGTATAGGCATCGGGGAGGTTTGTACAGAGCTTTTCTTTTTCTTGTCATAAATGGTCCTTTAGCATCTCAGGCCTTTTGGTTACTGTACAGGAAACTTCGGTGAACCTCTCTGTGTCAAGACCTTGCTCCTCTAACTTGGCCATTCCTGCTTCAATGAGACGAAAAGCATCCGCTAACTCTTTTGTAGAAAACTTTTGGTTCTGGAGTTTCTAGATCCCTGTTTTCTTCCCTTAATGCTATCATCTGCTGCTCTAGTTCCGTAAGATCTTCATTCTTTGTCATGGGAGTCGAGTAACTTTATGATATAATTTTTATTGATGTCCAACTGCAGTTGATTACCAACAGCCGTTATGGGGCTCCGTTCGTAAGTATGAGTCGTACGTAAGTTGGATCTTAGTAACTCAGGGACTTACCGTATGTGGAATGCCTCCCCATCTCTTTCTCTTTCTCTCTCTCTTTAAAAATCAGTCAATAAAAATATATATTGGGGGAAAAAACTCCCAAAAGAATAAGGATGAGAGACCTCCAATCTCCCCCTAATTTTAGGAGCAGTTTAGGGTTGTACAAAGGCAGACAGTTGTTGATGGCCAGGATCTAAGACACTCAGGATTTAGAGGTTTAGAAATTGATTTGCTAGTATCAATGCACCTATATTGAACAAAATCCAGAGTTTTATAAAACTCTTAAGAAAGCTTTTTTTTTTTTTTTTTTTTTTAAGTTTTACTCATGATTTGGGGATCAGATCTAATTGATGGAAATGGTATTTGGGTGAAACTTTTCAGGAATTTTCCTTTGTGCAAAGTAAAGGGACTCATGAAAAGGATAAATTCAAGAAGACAGATATTTTTAGTACCTTTATGAAAATCTCCTTTATTTGGGGCTTATTTTTGTTTTTTAAGTGTCTTTGGAAGTAGGCAGAATGAGAGGCAACCAGACAACCCTTAGGCATAAGATATGAAAACACTGATCATTTGCTGCTACTGTTTAAAGCACACCCAGCCCTCTGAGCCCTGGGAGATGTCAGTGGCACTTTTGAAACAGATGAAGAGTCTGTGTGTGCTCCCCCCCCCAACACAAATGAGGATAAATATGTGATAACTGATGTGCTCTGGTGGAAACGTCGCCTCCACCTCCATTGGTGTCGTTTTCCTACGAAACTACACAGCTGAGGGCCTTTTAGGGGAGAATTTGGTGTGGCTTCAAAACAACAACAACAAAAGAGTAAGATGCTGAGTCATAGTTTCATCATACTCCTTCCTATCTTTACATACTTCGTACCTTTTGTTTTGAACACTTGTCAGTGTTGAAGAAGTTAAAAATAGCCACCTCTGCGTAAAAGTGTATCTTACACATGTGGCTGGTCTGCCTCTGCCTTGGCTTTGCGACCTGCATGTGGGGCCACTGCTGCAGTGACGCACTCACAGTCATTGGCCGCCTGTGATTTCGGGGGTAGCCTGGAGTCCTGGCTGGAGAGGAAAGCATTCCTCTTGGCCCCACTGGCCTTGGGGTCAGAACCCTGGTCCATCCCCAGGCTGAGCTTGGTCTGATCTGGTCAGAGACCGAGCCTGTAAAGCACTTGAGCGGCTAAACCTTTGGCTTTTTTGTTGAGGGCGTCACTGGTCTTAGCACCTGGGAAGAACAGGAAAGTAGTGGTATAATTCCCAGTTATAGTATATAGTTGTAGCTTGTGGACTTGGATGATTTAAGACAATAACAACAAAACCAACCTGAGCTTTGATTTCAGTGAGGTTTTTAAGTGAGGCTTCTGAAGGAATTACAGTATTTGCTTGGACTCCTGAGATGCACGGTTCTGAACTATATGTAATAAAAGGTGATACAAGTGCATATGACTCCGAGCATACAGAAAAGGGTCAAAACTCGACGTCAGGAGGAAGATTGCTCTCTGAAATGTGTTCTGTTTTAGAAGGGTTTGCTTCTGCTATACATCAGTGTGGCTTCGAATTCCAGCTGGGCCACTGACCTTAAATGACCTTTTAAAGTTACTCCTCCCAAGTTTCTTATCTCTCATATGTGAAGTACTTTCCTCACATCTTGTTGAGAAAGACTGAATGGAGAATGCACAGTCTAACCTAATCCCTCCTGTGTTACCTGTGTTGATCAGTAGCTGTTGACGGTGTTACTGTTTTTATAAGAAAGCCCATGTACTTTGAACTCAGAGGGTTTTGTTTGGCCTTGAATTTCAGCTCCTGAGATAAGTTACCCATCCTCTGAGATCTTCAGTTTCTGCCTCTATAAAATGGGGATATTGTGCGAGTTCAAGGACATAGAAAATACGTGGTGCCTGGGGCACAGTAGACCCTTGGTAAGGATTTGCCTGTGCTGTACGCCATAAAGCAGAGATCGCTTTGATGATGGTTCTAAAGGGAACTGTCTCCACTACATTTAGGGAAGAGAATTAGGAACGACTAAAGACAGTTAGTGGTTCCAGGTTTGTCTTTCAGAGAGGAAGAACAGATCAATGCTTCAGGAAACAGTTGTTTAAGCTTCCCTTGCTTTGCTAATGAGGCAGTGACGTCAGGCAGAAAGGGTGGTTAAAATGCAAAGTGTGAGACTGCAGCAGTGGTCACCTTTAAAGAGCTGTGACTTCCCTTATACGTAGCACAGTCTCTGTCTAATGCTTCTTAAATTAAAGAGGTGACTGTGGGCAATCTCATAAAACAGCCAAATACCAGGATATGGGGAAAATGTGAGCATTAAGTAATCGTGCCCCAGTGCGCTCATAGAATATGAAAATATGGACTGAGCAAAATAGAATGCCCTTCCCACTCTGGTTGTGTGTGATCTGAGAACCCCAGGATTGAGGGGTTAATAACAAGATGAGTGTGGAGATTTGTGGCCACAGATGGAAGAAACCTGGGCAAGCCTCTCCCGTGGGGGTTCAGACCTGCCCTGAGGTGTGGGCGGGAGGCTTTCTTTCATTGAGGCTGCCTGTCTGGTTTCCCCAGCCCATAGCTTCCCCTGCCCCCTTGCCTGGCAGCAGCAGCTGTCCCGAGCCACCGGACTGCCTCTTTGTTGGGTCTAAGCAGAGCAGGAGTGCTGCTGGAGCTCTCCCAGCCTGGCCCTGGCGACTCTTCCCCCTTTGCCGTCAGGGTCTGGGTCCTGGACACCATCCCTGGCTGACACAGTCACTATGGGAGTGATACAAAGCTGCTGCCTCCAGCACTCCAGATTTGGAGCCTCCCTGGCTCCTCAGCACTCGAGAAGCCCTTGAAATAAGGTGAACAGGGGAAATATTGCCAGTCTCTCTGCAGACCCCCCCCCCCCCGCCCTCTGATTACACACACTAAGTGCCACTATCTGTGTAAATAACCTTTTCCTCCTCGCCTCTCTACCCTCCCTGCCCGCCCGCCCTCCCCACTCCCGTGCTCTTGGGCTCTCTGGAGTGATAAATAGCCAGGCTACTGCTCAGCGTGCACCAACACCTGGGAATAATCATGCAAAAATAACAGTGAGAGACTGCCGCGCGTCTGTTCTTGACATTAACTTTCCTCAGTTTGACAGGCTGCCACCACCAGCTGTTAGACTTATGGGTCTTTTTTTTTCTTTTTCTTTTTTGCACTGGAGATGGCTGCTTTCCTGCTTCCCTCTTTGCGGCTGTAATAGGTTACATCAGTGTCCCATCAAGATGACAGAAAAGAGCTTTGACAATGGAACCATTGCTAAAACCGACCAGTTCTCTGTTCTGATCTTTTATTCCAGTTATTAGTGTCATTCAACTACTAATTCCCCAGTGGTTTCTTTATGGAATAGCTGATTATTACTATTTTTAGGGTACCCTCCCCCTCTCCGAAAGGTATTTATGACTGCCTCTCTTGAATTGCCATTGAATGTAGCAAAGCCCAGCGTTTGGCCTTACAGGACTAAAACATCTATTGATTTCCCTTTTATTTTGTTCAGATCTCAAGTATTCATTTATAATAATGATGGTGATGTTGACAATGGCAATAGCTTTTGTTTTATTACAGCTCTCTGTACCATTGTGTGTATGTTCTCATCATGTAGCAGTCATGTTAGCCAGGTGGTATTTACATTGTAGAGTGAAGCCATCGGGTCCCACAGAGATCAAGCGGCTCACCTAAGATTATGTAACTAAAGGCAGAGCTGATTCCAGCTCCAGGGACTGACGCAGAACCGCACTGCCTCCCACTGCGTGGGGCTGTTTGCCCTCAGGCCACCACGGACAGCCCCTTGGGTGCCTTGCTGCGCTTAACAGTTGTAATTTTGCTATATCTGTATGATTTTATTTGATTAGTGTCACAGTTTTGCCCGTTCTTGTTTTGCTAGCAGGGTGCACAGTGCCTGGCACACAGCCGCTGTGCGGAAATGATTTACCGGCTGGATATGCAATCGAGTTTAGGCGAGTAAAAGGAGACTTTGGGGGGGGGGGCAGAGAATGGAAAAGGGGTTGCAGCAGGAGCTTAGTGGACAGGGGTCTTGTGGAAGTGTAGGCTCATCTGACCAGCTGCCAGATGCCAGTGCATGAAAGTATTTCCCCACGTTCAGCTTCTCAGGGTTAAGCCTTTTTTCTTATACTTTTAACACACTTTAACTGCACTTAACCATGCATTTGGAGGGGATTATAGATTTATGTTAAACATAGTAGGATATAAAAAGAAGCTTTGTAAGTTTGCGGGAAGGGTTAGGGAACGGTAATATCAGACTAGGGTTTTCTTTTTTTTTTTTTTAACACCATTGTTTACTGAGCTGAGCACTATACTGGGCCTTCTCTTTGCATGAATTATCTCATTGAGCCTTCACTCTGACCCTTTGTGGGTAATGTTACTCTCACTCCCATTTCTTTAGTCAGAGTTGCCAGGTAACTTGCTCAGGGTCCCACACAGCAAGCACGGATAGGGTCAGGGTTTGAACCCAACACAACCTGAGGCCCACCACTGTCAAGTCCGGGTGCATGCTTCCTCTTCGTGTGAGCAAGTCCTTGTAAGAGCTGTTGCTTCCCTCTGTCTTAACTTCTTTAGTTGAAGAAATTATGGTTCAGTGTAGGGGGATCAGTGACCCAAGAAATCAGGTTGCAGTGGAGTTGATCGTCTGTATAAGGCAAAAATAACTATTAAAACCCCTCTAAAATCCTGCTTTACATATGGTTTACATGTGGTTTTGTGTTAATCACCATGCAATACACAGAGAACTGAAACCTTTTGGGGGAACATCTACTGGGGTCGCTCATGGGCAGAAAGAATTGGCCACACTGAGTGATTTCCCATCGACCCGCTTTTGTCTCCGGGTGTCTGTTGAACCACTACCGTCAAATTTCTGCGCTCATGCTCACCTGGGCTGCCACCAGAGACAGCTTTTCGCCCTTGTACAAATAGGGGCCACGTTTTTCTCTAGAATCAGTAAGTTGGGCTAAATGACCTTCTATCTGAAACATTCTGTGATTGTCTCAGTGAGAGCAGGGAACACAAACTAAACTGGCCAGGTCACTCTGGCTGAAGGGAGGCTTGGCCCTGTGATGCCACGGGAGTGTGGCCCCAGCATAGCACAGGATTCAATTAAGAGATAGTGGAAATTGAGACATTATCCTAATGTTTTCTGTTGGTAAAAAAAAAAAAAAAAAAAAAAAAAGTTGGATTGTTTCTAAAAGTAGCATACCTGCCAAATAAAACACCTCTGGAATGTGTCTTTCCCTGCCCCTTTCCCACTGGTGACCTCTGGGCTAGAGGGACTCCCAGGAGCCTACCTGGTGGTCCTAGTTCTTCCTTCCATCTCCTGAAATCCCAGTGGAGGAAAGACCCTTTTAGCCTCTCTCTGGTTGTGATGATCCCGTGCCTATGAGAAGGGCAATTTTTGAGTTACTGTGAGGAAGCCAGTGTAGTGGAAAGAGAGAAATTTACTTGTATAACAAAGAGTAATCTTTAAAACTCTGACTTCTTGAGTTTTCCTATCAAATTTAAGGGATTTAGACTATTATCACATTGAGGGGACTGTTTATGATTAAGTTTATATTTATTGTTAAGCACTGAACCTTTGCTTTCTCATTTTGAAACATGTAGGGACAAAGCTCCAGTGTCCCTGTAGAAAGGTCATCAGCTAAACTTTTTCACTGCATTTGGATTGTGTTAATGGAAATGAACACAGTTAACTTGCTAGTAGGCCCAGGATACCACTGCCTGTCCCCTCAAGCCACCTAGATTCTTTAGACATTTGGGCTTTGGAATTACATACACATCCCAAATAGTGGCTGTGTGTGTGTATCTGTATGCAAATGTATTCATAAGCAGAGTTACAGGGAAGTAAAGATTTAGCCTAGAAACTCTGTTGTGATAGGATTTGTCACCAATATTAGAAGGCCAGAGAATACATTTCCAGTTGAGGAAAATGGGCTTCAATGAGGTTAAATGATTCTCCAAAGTCACAAGCTTAATTAGCATGTCAGAGTTGCAGCAAAAATCCTAGTGTCTACGTGCCCTGTCCCTGTAACTTCTGTTGCACATATTGTCTCGTTGGGTCCTGATTAGAGAATCAAGGCTCTCTGAGGCTCGTTACCTCTTGGTTTTGTTTTATTTTCTTGCTTATCCAATTGAAGCTATAGTTGCTTCTCTAGGAATTAATGTAGGTTGTTGATCAAGTGATACAAAGAATAGTTTGAGAATATTGTTCCACTTTGTCTTTTCAGTTTATATGTATAGCATTCAATTACAATCAATTCACAACTAACTATACAAATTAAGAGGTTGTTGGGAAACATGGAATAAAAGTGCAGTAGCTAGTTTATCATTTTCCTGTGTATGTGTGTTTTAGTTGTAGAAAGCGATTCCAATCACATACAATCTTTTAGTTATAATAAAGACTGTAAGGTAGCATTGGGTCGCCTCACCCTTAAATTTCCTCCCTCAGAACCTCTTTCTTCATTTGTCAGCTCAGTTTTAAAATAGGAACTATCAGTGTGAACTTTGATCCACATTAAGCCACATTTACACGAAAGCATAAATCACCAGATCTGGGGTTTGGGGGCTGTTAAATGCGCTTCTTTCTTGGGCTCTGTGATCAAGAATGAAGAACAATAAAAAGCATGGAGCAAAAGAAGTTTTATGGCAGCTTTGAGAGCAGGAAATTAAGTTTCTTTAACATGCAGTTGGATGAAGGGATGTTCTATTGCATCTTGGCTCACTCAGGCAAGAGAATGTCAGTTTATCATTTTAGTGAAATGCAAACTGTAGAAATCGTTCCTACAGTTACATGAACAAGGAGCCCACACAGATGACTGCTTCAGCTGTTTAACTAGGCAGTGCACTTCCTCATGTGACTTATCTTGAAACGCACTCTTGCATTTCTTTTAAACAACAAAGACTATATAATATGCCTGTAGCCAAGTGTCAATTTCTTACAAAGGTTAACTGTAAATATATGTACAACAGACTAGGCTGACATTTTACCAGAACAACCTTCTGTGTGTCTTTTTATACATGCAATTTGCTAGCCCAGCTGATAAAACATGCAAGATGTTGTTCCTTATACGTAGATGGTGTCTATGTGCAACACAAGGACAACATAGAGGATCTGGAATCCTGGTGCAGACGTGCTTTTTGCATTTGGCTCTTTCACATTTGATAACCTGTCAGCAGGGTCAAAGCTATTGTGTTGCAGTCACAATAGTTGTTAAAATGGATTGAATGAATGAATGAGTTGGTTGGTGATCTACCTACTTGGTTAGTATGTGCATAGCCTTTGGTTTCATTTTGGCCAGACTCCTAAACTTTTTGAGGCGCAGAACTCCTTTGCTGCTCTTCTCAGCATAGGGGCGCAAAGGAATCAGGGCACCACAAGACCGTGTGTTGGCTCTCAAGTTCATTTCATGGCTTCAGAGAGAGGGCTGCTGAGTCTCAGTCGAACTCATCAGGGATCTTTACAAGTTCAGCCACTAACAGACGTGTGTATTGTAGAAACTCAAAATCTGTTGATGTTGGGCACATTCATTTATTTCTCCGTTTATGTGAATTGTGCTAAACTTTGCAGTGGAACACTGAATTAGGAGTTGATGCTTAATAAATACTGGCTAATAACATCCAGTTTATGTGTTTCCGTGTGTGTATAATCAAGTTTATGTGTTTTATATATTCAGTAGAGTAAGTTAATATATTTTAGTAGTGATTTTAATTCATTATGTATGGTTTATAAAGTACTTTGAAAACAATTTTAATCCATCTCTTGTGCTTAGATGTCCAATGATGCATATATGATGTTTACTGGAGTTTGTCCTTTGGAAAATATTGTAATTTTGAAAATAAGATCTTATTACAAGTGGTAAATAGCCCTAATTTAGCAAAACATATTTTCTTCACATCTACGGAGGCTAACGTTTGTCTATTGGTAAATTTAAAAGAACATTAAAAGCCTGGCTATCATTCAGAAGCTAGAGCTCCAATATTTGCTTTTTTTTTTTTGGCATGAAAAAATGAAATGCTCATTTCTATTCTGCTTTATATTTTGGCACCATTCAAACACTCAAAGCTTATTATCATTGCAAATGGCATTTGAAATGGGGGTATAGTCTAGAAGTGATGTGAACAGATTGCATTGAGAAGAAGCCGCGGAATGCAGCACCACTGCAGTAAGCCTGTCTGTCTTTCAGGTTGACCCCCTGTTTACAGTGCCAGCACCGCCGCCGCCGATTGCCAGCAGTCTCACGCCTCAGATCCTACCTTCCTACTTTTCCCCATCTTCATCCAATATTGCAGCACCGGTTGAACAGCTTTTGGTTCGGACTCGTTCTGTGGGTGTCAATACCTGTGAAGTTGGAGTAGTGACAGAGCCCGAGTGTCTTGGGCCCTGTGAACCTGGGACCAGTGTGAATTTGGAAGGGATCGTGTGGCACGAAACAGAAGAAGGTAAATACAATTTATTTTTATATGTTTCCTTGTGCCCTCTTCCCCATGATGTGTTAATGGCCACCTGTAAGGGGAATTTGCTTTGTGGTTTTCAGAGAGGAAAGAAAAGTGGTTTTTATGCTCTTTGGATTTTTGTTGAAATAACTGTTTGTCTTTTTTGTTCGTGGCTGCTTTTACTTTCATAATGAATCGGGTGTCCCTGAAAGTGGTTTTCCAGTTTAAGTGCTAACACGAAGGACTGTGAGGAGCGGGGTAAGGGTTATGCTTTCCCCTAAGAGGTATCATGGAAATTAGAAAGTGACATAGATCTGAAATTCATTTTCTTCTTGGTGTGTGGACTGATCTGTCTGTCTTACCATAGTGGGTTTTTTGTGTGTGTCCTGGAGGCTTATATTTACCCTCTGAATTGAGCCAGGGTTCTTGCGCTTAGCGAGGACCATCACCACGGTGTGAGCCTCGCTGGTTGCTGCTCAGAGCAGTGAAACCAAGGTCAAAAGGCTTATATCCCAGCCGAGCCAGTCAGTTCTCTTCTATGACCAGGTGGATACCTCAGCACCCTCTCTGCCCCTGAGAGTCAGCAAGCCATCTGGAAAATGCAACCCATTAGTCACAAGAGAAGCAAGATGCAAGAGAACTGGATCAAGGTTAATCTACCATTGCTATTGGAAATATAGATCGGGTGAATGCCATACTGACAGTGGATCCAGACCGTGGTTTGGTATCTCTATAGCACGTGATCATCAAGTACAACCGCTTTTCAGATGGCCAGTGTCATTGATAGAGGCCAAAAGATAATCCAACAGTAAATACAAAGGAGAGAGCTGCATTGCTATTTTGGGGGATGGTAGAATAAAAAAGATAAGAAAGACACATGCCCCAGGGTGAATTTGGAAAGGAAAACAAACTTTTTCTCTGAGCTAGACAGATCAGGGATAAAGGAGATGACAGTTGTCAATATCATGGCCTTTTGGGAAAGGGGGAAGGACAAGGATGAGGGTAACAAGAAGGGTCTGAGATTCCAAATCATGGTTTAACTTCCTCTGTAATAAGATGAAAAATTGAGGGAAGAAACTTAAAAGGGAGAAAATAAAACACATGCAAAAGAGGCTGAGTGGATGAGAAAGGGGGTTATATTGGGAGTGATTGTTGGGAAAGAAATTGAGAGAAAGTAGTTAAGAATGGTGACAAACTGGAAAATGGAAGAGAATAAAAATAAAGAATGAAAATCAGGAGGCAGGTGTAAACATAATTATTATTATTATTATTATTTTTCTTTTTCTGAAGCTGGAAACGGGGAGAGACAGTCAGACAGACTCCCGCATGCGCCCGACCGGGATCCACCCGGCACGCCCACCAGGGGGCAATGTTCTGCCCCTCCGGGGCCTGTCGCTCTGTTGCGACCAGAGCCACTCTAGCGCCTGGGGCAGAGGCCAAGGAGCCATCCCCAGCGCCTGGGCCATCTTTGCTCCAATGGAGCCTCGCTGCGGGAGGGGAAGAGAGAGACAGAGAGGAAGGAGAGGGGGAGGGGTGGAGAAGCAGATGGGCGCGTCTCCTGTGTGCCCTGGCCGGGAATCGAACCCGGGACTTCTGCACGCCAGGCCGACGCTCTACCACTGAGCCAACCGGCCAGGGCCACAGGATATATTTAATAATTAGATAAAAAATTTATAGATAGGGTCAGAGAGGAAGAAATAAAGCTTTCATTATATAAGCAGGAACCAGAAGACGGTAATCTGGTGAGCAGTGGATCAGGGGAGCTCTCCGGTTTGCTGCCTTAAATGTACGTGAGAGTAAAAGGCTTACTTTTGGCCTTAGAAACTTTGGGGGCTTTGGGGACTCCTCCCTCTTTGTACTTTTAACTGGGAAGCCATTTAAAACAGTACTAAGCAACCACATTGGGAGGGATTGATATAAGAGAGCCAGAATTAAAAACTTCCTAGCTCTCTTGCTTGTTCAGTCACCGTCCAGGGGGAGGGTCTCCAGGTGGGGTGCAGGCCCTCTCTCATTGCCTCTCTGGGTTGTGCACGGTTCACCTTCCCTTCAATTTTCCCCAGAGCAGCATCGATGTCTAAGGGCTTCAAACTAGTGTCTTGGTGTGAAATGTGTATAGAAAAGAACTGGAGACATAATAAGGTCACAGTTCATTAATTTAGGTGATGATTTTCAGGAACAGAAAAAAGGATTTGGAAAGAGTAAGGGTTAATTTCTCTAAACCTGAAAGTGAGATTTCCTTGTACTTGAATAATTTACTCTTTAGGGTGAAGCATTGTCTTCAGTTTCTTGGCTATGACTTAATGGCCGTCAGTTTTTTGTTTGTTTGTTTTTGCTTGTTGTTATTTTATACATTCCAGTGTGGGCTAGGACCAGGTTCCCGCAGTGTGACCTCTCTGGGTGGTAGATGTTGTAAAATTAGCCACAAACTTTCTGGAACAGCTGTAAGGCTTGGTTTATTTTCCACTTTGCTTAGAAGTCTGCAA
The DNA here is from genome assembly GCF_036850995.1 of Saccopteryx leptura. NCBI lineage: Eukaryota > Metazoa > Chordata > Mammalia > Chiroptera > Emballonuridae > Saccopteryx > Saccopteryx leptura. Next base: position 182,637,864 of record NC_089506.1, on the reverse strand, counting down.
GGTTTTGATTTTTAGCCTAAGCTTCTAATAAAAGATGGGATTATTTAGAAATAATATCTATGTTTAAAATTTTAAAGTCAGTATGGAATTCTGATACTCTGCACATATGCTTATGAGGGCTTTACAATCCTATTATTCATTATTATCATTGTTGTTATTTGGTACTGAGATATATATATAAAGCCTCTCTGTTTTCATCCTCTTCTCTGAAAAATCAATCTCCTGAGTCCCATGTACCTGCTTTTATATGCTGTGATCCATCCCTCCCCGTGAGTGTCTATCGTACATTCATATGGCGGACTGATAGCTGTACAAGCCTTTCACGCCCAGTAAATGGAGCTTCGGGCAGCCCCAGCCTTGTTTTAACTGCCTCGCATTTTCCAGGATTTGGAATGTGTGGATGTTTACTGTGGCGACAGGAGGAGCTGGAGCTGTTAATAGAGTCATTCTTGTTGAATAAACTAAACTTCTGACCTCCACATAAGTTAAGAGCTCCCTCAGTCGTCCAGGCCTGGGTCCTGAGAAGTGTGTTTAATGGCCAGCCGTTTTCAAGAGCATTCCGTTTTGCATTATTTTCTCAGTACAGTGTGTTTAAGGCTCTTGTACCAATTTAAAAATTAAACCCACTTGCCTGTTAATTTTTTCCTTTTGGGAAAGAAGAAGAAAGAAACAGAACAAACACATTGGGAGAGCTGAAAGAGCTGGGTTTGGAGAGCAGGGGGCGGGGAAAGGGAGCCTCAGTAGTCTCCTAGTCCAGCTTTGTGAACAAAGAGCAAGTATAGCAGCTATAAAACTGTCAGTAGCCTTTGACTAATGTCCTGTAGATTGAGTTGAATAAAACCTCTTTCCTGGTATTTTCATTTTGAGGGTATTAGTAGTGTTTTTCACAAACCTAATTTATGTGCATTCACGCGTGTGTGAAGGGTGTGTGTGTGTGTGTTTCAAGATCCTAGAAATTTTAAGTGCTCACTGATCGGCAGTCTTTGGGAAATACTGAGTGTTCTTGTGATTTCTTCGGACAGTGGTGGGGAACAGCCAGATTGGAATATGAAATCCCCGCTAGATACCTAATTATTTCTTCTGCTTGGAGTTTCTCATTTAAGGATACTTTTAGTCACAGACTTTCCCTTGTGTGTTACTGCCAGTACATGAAGTCTGATTGCCTGAGAACCAAATTGTGCTGAGGAATCAAGTGTTCCAGAGGAGTTTCCTCTGGAAATAATTAGTGGGTTTCAGATCATGCTTAATAGGAGAGAAAAACTATTACTGCATTTGGATGTTTAGTTACTCCACTCTGATCTTTCTACTTGAAGGTGCATGCATAGGAGCAATGATGTATTGTACCAAATTACTCGCAGATGTTGGAAAGAATTTCCTTAGCATTTCATCCCTGACATTTGGGACACACATGCCTATGTATAGTTATTTGTTTGAAAATTTGCTCTTTTTTGAGGGGGTGGGATAAAACAAAACAGACAAAACATGGTGTATACAGCAATGTGTGTAAATACAAATGTGTTGAAGTTGGCTTTTTAGCTTTTGTGAATGTATTTTCCTTTTGATTTTTATTGAATCATGTTTCTCATTGGGCTTTCGTCCCCCACCAAGAACATACTTGGTTTGGCGGTGTCCATGGTTCATTGTTAGGAGTGTCATTTACCACTGTCTGCCACTCTCTCATTCCCGTCCCCTTCACTCTCCTATTGGTTAAGCAAAGCCACTGAAGAAAAGGAAGTGAGAGAAAGAAAACTGATATTTGCTGACAACGACCTTTTAAATATCTATGGGTTACAGGACAGTGTTCTCAGCTCTGTGCCTTTCAATCACCTGGAGAGCTTTGGAAACATACTGATGCCCAGTCACCACTTCTAGGCACTTACGGGGTCTGGGCTGGCAGTGTGGTCTGGTTTGGAGACTGACCTTGGTGTGTGCGTGTAAAGCTCCCTGGGGGATTCTAATGTGCAAACTGGGCTGAGAACCATTGTCTTAGGGGCAAGAGAGGATGTCCTGGTCCTTTGCAAGCTGCTTGACCTTTTCCCTTTAAGGAAGTTACATGTGTTCCTGCCTCATTTTCTTGAGCATGCATGGATAGAGACTCCTGTCCTCCTTACCTCACAGGGTGGATGGGTAGTGCCTGTCAAGATGCTGTAGTGTGGCAGGTGAGCATCGTTGTTTAATCACAGTGCTAATGAGAAAGAAGGCCCAGTTTTGATCCTGAACATAAACTCCACAGAGGTGTTGAGGGCTTAACCAACAACTAATTGTTATCATTCTTCCTAATTCATCACTAGGGTCAGGTGGACCTTACTGCTTGCTTCTCAGGGAGCCAGGCACAGTAGCTTCATTCCTATGTGGTCTCTGCGGAAGTACTTTTGAAATAGTTCAGAAACTAAGAGTATTAGAGAAGTTAATGAAGTAGAAAATAAAGGATTGTATTTAGAGAGTCGCTGGGGGTTTTTAGAGGGTACATGGCAACTCATGATAGTATGGTGTTTTTTGTTTTTTAAATTTTATTTCTTTATTAGTAAGTGTGGTGTTTTTGAAAAGACTTAACACCTGGTATAAGAGGAGAAATGCTTGTTTCCATGAGGTCCCTTCACCTGATGTTCTGTGTGTTTTCCAAGGAAAGAAAAGTGATCTTAGGAATTAATGTGTTCAAGTTAATTAACTGGAGAAGTAAATGATGCTCTTTAAACCACCAGAGATGTTCTTAAATTCTTTTGCTACTCCTTCTTCTCCAAAGCCATAAAGAGGATAAGTGTTTAAATGTGCAGTATACGGGTTTCAGGCTAATTCATTAACTGGCAAATGATTCTATTTAATTAATGATGGACCTAACATATGGTATTGTTATTCCTATTCTGCAGTATTTACTTACTGATCTTATTAGTGAAGATAGAACCTTCCTCTTAAAATTTTGATTTGAGGAGAGATTAAATATTAATCCAAGATTACTTGGTTTTTTTAGTAATGGAGCATAGAGCTGGTGCAAAACCTTACTAAGTGAAACGTTACAATTTGCTGAAGTTTTGACTCACAAAAGGGAGGAAGATGCCCAGTTTTGCTTCTGCATCTCCTTACCTGCCACCCCAGTGATGACTATAACGGGCAGTAATGGTGAACAATAAGATGGCCATGGTTATGCGCTCCCTTTCTGTATTGTGCTAAATGGAGATAAATGGGCCCCAGTCTGTAAGTGTGGCAGGTGAGCATGGTGGTTAATCACTGTGCTAATGAGAAGGAAGGGTCCAGCCCTGATCTTCAACATGAAGTCCGCGCTACTGAGGGGCTGAAGGAACCAGTAGTTAGTGTCACTTTTTGTATTGGCGGGGAACTTTGTCCTCAGCTTCCTGGGGCGCCTTGCAGCGTTAGTCGCCAGTGAAAGCGTGGGTGGTTTTTTGAGATTCGTCACCATTGGTGTTTCACTGAGGTTTCTCAGCATTGGTGGCAGCGCAGCTCAAAGGATGCACCTTCCGAACTGCACAAGTGCTCTCAAGTTCACATGCAAAAGGCAGCCCACAGGGAACATCCGATCTGTGAACTTGCTGACCATACGCCATCTTTGTTACCTCTGATTATTCTTTATACTGTGACAAAAATAAAATTAACTTTTATTTTTATAAGGATATAGTTCTAAGTAACGATAAAACTTTCATATCATGTACGTATTTTCTTTTTTAAGATACTGAAACTAATGTCACCAGCTTCAGAGAAAAAATAAGAAAGTATTGTAAAAATGGAGCACAGGTATTTGCATAGTAGACATTCAGAAAAGATTTGATAGATGAAGGCGAAGGTGAAGAAGGAAGCAGGGGAAGGCTTGTCCGTGTCATTGTCCTGGGTTTTGCTTTACTCTTAGACTTACGTGTTTTATTTATACCTTTCTGATGAGGTCTTCTGTCCACCATTTGGCTGTGATGAGTGATTGTGTGTTTGTGTGTGTGTATTTAAGTGAGAGGAGGGGAGATAGTGAGACAGACTCCCGCAATCGCCCCGACCTGGAGCAGTGCTCGTCTGGGGCTAATGCTTGAATCAACCAAGCTGTCCTCAGCTCCTAAGACTGACGCTTGGACCAACCAAGCTATCTTCGGTGCCCAAGGCTGATGCTCGAACCAGTTGAGCCACCAGCTGTGAGTGGGGAACAGAGAGAGAAGGTGGAGAGAGATGGGGAGAGAGGCAGATTGCTGCTTCTCCTGTGTGCCCTGTTTGGGCATCGAACCCGGGACATCCACCCACCGGGCCGACGCTCTATCTACTGAGCCAGTTGGCCAAGGCTGATTGTGTGTTTTCCTGGAAAACAGGAACATGGACACTCACTCACTTCACATCTTGTCAATTTGAAAAATAAGCTGCTATTAGGTAGGATTCAGCTTGATGTTTTTAGACCAGACATTTGTTCTTTTGTGTCATTTCTGTGTACATTTTGGTGGTGACCGTAGGTGTTAAGTAATGAAGCAGGAAGTTTCAAACTCCCTGTGTAAAGGCGTTTTGTTACCACTTTTTGCTGGTTGATATTATAGCTAAACTTAGTCTTATATATGAATCCAGAATGTAAGACATTTAAAACCAAACTTTTCTTCAGATTTAGGTATACTGAAAGATTGAAGAAGTTGTCTTACAAGATTTGTGTGTGTGGTATTGTCCTGTCTCCTTGTTTATCTTTTCCCTGAAAGGGATTAGTAAGAAAATCTTGAAAGAGTTTTAATATACCTTGACTTTGAACTGAAGATAAATTTCCTAATAACAAAATGCAGATGATCCTATTGATTGCAGAGAATAGCTGTTGGCTCACCTGGGCATATTGATTAAAGTATTTCATTCACTTTTGAAAAATACAATTTTTATAGCTGTTTTATTGAGATATAATTCACATAACACACGCCCCACCCATTTAAAGCATACAATTCAGTGGTTTCTTACTGTATTCCGAGTTAGGCAGCCATCACCACACTTAACTTTTGAATATATTCATCACCCCCAAAAAACCCTGTACCCTTAGCAGTCACTACCATTTACTTCCATTTCTGATGTCTTAGGGGTTTTTTTGTTTGTTTGTTTGTTTTTACAGAGACAGAGAGTCAGAGAGAGGGATAGATAGGGACAGACAGACAAGAACAGAGAGAGATGAGAAGCATCAATCATCAGTTTTTTGTTGCGACACCTTAGTTGCTCATTGATCGCTTTCTCATATGTGCCTTGACCATGGACCTTCAGCAGACCGAGTAACCCCTTGTTCAAACCAGTGACCTTGGGTCCAAGCTGGTGAGCTTTGCTCAAACCAGAGGAGCCCGCACTCAAGCTGGCAACCTCGGGGTTTCAAACCTGGGTCCTCTGCATCCCAGTCCAATGCTCTGTCCACTGCACCACCGCCTGGTCAGGCTGATTTCTTGATTTTTACATCTTTATCCTTACTTGATTCTTCACTGTTTTTATGTGTAAACATGTATATTTAAAGAGAACGGACTGATTTGTTGAGCATTTACTCTTTGCCAGGTGTTGTGCTGGGCTTGTTTGCCAAGTAATGATTTCCTTAATCTTCAGAACAAAATCCAGTGTGAGCTATTATCTATCATCTATAGTATTTTCATAAGGAAGTCTTAGAAAGAGATAAAGAGATTCACCTATGCAAGACAGGCAGCACACCTGGTGAGTGGATTTGAACCAGTATTCCGGGTTTCTATCTACCACCACTCAAAAGTTCTTGTATGTTTTGTAGAGTGCTCTCTGAAAGAGGGCGTAAGATGTGATGTAATAACTGGAGTTTTTATTTTTAAGTACAGAACGATAGGACATTCTCTACAGTTCTAGCATCTAATTTGGCAGGAGTAACAGAATCAGTTTCAGCTGGGTTGTGTACAAACCCTACCTTTCAGCCCACTCTGCTGTAGGCTTCCTGAGTGCGCACATCCCATCTGCTCACTTTTGGCTCCCCCAGCGCCTGGCGCAGAGTCGGGGCGCCGTACCTGTTTGCTCAATGTTGAATGCATTCGTGGAACAAAGTGATACGGTTTTATACCCGTGTAAGTTTGAGTAGTATAGTTTTCTACTTAGGGATCTGTTACTTTTATTTATTTATTTTAAATTTATTGATTGATTTTTAGAGAGAGGGGAAGGGGGCAGAGAGAGAGAAACATCAATTTGTTGTTCTACTTATTTATGCATTCCCTGGTTAAATCTGGTGTGTGCCCGGAATGGGGATCGAACACACAACTTTGACATATTGGGACAGTGTTCTAATCAACTGAGCTACCTGGCCAGGGCCCAGGAATATGTTACTTTAAAATTAAGTTTGGCCTAGATAATCTGGAAAATATAGTTCCAGAAATCTACTTCATCATTGATTTAAAAATATTATAAAATATGAATATATTTTATTATAGTTTAGCTTCCAACCTTGGCTATTATTTGCCCAACCTCCAGGAAAAAAAAAAAGCGAGAGAGAGAAACAAAATATTTGGTATGCTTTTTTCTTCTCCAGTCATTCATCTCTTCAATTAGGTTTTTATTTGCTGATTACAAAAAGAAAACATGGTCATTTTAGGACATTTTTGGGAGTGGGGGGAAACCAAGTAGAAGGAAAAAAAAGTCCTCTTTAGTCGTATTGAATAAATAACCACTTTAACTCCTTAGTTCACTTCTTTCTCTGCTTTTTCAATATTTTTTTTTTAATATATATATTTTTAAATGTAGTTGAGGTTACTTGGTAGATAAAATTTTAAATATTGCCTTATCTTTTAATCTTAACATTAAAACATAAGCATTTCTGATGTTTCACTTTCTAAGAAGCAGTTTTCATTGGTTAATATTCCATGGAGTGGACACACAGAATTTAAGTTCTTCTAATGATGGGTGTTTATGTTGCCTGAAACTTCTTAGGTATTCATGAGCGCTAGGTATAGATGAGCGCTAGTTGCTACATGGTATAACTTTGTGTGTTAAGTTTGTGTGGTGTGTTTGGTTTTTTTTTAACTTGCTAGTATTATATTAGGGTGAATTTTCAAGAAACAGAACTGCTGCAGCCAAGGATGCAAACATTTTTAACACGCTAGAGCACATACGCTTAACTGCTCCCACGAGAAGGTCAGCCCATTTCCACTGCCTGGGGTGAGAATGCCTTTGTTACTTACCCTGCCTAACTTGGGACTCACTGACATTTTGATGACAAAAGGGATGAGGTTGTAAGTCAAATGCATAGTTTGCCTTGCCCATAGCTAGGGTTCTCCCCTAGGTAGAGAGGCAATGAGACTTTCCCCTCGTGGTAAAAATCAGCTTCGTTCAGCCAGAGAAAACAAGTGTGCAAGAGATGTCCCCGAGAGAGCATGTGGCTTGGGCTCTGCTCTGGTGGGGGACTTGGCTCTGGATGACAGAAGAGTTTAGATTTCACTTCTACTTGTGTCTAGAATGCCATTTTATAGCTTTCACCCCAAGTGGTAGAAGTTAAAAGAGACTTTTAGATACGAGGAGTTCAAACACCCAGGAGAAGTTTGTCTGTCAAACATCCATTCTGAGCTGGGAGGAATCTAAGCCATTCATGTTTGCGTCTCTGCAAACATCTCTCTTTTGGGTTCTGCTTCAGAATAAGGACAGTCGAAGGATAGGAGCTTTATAGAAAACCCTTGTGCCACACGATTTGTCGGTATGTATGATGTCACTTGACACACTCCAGGGGTTTGCAGCCTCTCCCCTGGCACACCCCAGCCCCACAGTGACCCCCACCCTCAGCAATGACTTCCTCCCATAGCCTCTTCCCTAGGCTGCTTCTGTGTGTAGCTGCAGCAGGAGGAACTATCCAGGTAGCTTTTAAAAGTAATATCTACCAAAGCATTCCCACATGTACCCTTCCCAGACCTTAGGTTCTCAAATAAGATTGGCTGCTATTTCCCTGGCAAGAGGAAAATAAGCTGTAAAATGTGGGAACAGGCATATCATAGATTGCAAAAAAGCCATTCTCAGCAAAGAAAGTTGGGGGAATTAGGCTCCTGGGCACAGTTGCGGAGTATCTAGCAAAATCTGATGTGACCAAGTCAGGAGACCCAAGAGGGGTTGGATACAAAGTAATGTGTGAGGTAGACAAGACCCTTATTGATCATTTGACCATTAATTGCTTAAAACTGAAGAGTAAATAGAGCAGTTTTATACACACCACAGCCATATATATTCATTTCATAATTAAGCCTTCTGGCTCATATATGTATTTGAGATACTTGCAGTATTTCAGTCCTTGGTCATTAGAAATGTGGCTCTTATATGACACATGACACATTTAGCTTGTCTGAACAATTGAACACTTTGCCTGGGAAACTTTTCATTGCTCTGCCAATACCATCTAATTAATTAGTATCTTATTTATGTGGAAGAGTACTATAACTAGCCCTGTTACTCTGACAGAGAAACTGAGGTACAGTCTAAATAAAGTGACTGTGTGTACTTTCTGGATTTCTGGTTTTTCTCTAAAACGATTCTACCTGTGGTGACGCAGTGGATAAAATGTCGACCTAGAATGCTGAGGTTGCCAGTTCTAAACCCTGGCCTTGCCCAGTCAAGGCACATACAGGAGTTGATGCTTCCTGCTCCTCCACCCCTTCTTTCTTGCTCTCTCTTTCTCTCTCCTCTCTAAAATGAATAAATAAAATCTTTAAAAAAATAAAGTAAAATAAAATTATCTGCCTTATTTTTAAGCCGTGTTTTTTATGTGTGTATGAATATAACGGATTATGTAAAAAATATGCTAAAAGGCAGATAAACATCGGCTTGTCAGTTTGAGGTTCGGACTGAAATGTGGGAACTTAATTCAGCTTATAGAATGAAATGTTTTTTAAACTTAATATTCACCAAATATTTTTTAAAAAATACCCAAAATGTCATTCTTGACTGTATCTTTCATACCAAGGAAAAAAGGTGGCCAACCACTGACTTCCATGAGTCCGAGACAGGGCCCCTGTTCTGACGCAGTGGGTAGCTTGCGTCCCACCAGCCCTTTGGGGGCTCACATGTGCATCTGTACAGATTGTATGTTGTCATGTAGATAGATGTCTTCTCGATATCCACGTTGACAGACAACTTCTGAAGTAAGTCAAGTTGAAAGCGCTGACTGAGAATGTTTAATGCGTCTTAATTTCGCTTGAGAGGCAGAACAGGCCAACCTGTCTAAGGAGAACCCACCAAGACTGCCTGCCCCCGCCTCCCTCGGCTTCATGAGAAGCCCTAGTAGCTTTTCTGAACAAGAAAAGCCAGCCTGTTCCAGACAGCACTCACAGTGAGCCACTTCTTTCCAGCACCTTGAACACACACATATAAAATTATTTCTTGTCCAAACAAACATAGAGGGGGTGGATACTGGAAACACAGAAAAACAAAACAAAACAAAACCCGAATTGGGATTGGGGGCATTGCCTTGGCACTGTCTGGACCGGGAAGTGAGAACTGTGGTAAGCAGGCGTGTGAAAGACGCTTTGAGTTTAGTAAGCCTTTGAAGACTCAAGGGCTAGATGAATTAGGGACCACAGACTGGAACTGTGACGGTCTTCTTTGCAAAGCATTAGCACCATATTGAACTTGTCTCTTCCCTAACATGTCTGCTTGGTAGGGTGACTGAAAGGCATTATCATATTCACAGGGAGTTCTAAAAAACAACAACAAACCGTTAAGTACTAAGTTGATAGTGGGACAAATGACCCAGTGGGATAAGGGGAAATGGTGGGTCACTTTTCAAAGAAGCAGAATGCAGTGAGCTACTTAAAATCATATTGACTGCACATTAATCTTCAGTGATTCTGTAGGAGAGCATTAACCACAGAATCTACAGTCAGTGACTAGAGAATCTCTGAAGTGTACATCCTAGGACATCTCACTTTATATCTGGCTTTTGAATTAAATATCTTCTTAAAATAAACACCATCATTCATACCAGTCCTCCTGAGCTTGCAGTTTCTGGCAGTAGCACATTTCTGAGTACAGAATTTCAACAAAGCATGACATATGTGGAGTATGACTGTGAAGTATTTGAGACTGTGGTTAGTGTCACCACCCTCATTTTCTCAGAATACGGAACATGAAGTACAGGGAACTTATGACTCGGCTGGAAATCAAGGCAGCGTCTAAAGGAGAATCAAATGCCACAAAATTCTTGTACCTCAGCGATGGCTTGGGGAGGGATCTGGTTACCTTGTCCACATTTGCTCACTTCACGGTTTCAGAAGAGGGTGGGCCGGCCCATACTGGCTTCTCCCCTGAAGAATCTCTCGGGCGTGGCAGCTGACCCAAATCCCCTGGGGTCTGGGTCCTGGCTTGCTGGTAAGTTCATCCCCTCCCTCCAACCCCACTACCCCCACCCTGACATGCTGATCCACAGAGTCAGAGTTTCCACTGCGCTACCCAAGGGCAGTGAGCACCCTTAACTGTGTACATTTATTCAGTGTAAATTGTTTGCATATTTTGAAGGTCAGAAGTAGCCATCTGGTGTTTACAGAGGGCTGTTAGGGGATTGTCCGGGAACCTAACTTTGTGTTGTTCTTTCCCCCAATTCTGGAAGCTTCCACTTGTGATGGTTCAGTGTTTGGATCATTGGCCCATTTGTTTCACTCTGATCATTAATGAAACATGAAAATGGATAGCAGGAGTGCCAGGCCAGTTGGCATTCATCATTGCATTGATTAGAACCCCAAACAAAAATGTTAAAATCACTCGAGGGCAGCCAGAGGCTCTCCCCTACTGCACATAAACTTCTTTTTTTGTTTTGTTCCTTGAATAGTCAAAAGTATCTCAAATGGAAGTACTAGACTAAAAAATCTTGGGCGAAGTGATGCACCTTTATAATCCCCCATGATAACTAAGCAAAAGAAATATTTTATATTTCATATAAAACATTGTGTTTAAGATGTTCTAGAAGGATGTGATCGTATAAATCAAGAAGCACCTGTAGTATTTTTATTAGAATTCTCCTATATCCTTTTGGCTGCAGTTTTCTATCTATCCACCAAGCATATTTAAAAATAAATGTATTGTTATGGAATACTCAAGAGTTCTTGGTATTCTATTTGTCAGTATTCATACTTTTTGAGAAAAGACGTGTGGCTCCACCATGAGAAAAACCAAATTAAAATAAAATTATATGATAGCTGTAATTGTGTGGTCACTGGAATGTATTGGACCTAAGAGATGAGAAAAAGGAGACTGGTTGAAAGAAAAAGGAAAACAATCGACTATTAAACTTCTGTTGGAAACTCCCACTTCCCACCATCCCTATTTGTTCTAAAGTATTTATGTATATATAATGACCTAGTTCTTTTTAGAGTCTTCTGGTTGCTTCCTCTACTTTTGTTGACATTATCCCTTGTTCACTTTGAAAGGTGATGTGTTTTACATAAGCTGAATGATGTGATGTAGTTCAGAGATGCCTTTGGACCGCGGGCAAGTCCGAGAAGGTACAAAGGAAACGAGAACCCTAGGAGAAAGCACTGGACTGCGTGTCGAGAAGCAGGCTGTGGTCTTGCTACTCTCACTATTGAGCTGTGTTATCTGGACTCTGGGTCTCATTTTTCTGATGTGTAACATGGGGGTGGGGGAGGTTGGAACAGTAATTTCTTGAAGGTACCTGAAGACTTGGGGGAACAAAGAAGTATGGAGATATAGAGTGTTCTTGTCAGAATAGTTTCAGACTTAAAGGATTTTGAATAAAATTCTCAGCAATCTTTTTAATTTTTTTTAAGAGAAAAAGGGCGAGAGAGGCAGACAGGGACAAACCGATAAGAAGGGAGGGAGATGAGAAACACCGACTGATAGTTGCGGCACCTTAGTTGTTTATTGATTGCTTTCTCATATTGTCTTGACTGGGGGGCCCCAGCTGAGCCAGTGACCCCTTGCTTAAGCCAGCAACCTTGGGCTCAAGCCAGCAATCTTTGGGCTCAAGCCAGAGACTTTGGGGTCACGTCTATGATCCCATGGTTAAGCCAGTGACCCCGTGCTCAAGCCAGCGATCTTGAGCTCACGCCAGCAACTATGGGGTCATGTCTATGATCCCATGCTCAAGCCCGCGACCTCAGGGTTTGAACCTAGGTCCTCAGTATTTCATGCTGACGCTCTATCCACTGTGCCTCCACCCTAGTCAGGCAAGATTTCTTAAAATGCCCCTAAAAAGACCATGAAATTAAGAATTAATTGGATGCATGAGAGTTAACATACAAGTATAGTTTAGTTTTCTTTCTTTTATTCGGGTTATTGAAGCCACAGATTTCTACAAGTTCTAACAGAAAACAGTTTCTATTCCACCTTTCTCTTCTCCCACTTCCTACTTCCCAGAGACAACTAACTTCTTTATAGTCTTTTCGCTGGTATTTTTCTTTGTATTTTGAAGCCACGTTTTTATGGCTATTTCTTCATGAACTTTTTCATTTAGGTATTTTTTTATTAATTTCTTCTTATGGAAGATGATGATTTAGCTCTCTCCCTCCCCTTTCCCAAAACCTATATTTTACCGGCTCTCATTTTCCCAGTGAAGTTAAGAGTTGTCTTTTGCTGTGTAACAAATTACTCCAAAACATAGTTCCTTACAACAACAAACGTTATCTCACTGTTTCTGTGGGTCAAGACTCTGAGAGCCGCTTAAATGATGCTGCTGGCTCACGCTGTCCAGTGAGGTGGCAGTCGTTCTGCGGGCCCGGAACCAGGGTCGGCTGAGGATTTGACTGGGTCGAAGGAGTCACGTTGAAGTGCACTGCTGCCTTTATTGACAGGCTTTAATTCCTCACGGGCCATTGGACTGAGGACCTTGATTCCTTGCTGTGTCACATGAGCCTGTTCATAGGGCTACTCATGACCAGTTTGCTTCCCCAGCAAGATCCAAGAGAGAGCAAGCCTCAGGTATACTCTGGAGTCTTGGTAAAACAATGTGAGAAGTGACAATCCATTATTTCTGCCATTTACTTTATTCATTAGAAGTTAAGTCTTGCCCAAACTCAAGACGGGGAGGCCAATCACACAAGTGTGTGAATACCAAAAAGAAGAGGTCATTGGGGGTCAGCTTAGAGGCTGCCCACCACAAGTCATTTTTAGTTTGATCACTATTCAGTTGTTATGCTATATAACTCTGTTGTTGATATAGAAAACAATACAATAATAAATAATAATATAAAATTCAGCTCTGTGTTTTGCATACCGACAACTGTAAACCCACTTTTGCCCCTCCCTGTGTTCTTCAGTGCAGCCAAGGCTTTTCCTTTCTCAGTCTGCTTTCTCCCTGGAGTGACTCATCACCTTCCTTTTTGTTTGCCTAGTGTTCTGTGTGCCCGTCTCTAACTGAGCCTAACTGTCATGCCAGAGATATGAACTGCTTCTCAGTTTGTTGAAATGCATCAAGCAGTTTATAGATTTTGTCGTTTGAAGTCGTCTCGGAGGAGTCTCACCTGCCCCAGTCTGGATGGCTCAGGCCGAATGCTGAGATGTAAAAATCTGAGCGCTCTTGAACACCATCTGGAAGATTCCATCCACCTCTTGGGTTACACACCCTGTTTCCTGGATCTGTGTAATCTCTTGTTTCTGTCCCTTCATTTTGGTGAACCGCAACTTCCAGTAGCTTCTATGAAAGGGTTCATGAGAAGTAAGATTTTTGAAATCTTGGTGTTCAAACACATTTTCCTTTGACCCTCACACTTGATTGATAAAATGGCTAGATGCAGGAACTGGTTAAAAATTTGATAACACTGCTCCGTTGCTTTGATGAGTCCAGTGCCGTCCTGGTTTGAGATCTTGTGTTCGATGTGTATTAGTTACCCATCTCCTGAGCCTTGGTCTTTTCTTTGTCCCCAGCATTCAGACATTTCTCATGGCATCCTTTGGTATGTTTTTTTTTTTAATCATTGGTGTTGAGCTTGGTCCTCTCATTGGACACTTGGGCCCTGTGGGGCGGGAAATTCTGTAGCTCTATTGCTATGGAAGGGTAGAATGTGTTTCCATGGTCTCTCTGTCTCTGGAGCTCCTCTTACATAGGAGTCGGATCTCCTATCAATCTTCTGCTTTTTTGATCTTTTCTGTCCTTTTTCAAATCTCTGCTGTATAGGTTTTTTATACTTCTTGATACAGAGAGAGATTCTCAACTTTATCTCTCAATTTTTTCATTGAAAAAAAACTCTCATCTGTTCTTATACAGTCTTCATTTCTGAAAGCTCTTTTTGTTGGAATTGTTTTGTTCCTCCTCTTCTAGTTTCATGAATGCAGTGTCTCCTCATTTCCCTAGGAATATTAATTACCTCTTTCCTCCCTCCTGCCTCCCTCCTTCCCTCCCTCTCTTTCTCTCAGCATTGTTTCTAAGTCTTCTAAGTTTATAGGTGTGCGTGTGTTTTGGCCTCTGTCTATGGAGTTGGAGACTTCCCTCTAATACCTGATGATCCGTGGCTGTCAGTGTCAGGGTGGTACGCTGGTTTGAAGTTTCACATGGTTGAGTGGACCTTTTAATGGTATAGAGCAGCCTGGGCAGACCATTTCTCTAGGAGGTCCTCCAGCTGGGGGTTTTCATATACCTTTTCTTTTGCTGTGATTAGGTTCCCCAGAAAAGCCTTTTCTGATTTCCTCACCACCAGCTTTTCGGTGCCAATTTTGGGGGAAAATACATGACAGTTTCCATCTCCACTGTATAAAAAATTTAATGTTCTTGTCTCCCCCCCTCCCCCCATTAACTATATAATACTGTACCCATTATGAGAAAACTCTTAAAGAGCCATGAATTCCTTTGTTGAGTTTTCTGGGTAGTTTACATTTATTTTATGACCTGGAATGGAGATAATTTCAGTCTGTTTGGAATGTGCCACCATAATTGTCACATTGCTTCTATAGAGAGATCAGGCCGTTCAATTTATTATCGTCACAGCTCCCTTGGCCTGTTGTTTCCCTCAAGTGTGGCTTTCGTTATATTTGGCTTTCAGACAGACTGTAAGTTTGGGAATTTAAGAGTGGCATATAAATGAAACATATTTTTTGTTTGGCTCTTGGTCATCTAAATAAAAGAAATGTAGTAGCTTTTGAAATGGAGGGGCTCCCCTAACTTCAGCTCTCCCTGCCTGCCTTATGGGTTCTGGCCAAATCATTATTTTCAGTTGGAACGCTGTGTTTTTTTATCTTTCCTTAGCAACATGAGTTGTTCACTAAGCTGGTTTTCCAACAAATACCCTTGAATGTTTGTAGCAAAATTTTCATTCATTTAGTTATTTGACCCATCACTTAACACCTGCATCTCTAAAAGGGAAGTTGAGACCGCTCTCCTAAGACCTAAGTAAGCACTTCCTAATACAAAGGACAGAAGCACTGACAGCACCTCATTAAGCCAAGGTTCCTTGGCCTTGTTCTGTGGTGGAATCAGGCCCCAGGGCAGGGTGTATCAGGAAGAACTCGGCTCACTTACCCAAAGCACGTGCAATTACAGTTGACCCTTGAACAGTGACAGGGTTAGGGACCCTGACCCTCAAGCATAATTTATGTAGGCCCTAAACACACAGAAAACAGGGACTGACAACTGGGGATCTTAAATACTGTTTTTGACCTGCCTTTGGTTGACACCAAGGATGCGAGAGCTGGGCATACAGAGGGCGGCTGTATTTTCACTGAAAAAATACCTGTGCATAAGTGGGCTTGCGCAGTTCAAACCAGTGTTCTTCAAGGGTCAACTGTACTTGTATTTTCAAGTTTTTCCTTCTCAGCCCATAAAGGTACTTTTTTCTTTAGTCCACCTCCTTTAGTATAGTAGAGGGTACTTAACTTCCTTATTGAGTATATAGACTGTAAAAGATGATTGTAAATAATCATACTGACACCTTTTTCTGAAGCATTCTTGTCTGTCTGGTTCATTCGTGTATTCCCAGGGCCAAGCACTTGGGAGCTACCAGTAAAGAAGTGTTGAATGAATGAATGAATGCATGAATGATAGATAGATAGATAGATAGATAGATAGATAAAGAGAAAGGAGGTACAGTTAGCCCGTGACTTTAAAAAACACCCTCCCTTCTCCTGTCTCCCCCACGTTGCTCAAGCCCATGTTGGCACCCAGGTGGAGCTTGTGTGGGTTTCATGCAGTTCTGTCAGGAGAGTCAATAAGGTGACAGGCAGTAAGCTGAAGGAAACATTTTTATATCCTTAAAGGTGTTATCTACGAGGAGCACAGTTGTAATGCTGGAGTGACAAGAAGCCTCCTTTCAGATGGCCAGCTTGATGCAGGCAAAGCTGCTAATTTGTTTTCAGCTTCAAGGAGATTTAGAGCCTGGGCCTCCCTGGCAGCAGCTCACAGCGGAATTGTTTTCCTGCTCCTCCACCGACGCCTCCTGCCTGCCCGGCAGTGGGAAGGGCTGGGTGTTTACAGAACCGGCAGGACCAGGCTCTTTTGCAGACAGACATGGAGATTTGTTGCCAGGGACTTTTTCTGACTTAGTGGTGTGCTCTTGGGAAAACACACCGATTCTTTTTCATAGCTGAGGGCAACCGCAGAACCTCCCCTGGGAAGGCAAACTAGAGTCCAGTCACCTGCCAGGAAGGGAAGCGTCAGAGCGACAATGCCTGCCTTGCTCTCCGGGGCAGAACTGTCACAGCCCGGCCTGAGTGCACCGCATGCAAAGGAAGCACGCACGCAGGCTGCAGTGCAGCCTCAGAAAATACCCGTCCGACTCACACCATGGCGGGTCGCACCCCTGGCGTCCTGCCAATTTGAGAAAGGAACTGGAGAACCGAGATGACAGCCCGTTGTGGGTGGGCATGGCAGTTCCAAGATGTCCTCTGGCCTCAGGTTAAGCCCCTACCCAGCCTGCTTAGAT
Source organism: Saccopteryx leptura (assembly GCF_036850995.1). Classification (NCBI taxonomy): domain Eukaryota; kingdom Metazoa; phylum Chordata; class Mammalia; order Chiroptera; family Emballonuridae; genus Saccopteryx; species Saccopteryx leptura. The sequence goes on along the minus strand of NC_089506.1, from coordinate 182,621,074 downwards.
GACATTTACAGGAACCTGTCGGCGGCAAGTATAAGGGGAGTGCAGAAAGAGAAACTCGGGTAGGTGTTAGGTTTGTGCACTCTTGGTCAGAACTTTCCATCGTTCATTAGGTTCATTTTAGTCGTCCACAGTTCGCCGAGATTTGTCCCAAAGTGGAGGCGTTTGGGTACTGAGAGTTGAAGTTTCAAATTTCCTGGTAATGCCTGCCTCTACGTTCTAGGAATTGCTTCATTGCCGGCTTTCCTCTTTTTGGCAGTGGAAACTGCATGAATAATGCCTTCTTTGAAGCTCTAAGGCACACAATGAGCTAAGAACTCTAATTGAACTTTACAAGCTGAAGGGGCTGACTTATGGACAGCATTTGAACAAACTCCTAGTCACCATAATTTAGTAAGGGTTAGCCAGCCGCCAAAAGCCATGGAAGGCTTTACTTGATCTATTTAGGAATTAGGGCCCTGCAGTAAATTAATTACCATATATTGGGGCTAATAACATCTAGCAGGATGAGACCGCCTTTGGGTCCCTCTGATGTGGGAAGCCAGGACAGAGCCGCGTCCTGGTGTCAGCGTTTCCTGGCCCCGGGCCTTCCGCAGCGCTGGGAAAGAATGGCGTTCACGCTCCACGTCCGTCGAGGAGGCATTTGAGCCAGCTTTTGGCTCAGTAACTGCTGGAAGGCTTTGGTTTATTGATCATAATAAGCTGTTCAGTCTTATTAAAGTTGCATCATGGAGTCTGGTTTTTAGGAACCCTATCGAGAATTAGTTGCAGAAGAAGTGATTTGCTTGTATTTTCCGGCAGTTAACAGGCCAAGCAGATGGGAGAGCAGACCTGAAATTGTTCGGTTGGCCGCCTGCCACTGTCCTATGAATTTTGATTTGCACGGATATGTAATAGTTTTATTTTTCCCTTTTTGGGAAGTTCTTGCCTAGGAACCTTAGGAAAATGAATCCCTGGTTTTCTATATAAAATGTACCCTGGTAAGCGAATGTGGCTGCAGTATGCCTCAGAGACCCAGCGTCGTGTCAATTAGATCAGGACACTGTACTCCATATTCCGTCAAAGAGCAGAGGACCAGCTCCAGGGTCCCATGGCTTTTTAAGGAAAATGGTTTTCATTTACAGTTTGCCTTGTGTTTTCAGGTTGTCTCCTTTCCCTTTGGGTTGCGTTCCCCAACGCATTGGATAAATGAAAGAAAGGGTGTTAAACTGAATGCTTAAAAAAAAAAAAAAAAGCATTTAGGCCCTGGCTGGTTTGCTCAGTGGTAGAGTGTCCGCCTGGCATGTGGAAGTCCTGGGTTCAATTCCTGGTCAGGGCACAAAGGAGAAGTGCCCATCTGCTTCTCCATCCCTCCCCCTCTTACTTATTTCTCTCTCTCCTCCCCGCCTCAGCCATGGCTTGATTAGAGTGAGTTGGCCCTGGGCGCTGAGGATGGCTCCATGGCATCCTCCTCAGGTGCTAAGAAGAGCTGGGTTACTGAGCAATGGAGAAAAGCCCCAGATGACAGAGCTACACCCCCTAGTGGGCTTACCAGGTTCATCCTGGTTTGGGTGCATATGGGAGTCTGTCTCTGCCTCCCCACCTCTCACTAAATAAAAAAACAAACAACCCTCCTCCAACATTTAGATACAAATGTGATATAAGCCAGAGCAGCATTTGGGTGAATAAGACTTGTTATATTAAATATTAAGTATATGCAAAATGTTATTTAAAATGTATGTGTAATGAGTAAAGAACAACATTTGAGTGAGCATCTATTTTGCACATGGAGAAATAGAAAATAATCAGTGTTGGGGACCTTTGAAAACCCCTGGTAACCCTTCCTTCATCTCACTCTACTCCTCATTCTCCTCTAGGAAACCAGTATTCTCAATTTAGTGTTTTTTCCTGTGTTTTACTACATCTCTCTAATTCCTAAATGATGCACTTTGTTTTGCCTGTTTTTGAATTTCTTATCAATGGAATTCTAGGCAGTGTATTTTCTCAACCTGCTATTTTCACTCTGAACAGTAAGCTCTAGTTCATTGTCACCTCTGTATCAGGTTGTTTGAATACATCATTATTATTTACCCATTCTGGTGCTCATGGACCATTGGATTGCGGCCAGTTCTTTGCTATTTCAAATGCTGTTCCTGTGAACATCCTTGTACGTGTCTCCTGCTATCCAGGCTCTTTTTTAAACAAGCCAATGTACTTTAAACAGCATGCTGCTATTTTATCTTTTAAGATTTGTTTTGTCAAGAGGGTATGCTACAAAATATTTCAGGTATTATAGATTATAAAATGGCAACTTACTACACACTTCAGAGAAAGACCCATATTTACACAACAGTATAAAGGAACAGTAGCTTAGTTTCTCTGCTCTTACTAGTGGCCCAGATAAAAGTCACTGCTGCCACCAAATGCATTTCATTCATGTTTGTTAAAACTACAGCTTGGAATCATGTGGAATTTTAAGATCAAAAAGGTAAATGCTAGGAGAAGGAAACCCCCACCGCAAAATGCCTCCTTTATATGGACCCCGTTCGCCTCTCCTTCCTCAGTTCATAGAGCATTTACAGTTTATTCTTTGCACTCACCACTAGGTGTTCTGTTGATGTTCCATTCCCCTGATGGGATTCACTAAATACCTTTCTTTGATGACATGTCTTTGACTTCATGTAAATTGAGAACATACTAGACTGTCCATAAATACGAACCACTCTTCAAGTCTGTCTCCTAGGAGAGTCTGTGTTGAATAAGGAGGTCCGTACATATCTCCTGTAGCTTCTTCTTTTTGCCCACGTCCTTTGCCTGCCTTTTCTCTGCCCGAAGCTCCTCTTCTCCCGGACCTTCAGCATGGCCAGTGTATCACGTTTTTCAGGCCTTGGCTCAAGTACTACCTTCAAAGAAAGACATTCCTTGACTCTCCCAAACTAGCTTCTCGCCTCTCATTTCCTGAACTCTGATATTGCTTTATTTAGGACTCTGTATCTAAAATTATAGTCACTTGCTTGGTCATTATCTGTCCCGTCCCACACGGTGTGTGGTCATGGGGTCTGTCTTGTTCACTGCTGTGTGTTCCAAGGAGCCAGTAGTGCATAGCACATGGGAGGGGGATATAAAGGTGGATTGAGTAAGTGAATTTTCCTTAAATAACAGACAGATTAAGAATATTGTAAAGTAAAGGATGGCTGTAGTCTTAAGGCATGTATCGTAGTAGAGACAAGAGACACTAAGCAAGTCATCAAATGCCTTAGACCTTATTTTTCTCGTGTGTAAAATGGTGTTATGGATGTAGTATGTATAAAAATATTAATAGATATAAAATTGCATCTTGAAAAATGGAAAAAATGTGTTATTATTATATGTTTTGTTGACATTATAGAAACTGCCTTTAAGGTTTTTTAATGGAACTTGGATTGAAAGTGTTTTAAGATTTTTTTTCTAGGATAATACTCTTCAAGAATAAACAAACTGGTCAGGTTAAAAGACTCCAGAAAACTTTATTTCTCTCAAAGCTATAATTCCAAGTCATCCTCAGTAATTTTCAACAAGGCTCTGCACACGTTTGTCCTGGCCGGATAACTCAGTTGATTAGAGCATTGTCCCGATATGCGGAGGTTGCTGGTTCGATCATTGGTCAGGGTACATACAGAAACAGATCTTTCTGTCTCTTTCTCTTTCTCTCTTTCTCCCCCCTCCCAGTTCCCCTCTTTCTCTAAACTCAATAAATAAATAAAATATAATAATCTGCACACAGTTGAGTGATATGTGCACTTAGCTGACCTGAGCTGGAAACTTGCTAAGACCATTTTTATTTTCTGCTCAACAGTTAAGTATTCAGAGCTCTATAAATCTACCCTTGCTGATACGTTGTAATAATAGTCTCTTGTTCTTTAATTTAGGTATATTATTTATATGATCAGCTGAGTTGTAGTCTCCTTCAAAAGAGAGACTATTTTGTTTTTTTAATTTGTTATTCTATTGGAAAAACATAGTCATTTGTTCAACAGAGAAGAACTGTTTGGATAAAACCTTACTGTTTAAATACTTTTTGTTAACCTTATAATCTACTAGACCTGTTTTTACAACGCAGACTGCACATTAAAATCATTGTAGGAATTTGGGGAAGATGCCATGGCATTTGCAAATATTGTGACTCAGTTGGTTTAAGATGGAATTCAGACTGTTTGTTAGTCTTTATAACTTCCTACTGGTTACTCTGATCAGCAGAATTAAGAAACAAATAAACAAGAATTGGTCAGTAATTCACAAACATCCACTGGAATCATCTGGGGAGCTAGAACAGACTGATGCTTGGATGCCCCTCTCAGAGGGTCTTATTTAAACCAGCTGGACCTTGGGGTGTTTTAAAGAACCACTCATGTGATTCTAATATATGCAGTAGTTGAACAACTGTGGGCTCCTTGGACGTAGTGCAGGTCACAGAAAGGTCTGTACAATGTTGCCTGATGCTACAGTTTACCTGGAAGGCTTACTAAAATGCAAACCCCGGTCCGGAATCACTGGAGGAATGGCTGGGGAACCAGAGCTCTGCAGGTGGAGTCCACGATCAGGCGAGTTTGGGGGACATGGCCCTAGCCCAGTAACTACTCCCCTTTTTACTATGTTAACATTGTGGGTGAATTTTCTCATAATTTACCTGCCCCTAACCAAATAATCCTGCTTTGTAGGCACTCAATGTCTTCTGTGTAATTAAAGCAGAACTCTTTCAGATTTGGGAAAATGTTTATGCAGCAAAAGGTCTCAATTAGGTCTTTTTGGCAAACAATTACAATTGTTCTCTTTCTGTAGCTAAATAATCATAAACTACATGTTGCATAAATCCTTGAAATAAAAAGCCTATTCAGAGATAAACGTTCAATCAAAGGGATATGGCAAATTCTCAACTGTTTTTTATAATAAGTAGGGTAGGGATATCATGGGTAATTAAAACTGATGGAGGAGTCTCATCGTACTTGAAGGTCTTACTCTCTCCTCCCTGCCTCCACCTCCCACCACCCCCATAGTCTTTTTAAAATGGGGGGGGGGTGCTGCTGTTGTCTGGTTTGTGTTTCAGTCCATTTCGTTTTTATGATTTTGATCTTAGGAAATAATCAAATATAGTATTATATTAAAAACAAATAACAGGCAAAGGTGGGAAAAGCCAAGAGCGTTCAATAGAATTGACTGCATTCTATTATGTGCCTAGCACTGTGTGAGCCACTAGAAATGAAAAGTGTGAGACCATCTCTTGTGGTTGGAGGATGAATACAAATGTTTTGCAGTGTCTGAATAATGTACAACTTGTTTAAGCTACTGGCTGGTTAATCAATTGCAAAGAATTAAGCTTGGGAGATATGTATAATACATCATACTGCCAGGTGTTTCTAATCATTTACAAGAGGTTCCCAATTACCATATTTCTCCATGTATAAGACACTCCTATGTATAAGACTCATCTTAATTTTGTGGCCTGAAATTTGGAAAAAAATGTGTTACATAAAGTTATTGAACTCAAGTTTTATTCATCATAATATTCATATAGATCCTCATCCACGCAAAAAAGTGCAAAATGCAAGTAAAAATACAACCACTGTATAAGACGCACCCAGTTTTTAGACCTTAAATTTTTCGGAAAATGGTGGTCTTTTACATGGGAAGTACGGTATTTTTAGGAGAAAGATTCCCCACCCCTCCCCCCAAAGTTAAGAGACTGTGCTTAATGCCAAGCACAGCCAATTTTGTGCTCAATCCATTTGAAAGAATGCACAAACTATGCTCGCATGGACAGTAGGGGACGGGGTGTATTTTGAGATATTAGTCAGGTCACCTTCACTGGGTATGAGGGGTTCTTGAAATGTATTAATTGCATGTGCCCAGTCTCTCACGTTATATTTTTTCTGACATTTGAGAAGCCAGTCCACTGTACTTCCCTCTTCTTGCTGCTTCATTTATTGACTCCCTAATTTAGTAGGACCTTTCTGTTGTCACCATGTACTGACTACAAGCCCCTGATAAGTGACGTGGGTTCATACTTCCATTTGATGAAAGAACTTTTAGGAGACATACTGTATTTGTTTTCTCTGAGTTTCCTCTGAACAATGTCAAGATCTGAGATTTTTTTTGCCCTTTAGCATTTGAGATGCTAACATCAAAAGGCTGCTCCTTCAAAGGAACTTCATGTTGCCATTTGAATGGTAATTACTTTTCCCCTGGTTTAGCTCTGGGCTTGGTAAATTTAACAGGCTCAGTAGTATTAGGTTATACTTGTTGGTACTACGAGATGAGAGTCTGAATCAAAACACTGAATTCTGATTAGGAAGACAGTTGAACACCTAGATTGAGGATCTGTTACCGTGTTACTTAAAATCTTAAACTATGTTCCAGTGAAAATAGCTAATGATTCTTTTATTATTATTATTTTGGTAATTATACATTTTGCAGTCATTTTTTTTTTTAATCTTTAGAGGTATTTCCCTGTAGTGGTTATTAGAAGCTTAATGTAGAATGGGATTTGTTTTTGTGGTTTCAAATGACCTTTTGGTTACCCCAAGTTATTTAAAACCCCAGGTGGTAAGGTGAGTCTGGGCACATCACTGATCTGGGAATTCAGTGGGAGACATACAGGCTGGAAAAGACTTTCCTTGACTTCTCTTCATATTGTGTATCTCTCTTTCCTGGCCATTTAGTTAGAGCTTCCTTTGAATATTTCATTATCCACTTGGTTTGTAATCAAGACCACCCACCTGATTTTAGCCTGCTGACTTTTTTTCCCTGCCTTTTTATTTCCTCAAGCCCACAGTGCATGTGTATTCATGTTTTTGCTTTCCATTCACGGAGATCTCCAGCTGGGAAAATATAGTGTGTACAATACTCTCTGCCTTCAACTGACATTGCTCATAAATTGCGGCAGAAACACTGCTATCAGCAGCTTAATAGCAGGTAGAATACAGCTCTGCATATCAAGTCTCAGCAGGAAGCAGAAACAGTGGCTACCAGATTTCCAAAGGAGCAGGGGCAGGGGTAGAAAGTTTTCTATCTAAGAATAACTGAAACAACATTGAAAATTGATTCACTGAAAGCAGCTTTTTGAAGACGACTTACAAGGGCTGACTCAGTGGTTGCTCTGCTGTCACTTTTTGCTGAATTGTTATCTTTAAAGACCTCACAAGAGGTTTTGTTGTGGACCAATGTAGAAAAGGCAGGCTTGTTTGCTTCTCTCTCCCTTTCTTCATTCTTTTCTCCTTTCCTTCTTCCCTCCCTGATTCCCCATCCCCTCTCTTTTTTTGTTTCCTCTCTTTCCCCCTCTCTCGCCCTCTCTTTTCCTTCCTTCCTTCCTTCCTTCCTTCCTTCCTTCCTTCCTTCCTTCCTTCCCTCCCTCCCTCCCTCCCTCCCTCCCTCCCTCCCTCTCCTTCCTTCCTTCGTTCCTCCTTTTTCTTTCTCTCTCTCTCTCTCTTTCTTTTCTCTCTCTCTTTTCAAAAAGGAAGAAAGAATGAGAGAGAGAAATAAAAGGTCTTGATGAAGAAAGTGCTGGTTGACTGTGCAGTGGTGATCAGGTGGAAGTGGAGGTTACCCTCAGGCACGCCTCTCCCTGACTGACTGCTTGTCCCTGGCAGAGGAATCATGCCTGTCACGTTGCAGAAGCTCACCTTGCTATTTGTCTTGTCTCTGAGCTACACTTTGTCCTGCACCATGACCCGTTCAGTTATTTGACTTCTGGTAAAAGCACACACAATTAGATACTTCTATTTTGTAGATCTTTTCTGTTTAAACCCCCCCCCCCCCCAAATAACTGCTCCAGTGTGAGAATGTCCAGTGCTTTATCACATCATTTTATCTTAATAAGTTAGCTTATATTGATATTGCGAGAAGCCCCGAATTCCCCTCTACTTTTGTGAATAGCCATAGCAAAATTCTCCCTTTTGCCAGAAGAGATTAGTACAGATGGTGAAATAATTCTTTAAACCAAGTTAAGCTGTTGTATTAATACTCCTGTCGAAGGGCTCAGGGAGATAAAAAGTTCTCAGCCTCACTCCAGGCTCCTTGGTGATTTTTCCTAAAGGAATCACGTAATACCTTCTACCCCACCTGCAGCCCTGTCCCCCACAGTGTTGGAAAGTAACTAATCAACATCTTGATTCCCCATTTCTTTCCTGGAAAAACTGAACACGGATTATGTATGTCTTATTTCGTAAGATGTATGTTTTTCTTTCAAGTCTCTAAGCCTTGTTGCTCTAAGAATCACCTTAGATGCTTGGAGTAGAGCTAAGAATCAGTATTTTTAATAAGCACCCAAGGGGATTTTTATCCTCCAGCGAATTTGGGGAAACATGAAGAGTCTGATAGGCCTGGGTTTGAAACCCGCATATACCATCTTCTAGGGATGTATGTTTGTTTGAGAGAAAAGATTCATTCATTTCTCTGTAGTTCATCCAGGACATATATACTGCTCACAATAATTAAGGTTATTTTATAGCTTTATATGTATTTTGAAATATCCCCTAATTTTTGTGAGCAGTATACTTCAGAAATATAGTTCAGAAAACTGCCCTGTATTTGCATCAAAATTGGGACCCCAATTCTTAACATTTAGCAACAGCCAGAACCTCAAAGCACTGTCAGCATCCTTCCATTTGGTTTGGGTATATTGCGCATTTCCCCCCCTTCCTGCCAAGGTCCTTGGCCATGAACCATCTCCATTAGGCCAAAAGGGTGTGATGACTGATTGCCTCTTCCAGAGCAAAGACAGTGGATGCCTGGGGATACAGCCTCTGCCTTTCAGCCATCAGTGGCTACTGTTTGAGCCTCGTGATAAAATGAAACAAGCAGAACAAGAGGCTCAGAGTGCCTGTTTAGATAACGTGACTCTTCCAGTGCAGAGATGTGGGTAGTGTGTTTTGGGGGTGGGGAGACGGGGGAGTCACCAAGTTCATTCTCTGTTACTGGTACATCTCTTACCAAGGTGCTGTCCCAGGAAGTCTATGGTCATATGTAAGGCAATCAGGGGTACTGCTTCATCGACTTTTTGACAGTGTTTTGTTCTTGTTTTTCTTCTTAGTGCACTAAGGAAAGGGCAGTCCCTAATTCCTGTGCTTCCTGCCATAGGACTTCGGTTATTGCTTAGTGCTCTTGCTCTTTACTGAGACCTCAGAGAAGCCTTTTCGTGATTGTCCTCTCCTCCATAGCAACTTCTGGTCACGTAGACATGTGTCAGTCTCTCTGGAGCAAAATGCAACCGTGGCTCCTGGCCACTGGTCAGGCCTCCCAGCTATACGGGGGGCTTTCAAGGAACGTCTCGCTCATTGGAGAAGCACGGAGAAACTGTTGACGGCTGTCCTGGTTGCCACCCACCCTGGGTGTTGCTGTGTGGACAAAGGAAAATCGCAAGTCCTGGAGTTTGGGACCAGTTATTTCATCTCTCTTGGCCTCAGTTTCCTTCTCGATAAAAAGAACAAGTATAGAATAAGTGATCTTCAAGGGTCTTTTGTGCTTGAAAGTTACCTGAATTTTTTTTTTTAAATGGGAATTCTGGACATGATATGATGGAGCTTACTGTGTAAATCATGTACCTTCTCATCTAGATTTAGTACCCTAACATACTAGGGCAAGGGGCAGACCTTTGAATTGAGGGCCAGGTGTGTATGTTCACCCTCTTTGGCTGCTTTACATGAGGATCCTGGGTGATCGTCACTGACTGTCACCAGGGCCCAGGTTCCAAGTCCCAGTTCTATTGCTTTGTGCCTATGTGACCGTGGTCGGTAATTTACAACCTGCTTTATGCCTTAGCCCACTGTTTGTAAAATGGAGATAATATAGCACTGCCCCCTCTATTGGGTTGTTCAGAGGGATAAATGAGTTTAATATTTGTAAGACAACTTGAATAGTTCCTGATACATTGTCACCACTAAATGCACTTGTTAAATTAAAAAGCAAACAAAGTAGCATTCCCAGTGTTGTAATATTTGTTCTAGGCAAAGACAGGAGTACTTTCATTAGCCTGCCAGCCTATTTTCTGTAATTTGGGGGGGATTCCAGCCTAGAAGATAGGAAGATGCTCATACTTAGAGATACTCTTACAGTTAAGAGTGGTGTGAATGTGTGTCCTTTCTGAAAACCACATCAGGCTGTCATTTTGGAGGGTGAAGACGGGACAGAGTGAGAGAGAGAAACATCAATCTGTTGTTCCACTCATTTGCACATTCTTTTGTTGAGTTGTGCGGATGTCTTGACAGGGGATTGAACCCACAAACTTGGCATTTCAAGCCAATGTTCCAACCAACTGAATTACCTGGCCAGGGTCCACATCAGGCTGTCTTGACTGCAACTTTTTCCAACAAGGGTGGCCATGAGGGGCGGAGGAGTGGATGCATGGCTGGCGGGATCAGCCGCGAGCAGCACCGCCTGGGAGCCCAGTTTCAGTGCTTGTCAGCAGCAGCTTTCTCCTGAGGTCACATGGGGTGTGACGGCAGGAAGAGGTAGAGTTGTGAACAGTGCTTCATGTGTAAAGGCTTTATAAAAAATATTTATTGCTCCCTCTCCAATCCCCAAACCCATACAGGTAAATGTCTTTCTTTAACATAGTGACTGGGGTAGTGAACGCATTCTAAATGGAAGTTATCCGGAAAGGTTGATCTGAAATTCCTTATGCACTCAGGCAATTCATTTTTGCCTTCAGTTGAATTGCTAATTCATATTAAGGAAATGGATATTGTAATCTCCTGCATCTATATTGACCATATTTACTCATTGTTGCTGTTATGGCCATGTTTTTTTTTTTAGAACAGCAATTTTTATTATATTTTTTAGTAGTTTTTTGTTATACATTGTAGAATTTTTGTCTGCAAAGTGTGATTTATGCATATTTACCAAGTTTCTACATAAAAATATGCCATAACATAAAATCAAGCTAATTTAATTCACCAGAATTAAACATTAAATGCCACAATTTGTTAAACAAATTAAAACACGCACAGCAAACCCAGTTTGTATTTTGATCATTTGAGTTGTGAAGAGACTAGTCCAAATGAGTTACCACTCTTCTGGGGGAAGAAGTGCCTTTGCTATATTATGAAAGCAAGAATGTTGCCTGACCTGTGGTGGCGCAGTGGATAAAGCTTCGACCTGGAAATGCTGAGGTTGCCGGATCGAAACCCTGGGCTTGCCTGGTCAAGGCATATATGGGAGTTGATGCTTCCAGCTCCTCCCCCCCCCCCCCTTCTCTCTCTCTGTCTCTCCTCTCTCTCTCTCTCTCTCTCTCTCTCTGTCTCTCCCTCTCCTCTCTAAAATGAATAATAATAAAAAAAGAATGTTGAAGTGATGTGCTTTCTATCTCCTTCCCTTGTTTTAGGAGCCAGGTACGTGATCCTTTATAGCCTAAGGACCAATACATTTAAAGAAACTGATCTATTTGTGTTATTGGGAGGGCATGAACTTTTCTAAAGCACACCGGGAAAGCAAATCAGTATTTCAGCTGCCACCAGAGGAGTCCCTATTAGAAGTTGTGGATCACTTGATGAGGACAAGTGATGAATGTTCTCACTTCCAGGAACGCTAACTACCAGTTAGTGTACCGCTCACCAGGACCAGTTCCAGTCCCAGCACACTTCCGGTGGCAAGCTAACCAGACGCGGGGGAAATGATCTGTGCCGACAAAGATCACAGGAAAACATCACTCGGAACTGGACCCGAGGTTTCCACTGTTAATAAGCATGAATGTGTCACCTAGGATTTGCATTGCTGAGCACTAAGTTAAAACATTTTATAGCTCCTTGAAATCAATTTCGGGTTATCACACATGCAGATTGAAAACCATGGCTTTAAAATTGACATTCAGCAAATAAAATTTATGTTTCCTGAAAGGCAAAGAAGGTTGTCATTTCATGCTTCCTAACCTTCCTCGTCTGTTTCCCTTTGGTGCACACGGGCAGCCTAGGAGGCACAAACGGACGTGGCCATTACGGAGAGAGAGCTTTCTGCTCGGTCAGCTCTGTTTTATAAAAACTCTGTTTTCTTTATTGCCTTTATCTATTACATCTGTAAAATTTATTTAAGCAATGACAGATCTCTCTTTGGGGCTCAGTCTGGGAGAATAACCACAGGCAGGCGATCGGGGAGGAGATTTGTTGGATATGATTGTTCATTAAATCGCAGGGAGTAGTGGGAGAGGCCAGCAGTCCGGATCTGCTGCGGCTGGGCGGGTTATGGTCTGTGTTAGAGCTTCTGCGTCAGGTGGGCGACAAATGTACCTCATCAATTGCTTTTGTAATAGTTCCATAAAAGTAGATGGCTTTTGAAATCCCAGAGGATAGTTCCTGGTTTCTTTAACTTGTAAGAGTACTTATTTTGCAAAAAAATTTTAACAAAAAATAGAAGATACAGAAAACCAAATTGTTTCCAGCTATAGTATTATCAAATTCTTTTCCAAGTGGAGAGAGTCAGCTGAGATGGGCGCCTGTACTGTGAAGGTGTCAGAGTCAGGCCATGAACAAGTCTCCGCTCCACAGCGTTCACTTGTATATTTGACTAACTAGAGGCTGTCATGTCCCATAATAACTGCGCCTTCTCCTGGAATCCCTCCTGACGGACCTGCCTGAAATATGTCCACCGTGGCTTGCTTGGCTTCTTTTTCTGTGTTTAGTCATAGGTTTGCTTGTAAGTAGATAATGCACCATTAATAGTTCTCACCTTTTTTGGCGTCGGGGTGCATTTTTTCAACATTTTTGAGGAGCTTGTTGAGGTCTGCCAAAGCTTCTGCCGAACCCTCCGCTGTGAACTTTTCGAGGGCTCTTTTTCTTTCTCCTGCAGTTTCCTTTTCTTGCCTCTATTTTAGTTATGCGCTCCTTGCTCCAGTCCCAGCAACTCCTCATCAGTCAGTTCCTTGGGAGCCACCTCCAGGAGCTCCTCAGTGTCACCCTCAGGCATACCCAGGTTAAAGCTGTGTGCCATCTTGACCACGGCCTTGTTGATTTTTGCAGCCTTTGCGCTACAACCTTACAATGGCTATGCTGTCACTGGGCGAAAGGAATTTCTCAGCTCTGTTAAAATCTTAAGGGGCCATCACTGTCCTATGTGTGGTTCATCGTTGACTGACACATCGTTTAAAAAAAAGATTACTGCCCTGGCCAGTTGACTCAGCAGTTGAACATTGGCCTGGTGTGTGGAAGTCCTGGGTTCAATTCCCAGGCAGGTCACATAGGAGAAGCAACCAGATATCTGCTTCACCACCTCTTCTTCTCCCCCTGTTCCCCCCCTCTCCTCTCCCTCCCGCAGCTATGGCTTGAGTGGTTTGAACAAGTTGGCCCAGGGCACTGAGGATGGCTCCATGGCCTTACCTCAGGTGCTAAAATAGCTTGGTTACCAAGCAATAGAGCAGTGGCCCTAGGTGGGCAGAGCATCCCCTAGTAGGGGGCTTGCCGGGTGGATCCTGGTCGGGGTGCATGCGGAGTCTATCTCTGCCTCTCTGCCTCTCACTTAATAATAATAATAATAATAATAATAATAATAATAATATTATTGAGCACCTGCTCTTTGCCAGGCAGTTTAAAAGGCATGGTGCTTAGTCTATGAAAGGTTGGCAGGTAAAAGCAGGCGTCCTGGATGTCATGGTAAGCCCTGTGGCAGCAGTATCCACGGCGGCAGTAAGGCAGGCTCAGGGCTTCCTGGAGCTCCGTGCACAGTGCACTTGAACTCAGACATTTAGAGGCACTTTGATGTGTGAGGCAGGTTAGAGTTCATCTGTGACAGTGGAAGTGGAACCAAGGCCTGACTTTGTATGGCGGTATGGATAGAGACAAGGGGACAGAGTTGGGAATCAGTAGGGAGTCCAAACAGGCATGATTTGGTGACTGGTTGTATACGCGTGCTTAAACAGGAGAAATCTGGAATTGGAATTGTGTCTCCTTTGAAACAACAACTAAAGTCATAATTAGTTGGAACTGCAGTCTAGCAAATTCTAGAATACTCCCTCACTTTTATACTGTGGATACCTTCTATGCAGTTAAACATAAACATAGAAGGTTTCCAGGTTCCATGCTTTTCCGAGATCATTGTTTTCTCCTACAGGGCGCATTATGGGTGAGAAGACTGGTAGTTTAACAAATTAAGGTGTATAGCCATTGGTGTGCTGGCATTCAGTTAGTATCGGGCTCTGGGGTAGCAGTTGTGGTGCTAGGTGGAGGGGAGCCCTGATTCCTAGTGTGTGCTGCATACAGTCTTCTCACCATGTCCATTTCAAACTTCCAGTGTGATGCCCTTGGTTATAGAGCTGGCAGAGATGTGGACTGTGCCTAGCACCTGCCACCAGGGCCACCACGGATCATCAGAGATGCCCTTCCCTGCCCTTGTGGCTCCCCATCCTCACAGTTGTAGCTCCTTCACAAAATTGTGTTATTTATAAACTCATGTTTGTGCAAACTTACATAATGCATTTAGGAGCATGGTCATTGCTTGTGGTCAAATCTCTGACTTTGTAATGAGGGGAAGTCAGTTGTCTAAGCTTTCTTAGAGTTCATTTGCTCATCAGTAAAATAGAAATAATTTTTAAAAAGCTGGCATGTAGGTGCTGAGAAATGAATAATACTTGTGTAAAAACACGTATGCTTGTGACCTACACATAGTAAAAGCTCTCAGTCAGTGTTCTTTACATTTGTTTTCTGTCTTTACCCCCTGTAGACCGCAACTCAAATGCCTGTTGTGTAAATAATGCTTATTTTAGTTCTGAATTGCCTTTTTTGAAGCTTAAGAGGAGACCCCAAATTCAACTAAATTCAAAACTCTGCCAAGATTCCATAGCAAATCTTGAGTTCACTTTGCCCACAAGTGGAAACATTTTAGTGATATCTATTTTGGCCCCTCGTGGCTTCCATCTTTATTGACTCAAGTCTTATAATTTGTAGTCTCTCTCTATAGCAGCTACTTGAATATTTTTGTTGACTTTCTTTGAATCTTTTCCTAACTTATTTCTGTGCTGTAAGAAATAGGACTACTGAAGGAAGTCCTTTTATACAAGAACAGGTGACACATTCAGGTGTTTTTTTAAAAAAAAATTTACAAGAAAAATTTGGGTCCTAATAGCCCATGGTATTTATGAGTTTAATGTGCTTTGACTATGCATTCTTGGATACATTAAGGAATTCCAATTTTCTTTAATAGTAAAGTTCAGATGGATTGAATGGAGTCAGAAAATGTAATGTGCTGCACCGAGAGGCTTTATCAGGGTTGACAGCACAGTTTGTTCCCAGAACCGCCACCTTTATGGAAAGCTTATCAAATCTAGGGTTATATTCACATATCTTGGGGTCAGTACACTATCAAACACACACATAGGAGCAGAATTTAATTGAAAAAAATGCTTTCTATTCACTTGTTTGGAAAAGAGCACTAATTCATTTATTACTAATTCATATACTTGGATGTACTAAATAAAATAGCACAATCTCGCTAAATGTTGAAGGATTTTGTGGCTCAAAATTTCCAAATTAGAGCAAAGAGGTCGCCAGTTCAAGCCCTGGTCAGGGCACATACAGGAACAGTTAGTTCAGTGTTCCTGTCTCTCTTGACTCTCTCTCTCTCTCTCTCTCTTTAAAAAAAAGAAAAAGAAAAAAGAAATCCAAATCAGAAGCTAAGTAAAACAAAACAAGACAAACAGAAACCAAGCCATTTGTTTTTTGAGCTTCCTCTCCTGCAATGCAAAAGTTCAATTTCCAAAATGTCAACATGTGATTTCACCTTTGAATCATTCAGATTTTAGCCTGTTGCTCAAATCTTTCAACATGTTTTTTTTTGGGGGGGGGGGCTTGCTGTGTGGCTGGCCTGGGGGGGGGGGGCTTGCTGTGTGGCTGGCCTGGGGCGGGGGGCTTGCTGTGTGGCTGGCCTGGGGCGGGGGGCTTGCTGTGTGGCTGGCCTGGGGGGGGGCTTGCTGTGTGGCTGGCCTGGGGCGGGGGGCTTGCTGTGTGGCTGGCCTGGGGGGGGGGCTTACTGTGTGGCTGGCCTGGTCTGGACACTGGGCACCCACTGCAACCAGAAACAACCTGGGCGCTCTGGTGCTTACTTCAGCCCAGGCCACTGCCTTTCTCCTCCTCCTCCTCCTCCCCTAAGAGGCCTGTTTGGGGAAGAAGAGAGAATAATTTGCCTGACTTTTCTTTCAAAGAAAATGAAAAGCCTTGAGATCAATAATTCTATGATGCCTTTAGAGTGCCAAATTCGGCAGACAGAGCCTGAGTGGAATGTTGTACCTTTCGCCCTGGGGCCATCGGGTCGGTTGCTGCTGCTCACAAATATAGCTACTAGTGTCAGCTGGAAAAGATCTTTCGTTATTTTAAGCAAAGGACAACAGAAGAAAATAATAGGTTTCTTCCTCATTTCTCCATCATGCATTTTCCTGCCCCATGTACTAATCCCTACAAGTATTTGCCTTGCAAAAAATATTTAATGCTCCCATGGGCCAACTCCCCAGTTTGCATTGTCCAGACAGACATTCTGTTTGCATTGGTATTAGATTTAGCAATTCAGAGACTAGTGGGTACAAATCAGATTTTTGTCTAGAATATATGAGTGTGTGTGTGTGTGTGTGTGTGTGTGTGTGTGTGTGTGTGTGAGCTCTTGAGAGTGTTACAAGGCAACCTGGAAAGATGTTGAAATGTTGAGTCAGGTCTTCTTTCAATGAAAAGAGGTGTATAAAACACACCCTGATGACGAGCTGCAATTAACAGTGCATTACTTTCTGGAAAAGACTTCAAGCTGGCTGCCCTGCAGGTCAGAGTCAATAAAGACCGAGTTACTAACAATAGCCTTTCTTTCTCTCTGAAGCCTTGGACTTAACCCTAACTTCATCAGACCGGAGAAGAGGAGAATAAAGTGAACAATAGGAGTCTTGGAGGTTGACTTGGGCCTAATGCTCAGAGGCTGTAAAAGCTGTCAGAGAGCTTGATTGATTGGCTCTCACGCCTTAGTCCCCAGTGCAAAGCACTAATGTTCCAGCCTCTTCGGAGAGGGTTGATGTGCCACCTGGGGTCAGAACATATCAGCCTGCGGGGCTAATGTTTCAGATGAGGCCAAAGTGTAGTCAATAATTTATACAGAAATTTGTGTTTTAGAGTCACAAGGAAAGCAAGTTTTGACTCGAATTCCAGTCTGTCCAAAACTGAAGCCTGGGGTCAACTTCAGATCTTCCTGCTAACATCATTGTGGTGCATGTTAACAGCACTTCACAAACTTTAATTGAAAAAGAAAATTAAAGTCGTCATGAAATATTTATTTAGCAATTATCATGTGGAAACAAATTTCAGGAGTTTCAGAATCGAAAGGTGAAATGGGGAAAGGAAACATCAGCAATTTTGAATTTATTAAAAAACAAGTGAATCGCTTCTAGAATGTAAGAAGCCGATCAGGTTCAATCCTGGTGACTTTGAAAACTATGAGGTGTCCATGAGCAGAGTCAGTTTACAGGCTCTGAAATTGAGGATCATGGTACTGACAGCATGGAGAGAGATGTTAGGCAATATCAAGGACTAGAAGAGATAGGAGTATCAGAGAGGAATGAGGTTTCACTTAGACACCTGGAATACTTCTTCGTCAGGTTTGCAGAGAAAATATAAGGAAGAGTCAGCGTAGGTGGCTGTGCGTTGCTGTGTGTGGGATTGTGGGTAGAACGTCTCTGTGTCTACATAAACAGATGTATTTATATACACAGTATACAGAAATAGACAGCAAAGCAGTGACACTCAGCCAGGCTGGTCAATCAATAACCAGCTAAGTTTTGTTCTGCTCCAGCAAAATGGGGACTTGCTCCAGTAAGTGCTAACAAAGGCCCTTTTCCCTCTGCTCTGCTGAGGAGAGCACTATTAGTCACGCTTCATTAGGCTTGTTTACAGAAAGAGCTGGTCTCTAAGCACGTTATTGAAATACTTGTAACTCTGTTGGGCTTTTTTTTTTCTTCCCTGAAAGATAAGAACTTTGGAATGTGGGGTGGGGGAGGGTGGGAAGGCAGCCTCTGACCCATTGTCAAGAAAACTGGTCTGTTCAGATGGGAATTGCAAAGATGAGTTTGCATTTAACCTCCTCTGCGTCCCCGGAGCCTTGCTGCAGGGTCTCATTTCTGTTGTCCAGGCACCAGGGACCTTTCCTATCGCTCTTGGTGATTTAAACAGATGTCAGGGGTTCAGTTCAGCTTGCTGGTCCTGAAGACTTGACTTGAGGTTTTCTTACCCCAGCTCTCCAGAGAGGAGGCCTCAGTGGTTTGGAATTGCATTTCTCAGTTGGCTTTATTATTGAGTGGTGACATGAGGAAATGTTTGCCTTACACAATAGGTACGTTAGGAAGGACAGCTTTATATTGGGTGAAATTGATGTTAGGTATAGAAATAATGAAAGTCCTTAATGTTGACATTTTTAGCCCTTAAGATTCTAAAAAAAAGATAAGCCACATGCACAGTTAGCCTGGTCACCAGGAATACAGGACAATTAGTGCAGGAGCCCATATCTGGGTGCTTTACCTGGAAGGAATGCATGGGGCTTGCTGCTGCCTGGAATTCAAAGTGGGGAATTCTTGGTATTTTGGCTTCTCCCCCCATTCTTCAGCTTGTGATCTGGTTCATGGGGGAGTTCTAAAGGTGAGGAAGCCCAAGTCCATTTGCTATGTGACTCTTTGGTGGCAGTGCCCATGTTAAACACTTTACATATATCACACCTTATTTGATATCGATACTCCCTATTTTATAGATGAGGAAAGCAGGGCTCAGAGAGGTTTAGTTCAAGGTAAAGCAGCTACAAAGTCTACAAAGTGGGCTTTGAGCCAGGTGAGTCTGTCTCCGGAGCCATCTTTCCAGGCGCTTAGGGGGCTCCATTTGATCACCAATCTTTTATTGTTCCTCCCTAGTCCTCAAAGTAAAATTGACTGCAGACTGAGCTTGATTAGAGTTAATTCCTTCAGCTTTCCTCATAACATTCTGAACCGGAGCCATAATTATGTGGCTTTGCTCCCAGAGTGTGTGAACTACCTCCCATGCTGCGGCCGGGCCAGGCCACCTCCAGGTGAGAACAGGGAGGTTTACCAGAGACATAAACCTCACTCACTCCATCGCTTTTTATTGTCAGGGTTCTGACTCAGGTTTCTCCCACATCCACAGTCCTTGTTTCCTTTCAGATTTGCAAAGATGGTGACTTTTAGAGGGCACACAAAATGTACCCCTTTGTGTGCCATATCCATGCAGAGCTGTCCTGCTTACACACACACACACACACACACACACACGAGAGAGAGAGAGAGAGAGAGAGAGGCAGTTCTGTGTTTCTCAGCCGCTGTCATAAATTGCTATTTTAAATTTCAGCAAGTGAAATAATAGCAGAGTGATCATCTCCAGTAAATGCTGTTGGCCTTTGTAAAGAATGGCTTGTTCAGAGGTTTTGTGATTTACGGGGACGCAGCTGGTGGCCAGCAGAGCTGCAGGAATGTGTGCTCTCCTGGGCCCTGTAGAGCTAGAGATGAAAAGGGCCCAGGGCTGGCACAAAAGCAAATAAGCGCGCTGACTTTAAATAAAGCGTCATCATTTATATGAAGCCTGATTCTTCTGTCCCAGTGAGATGCATGCATCAGTAGCAGCGTTTTGATGTGTGCATAATTGTCAATTGGTTCCCACTGTCCTCTTGTATCTCGGGGACTGAGGATGATGAGAAATTAAAACACAGTCCTGTAATCTACAGGTGCATGAACACATGTTTTGACAAGCAGTCGCTAGCACTGCAACCTGAAACTCTGCTAACTCCCACCTAGATTGATCTACAATAGGTTGGTGAGGGAGACTAGGTGGTAAGGATGTAGGGGGCGGATACTCCATGTGCCTTTTCCTGCCCCGACGGTGCTCATTTTATTTTTTTTGTATATATTTTTTAAGACTTTATTCATTTTAGAGAGGAGAGAGAGAGAGAGAAGGGAGGAGCAGGAAGCATCAACTCCCATATGTACCTTGACCAGGCAAGCCCGGGGTTTTGAACCAGAGACCTCAGCATTCCAGGTCGATGCTTTATCCACTGCGCCACCACAGGCCAGGCAGAGGTTTTTCATTCTTACATATGACTTCCTTTGCACCTTTCAGCTTCCACTCTTCTGCATAATTACTCTGCTCTCCTGCCTGTTGCTCCCTCCTTCGCTCCTGCTGTGGTGGAGGCATTGGCCGAGAAGCAGGTTGCCGCCTGCACCAGGAAGCAGGGACACAGCTGGTGGCTGTTAGAATGACTTTACAAACGTACAGTATTTTACACACCTCTTCCCCCTGTTAGCCCTACAGTACTGTCTTTTAGGAGAAGGGACATAGAGTAGGAGATTTTTGCCTCAAGTATAATTTTTTTCCCCTGGTTTTCCTGTTCTCTTTACCCGTTTTTCAAGTTGAAAATAACAGCATTGTGGAGATCCTGGCTATAGAAGATCCTGTAATTAATATAAAGTGCAGGAAATGACAGAGTCCGATGTGAAAGGCCTACATTCTTTCAGCTGCTTATCTTCAGTGGCATGCGAGCCTGAGCGTGGGACTGCGGAACGGCTGTTTCCCTCTCGTTCTGGGGATCCTAGTGCTTTGTGTCCGGCCTCATGCACATAGGTGCCTCCTAAAATACCATTCTTCAAGGAACATATTAGGAGGTAATAACTATGTCATTAGTATGGCTACTTGAGTGAATACTTATCAAATATCTTTACCAAACTTTTGGATGCTTTTATTTAAAGCAGTGGCCTACTGCCCATTAGTGGGCATTCCAACTTTCATGGTGGGCAGTAATGGAGCAACCAAAGTATAAATAAAAAGGTAGATTTAACTATAGTAAGTTGTTTTATAAAGATTTATTCTGCCAAACAGCGAAAATCCGACATAAAGTACTTGGTAAGTAATTATTATTATATGCTTTAACTTGCTGAAACTCTGCTTTGTAAATTTTATAAAGTAAAGTTACTTCTCTACTTTATAAATCACCATTACTGTGGAACCGGTGGGCGGTTAGAAAATTTTACTACTAACAGATACAAAAGTGGGCGGTAGGTATAAAAAGGTTGCCTACCCCTGATTTAAAGGCAGAAAAAAAAAATCTGCCAATGAGCTAATACTTAAAGCTTATGAGACTGGATTGGTTGAGGCCAGTCAATTTTGTTATAGTTGGCATTGAACTCTGGTCTGCCCATGAAGAAGGGGAAGAGGGAATGAAAAACCATTCTGCTATTCTAATGAGGCAATTGTGCCTTACGACAAAACAAACAAACAAACAAAAAAAAACAATTAAAAAAAACCCCCAAATGGAGAGAGCTTGAAGAACTTATTGGCACTGGAAATCAATCATCTAAACTCATCATATTTCAGATAAACTATGTACCAGCAAAGGAGCTATGGAAAATTCAGGCTTAGAACTGTGCACCGGAAATCAGAGTGCTGATGTTGCTTGTCCCTGTGCCACCCAGCCTCAAGGAGAGTTTAATCAAAGTCAAGAAATGAAACCTCTTTATACAAATGTATACATATATATATACTCCATACATATGCATGTTCAGTTCATGCATTTAAATTGCTCCAGGTGCCTGTCTCAGCAGACGTGTTATTTTTTCTGTTTAGTCTCCCTCGTCCCTCTTGCCCCTTTCTGCCTCTTCCCCTCCCCCTTTTATCTTTTACTTGAGTATATCACCGCCTCCTGCTGTGTGTTGGCTGAGCCCTGATGGACCACAGCTTGAAGAGCATCCCCTTGGAGGTTCAGGGGGTGGCTTTGGTGCTGCCTAGCTAAGTGTCTATGACTTGCTGCCCTTGCTTAATCAAGCTCAGACTTACCTTTTACCCCCCCTCCCCCCCCACACACACACCCTCCCAACACTGTCGCCTTAAACCCTTCCTCCTGTGTATCCCCAAGTGGGGACCCTGGATGCCTTAGCAGAGAATGTTAGAGGAACTGCCTAAGCGCTAAGGGCTACAAATTGTAGTGTGAATGGTCACAATATCTATATTTTTTTCAAAAGTAGCCTCAAGCCATCAAGGACAGTTGCTTTAGGATATATATATCTGCTTAACTTAAAAACACATGTTTTTTGTTACTGATCATGTTTAAAATTACTTTCTGAAGATCTATATGTGACTTTACTTTCATTATGCTCTTTGTTCTCAAAATGTCCATACTGGCATCTATGACATCTTATAACTGAAGCTTGCTCAAACATATGTACTGATTACCTAAAAGAAGTAAAGCATCTCTTTCTGCAGTAAACACTAAACTCTAATGATTTGTTTTTGGTTTGGTTTTTTAAAAGTTATATCTTAGGCTGTCAAAGTTTTTATTAAGTCCTTAAGCTTGTATCATACTAGGTCAGTGAAAATACTGTCACTATCCACATACGTGGCGCAGGCTCCTATGCAGATGTATGGGGTAGCGTGTTAGTGTTCCCAGAGGTGCCTTACAAAAGCCTGGTTTCTGCTCCCTCTTCTTACCCTGAGACTTCTTAACAGGCCATTGTATTTTCGAGAAGTGGGAAAGGATAATGTTACTAGGGAAGAAAGAAAAGAAAAGCAGCAAGAGTTTCTTTTAGCTGACCAGTCAACTGGATATTGACCACCTGTCTTCATGGGAAAGAAATAGATGGCAGTGAATAAGCGAGAGTCTAGTTTTCCAAGAAGCTCAATGATTTTCCCAAATCAATACAGCTCATCAGGCCTCAGAACAAAGGCTGCAGGGAGGTGACAGTGATGGAAGTCGCTCTGTGTTCTTTTTGTGTATTAAACCATAAGACCCATGGGGAAACAAGGTTTCTTTAGCTGTGTTTTTTTCCCCTCTTTTTCTTTCTTTCTCTCTCTCTTTTTCTTTTAGGGCTTATCCAGTGTATTAGGAGGGGAAAATCCTTTCAGATTAAAAAAAAAAAAAAGATTTCCATCGATTGTATCTGTTGATGATCAGATATACTTTTGAAAAAGATGAGCACAGTTGAGTAAGAAAGAATACCATCTATTAACACGTAGGTTAGAGCAGCATTTTGCCATTGCTTTTTAGTATTAGTTTAGTATATTTATTTGGATTAAGGCTATCTTTTTTTCTTGTTATTTATGGGTAGGGCTTAGATGAACCAAAAAAGAAATGTCTTGGTATCCAGATTAACCTCTGGCAAATAAAGAATCATAACTATCCTCCCATAAACAAACCTTGTTCTAAATGTCCTGAAAAATAACACCAAACCCTAACAGGAATGCTGAACTGTCATCTGAGAGGTTATAATTAACGTAGATAGAGTGGTGCCAACATACCCCAGCCGCCGACAGAGAACATCTATCCAAACCAGCAATTTTTAGCCCTTCAGTCCTTTAATCTTTAAGCTCACTGTGCTTTCATAAAGTAGTACATTAACACCAGAGCAGTGTGTCTCTGGGGTTAATGGCAGGGGTGGCGGCACACTAGGGCATAAAGTGTTTCATTACACTTCCCTTTGTTAGTACTGCCCTATCTCCCAAGCTCCATTGCCATACACTGTTTGTTCAGATAAAGCCCAATGTTCAGGGTGACTAATCGCAGCACTGTGTTCCAGATGGTTTGATTACAGGATGTGGTTAAAGTGACTCTTCAAACAGTCAGCCCAGCAGTAGAGCTCTTAAAAAAAAAAATACTGCTTTTTTTCCTGGTCACGTGACATTACTTTTCTTGTCCAAGTGTTCCATATATACTTGGCATAGGCACTAGGAAAGTCCTTCTGCTTTTTGGCTGTCCGGTATTTCATTGGCAACCTTAGATATAAATTTAAAATTTCCCCAAGTAATTATAAACTCAGCTTTGTCCTTTGAAGAAAGACCAATCTGAAAGGTTGAAAGCTCTGAAGCCAGAAAAATGGACACGTGTACTAAACAAGACTCAGCTTTTGAAAAAAGACCAGTATTAGATACAATAGAACCACAAGAACAAACTCTTGGAGGGAGTTCAGTACAAAGGAATGATGATCAATCAGACCTTGTACCATAGAGTCACATTGTATAAAAAGATAGGGTAATATGATATCCAAAATATATGAACTTTATCTTGTACTTATGAAACCAGCATACTGAGGCATTTTTATTGTCAGTTGGGTTTCTACTAGGAAAAGAAAATATGTAAAAGGAAAGAAAGGTGTAAATGTTTAAAAAAGGGGATGGTGGTATAAATGTGTTATATTTCGTTGTTATTAGAGTGGGGTTTCTGTTTTCTGCATGAGTGCACACCAAGTCCATCCAGATGTGAATCCAGTGTGAATAAGAGTTAAAAAAAAAAACCCCAACTATGTCTGATTCCAAATTCCGCATTTACAAGGCTTGGCAAAGAACTTCTGTCCTAGGGATGAGACACTTGAAAGACTCTGAAGTGATCTTTAAACGGTAATGCAAACAGATATGCTGATCCACTGGGAAATCAGCCATTTGCCCAGTTCTTGAAGAAACATCTTCACAAATACCAGAAACAGTAATTCATAAACCATATTTATAACCTCTTTGGAGTCGAATCTCTCCACAGAGAATTTCTATCATATATAAGCTAGTGGAACAGTACGCTTATTGAAAAAGTCTGGGAACGGTGAAAAGAAGTGACTGGGTAAGATTCAAATCTCGATAGATTCTCTCCAGTCACCACCTAGTAGTTCTAAGTGCTGAATGAACTCTCTCTGGGTGCTGGGCACTGTGCTCACAGGTGCGGTGGGTGCAGACACTGCTCTTGTTTTCAGGGAGTGTAGTCTAGTTGGCAGAGATAGGTATACTGTGGTACAAGTGGTGTAAAGTGTTCAAGGGACTATGGATTAAGACAGACAATCTCAATATTGTTTAAATACAGTAAGAGCTCACTTGCTGCTCACCTAATAATAGACAAAGTCCTGTTGGGTAAGAGTCCTCATTGTCATTCAAGATCCCAGATGAAGGAGACCCTGCCATCTTCCTGTGGCCTTCGAGGTTGCTGTAATCACCATCCTAGTCAGGCAGAAAGGGCAAGAAATTAGAACATGCACGGGAGATTCTTATGGGCCAGGCCTGGAAGTGGCACATATTAGTTGATTCCCTTTCCTTTCTTAGAACTGAGGCAAGGGCCACATCTAACTAGGAGGGTAGCTGAGAAACGACTAGCTGAAGGAAAACATGGATTCTGGTGAGCATTCGTTGGTGAGAAGACTGTACGGAGTGCACTGAGGACCCAGCAAGGAATGGCTGTTTTCTGGTGGTGTGCATGGTCTGTGTGTGTTTGGAGATGACTCAGAGAAGAGATAACATTTGACTTGGTCTTCGTTTGATCCCAACTCATTAGCGAGGTTAACTTTCCATGGGGCTTTGGACTAGGACAGCTATAATGTTTATTTCATGGGAATTGAAGGTGATGTGAAGAAGGGTTAAGTAAACTTGTTGGGGCTGGAGGAATAAAAGAGTGAGAACTGGAAATGAAGAGAATGTCAACATGGTCATTGTCCTTGCCTGGGTGAAAGGCTGAGTGGGTCACAGGTGAACTGTCTCTCCAGAGTGTCAGAAACAGCAAGGACCACTGTAATCAGACAGGTTTTCGTAAGAACAAGATGGCTGGAAAATAAGAGCGCAGTCCTCGGCGCTGTTAGTGATGGCTTCTCTCCTTATAGCTATTGCATCCGTCCTCGGGGCTTTGGCCCAGCACAGTCCTCTCGGCCTTTAGTTCCTTGTGACGTTTAGGTTTCTACTCTTATTATTAACGTTGCCTTCCATGTCACTAATTCAGATTCCCATAGTAAGTCCCTATTTGGCTGCCTCTACTCCAGGTGCCCATCACTGGAACAGTCAGGTGAGGCCAAGGGTAGAATTACTGTCCTAGGGGCTTAGTCCCCTAAGATCCCGTCTGAGCAGGGACTGTGGAAAGGGCAGGCATTATGAAAGTCACATCTGGGACCTAGTTTACTGTGATGGATTAAGGGGCTTACTCCTTTAGTATGGGCAGTATGCAGATTATACTTCCAGTTCTGTATTACAGGGTATGCCTGTATTGATTCTGTTACAAATTTTTGCAGACTCTTAAAGTATAGAGTTTAGATGGAGTGCTAGCCAAATCATGCATGATTTGATCTACAGCATCAAATAAGTACCTAGTGTATACCTGTTAGATGTACATAGATGCTTAATGGGCCTGACTATTTCTCTGGGACCACCTAACTGCTAAGTTTTGACAAGAGGAAATAATAGAACAGTGTGACTGTGGAATCTTATGAGGGCTCAAGGCACTTTGACTTTGTATTGGGAAGGGGCTCAGGTTATAGAACACAAACCATACGTTCTCACATGTTCTAAGTGTTTAGTAAGTAATAATATGCTTTATAGGGGCAGCTCTTAGATTCTGCATCAGTATCTAAGCCTTAATACACAAAAGACAATCCTGTGTGGTGAGCACACTCAAGACCATACATTGCTCCCTTCAGCTGTATTCTTATTTTATTGATAATAATCATCAGATACTTTTCAAATATAAAAAGTTACAGGCCAGGCATTATTAGAATTTTGAGAAAAACCACGCCCCGTGCATGAGGGGGAACAGGGAGATACTTGAGAATACAAAGGTCAAAAGGGCTTGTATAGATTGTCCCTGGCACCTACCTCATCGGCTGGACATTTGAAAGAATAAATGTGCATTAAAAGAAATATTAAATCTTTTTTGGAATGTACATTACTTCCAATTTATATACAAATTGAGCCAGAAACATAACGACGCCCAGATTTCTAAAATTCAGATTTGTACTTTTAAAAGACTAATTTTCATGTGGGGCATTTATGCCTTTAAAGAAGCAAAAAGAGCCTGCTTTATAAGACCATGGGTTACAAAGTATTGGAGATATCCAGACTTCAGCAAAACAGTAAACCGTGTACATTTTCAGGGCTGAAACACCACCTTTATCCTTGGCGTCTCACAATAGGATGCTGTCTAAACATAGACTTCCTTTCAAAGAAACAATACACTTTGTAGTCTATGAGAAGGCTTCCTTAAGTCTTCATTCCAAGCCGGAGCAGCAGATCTAGCTGTGTAAACAAGTGCGTGTGTAGAGTCGTCCGTGAATTCTAGGCAGATATAAATACTCTGTGGTATTGTGAAGTGGTCTGTACATAAAAAGAAAAATAGACACAAGCACACGTATTTAATTAGCACTGTGTGATAGAGACTGTTCAAAATCTCCCTGGGAGCAGAGCACTATTTTGAGCATTTTAAATACGGAGGGCTTCTAGAAAAATAAAGCTGACCTACTGAAGCCTTTTGAAGTTGAAAAAGGGACTTTAAGGATTCTGTCCCCCCACCGAGTGCTAATACTAATACTACTTGTACTTTGATAAGAGGTCTGCTTGTATGGCTTGTAGAAATAGTATTAGGCGATCTGAATATTATGGAAGTTGCAACTGGAGTTTAGTCTTTGTGACAGCTTTAAACGGTAACCCCAGATGATCAAGGATTTGCTTGTTTGGGGTCCCTGCCTTCTGGGTGACCCCGTTTCTTTGTCCTTTTTGGAGACCTGAGGTTCGGTTCTGCAGGTTTGGAAGAGGGCTAGTGGGCTGCGTGGAGCTGCACAGTGGGGGTTATGGTGGAACACCAACCAGTAGGATCACGCGGACGTAGCTTTCATCACACGGTCCGGCCCGCCATCCGTGGGGCCGTGCTGGCAACCGCCTCTGGCCCCGAGAGCCCGGGCTTGGCAAGCATGTTCCTGCCTGGCCGGCCGGATGGCCAGACGGCCCGCCGCGGGCAGGCCACGGGGCCGCAGCCTCCCTCCTACCGCCGAGCTCCTTTATCCGCTGTGGCCGCTGCCTTGCTGCTCCCCGTGGCCGCCCTCGGCCCAGCCAATCAGACACGAGCGTTCCCACCAGGCGCTGGCCAATCGGCGGCCAGCATTCACTGGAACCGCGAAACCCTTAGGGGAAAAGCAATAACAAAAGCCTTTCACTGCAGGCAAATGTTAAGTGTCTGTGCAGACTTTTCCTGTTTTTAATTTTATTACTGCAAGAATGGAGGGTTTGTTGTTTCTTTCATGTTTCCTTTCAAGCAGTTTTAATTATACATTTGTGCTACATCAGGGACTCTGGAACGCAGCGATTCAGCCTATTGCATCTAAAGCTGAAATGCAGTAACCTTCTGGCAATACAGATATATTCCTGCACTGTAAATATAGCTGACATGCTAAAGAATTTTAAGCAGCTGCAAAGGTCTTTGACACCACATACAGTGCCCCAGAGAGCAGATGATGAGAAAACCAGCTCTGTCTTTCCTTTTCACCTCCTCACGCACCCCCTCCCTTTCCTGAAGGGATGTGCTCATAAAGAATCTTTTCCTCTAATTGTTCTGTCTTGAGCAAATTTTGACCAAATGCCTAATTATCATTGGTTCTCATCCCAATGTGAATTTTTATACTCAGTGTTTAAAAAAAAATTTTTTTTTCCTGAGGAAATTAAAATGGAATCTACCGTGATATGAGGAAATGCTTGCTTTGCCTCGTGCTGGGTTTTTCCTCCCCTGCTAGACTGTTGCTACAGTGAGTCAATTCAGCTGTCACCTAAGTAATAGCAACATAGACCATATGGGAAACAATTTTTAAATCTCTTTTTTGAGACTTCTGAAAGAAATCCTTCCCTGATCCTTGAGTCCCAGCCATTCAAATATTTTACCTGCTGTCAAAACACTCCCAAGGAAATGAGTCTTACCTTGTGAGATGTCCCTTACCATAAAGGCGTTCAATATAGATTTTCTGTAAAATTCAAAATGGCAGTAGGCAAGTGAGCAAACCAGCTAGAAATAGACTCTGAGTACGTCTCTTGGTGTTTCCAAGAAAGAGTGGGGCAAGGGGCGAGAAGGTACAGAAAAAAACAAAGGCTTACTTAAATATTTAATTTCTTTACCCTAATATTTTATGTACGTCTCAAAACGTATGTCCTTGTAATATATGCTTTAAAACAATGATTAAAAAAAAATATGGCTCTTGTCCTCTAGTGAAATAAAGAGGATGTTATATTTTGTTTCACTGTGACATTTGGTATACTAAGTGCACTTGAGTTTCGTAATTCACAGATGCAGTGCTAAATTAAATTGTCTGTCTGCAAAGCAGTTGGGAAAAGCAGAATGGCTTGCAGGAAACAAGTGTGCTGGTTTGAGATTTTTTTCTAATCCTCTGTGGCAAATGCTTACTAAAGTTGATTCTAAAGATAACCCCTAGGGCAAACCTATTGTGCACATTTATTTTCTTAAGAGGGCTATTTTAGGAGTCTTTAATATGAAACAAGACCAAACAGTGAAACAGATACTGTACCAAAGCTGATTCCTGTCCCACAAAGCCAAAGAGGGGGAGGCTTAGGATCGAGAAATCTGAGCTGATTGTCTGCTATCCGGCCTCACAGCCCCTACTTCCCTGCTCTATACCTATATTTGTGCATCCGCATTTTATTTTTTTCTAAGTAAGAATCACCATTATTTTATATTGTTGAATTAGAAACAAAACTGATTCCTTTCAGTCACCTTCTGGTTTAAGCACTGGTAACTGGCATTTAGTTTTTGTTGGCTGCTTGCCAAACGAAAGCAATTATGTGTAATAATAGAAAAATTAAGAGGTGAGTGTTGCTATTTTACAGTAGGACATGGCAAAAACCATTTCCTTCTGTCAGCAGTATCTTGATTACACTCACACACAGCCTTACCCTTTTGTACTGCATGGGCAGGAGTGCACACGTACACACACATTTCCTGTGGGTTTTCGTTTGAGGTCACTGAAACCAGAAAGAGGAAGAATGCAAACCACAGCTTTTGAAAGCAAATGAGAACAGAACTTTGCTGGTAAAAAAAAATATATATATATATAAAATAATAATAATAATAATAATAATAAGTGAACTGGAAATAGAGTAATAGGTGCTAACCATGGTCCTCGTTCATTCTCTACTCCTGCAGGTGTCCTCGTGGTCAATGTCACGTGGAGGAACAAAACTTACGTAGGGACTCTACTGGACTGCACCAAGCACGACTGGGCCCCTCCCAGGTAGGCACAGGGTCTTTTTATTTCTGGCTCTGTTCTCTCTCCTCCTTCCTTTCCTTCCCCTCTCCTTCCTCCATCCTCTCTTTGCAAGGAAACTATGTAGAGAGATGAATAATACATAAAAATCTGCCTGTAATTGAAACCAAGCATGTGAGGGAAATGAGCAATTCAGGACTGAGCACAGGAAAATGCAGATGCTGGATTTCTTTCTTGCCAGGAGATCGCTACTCTCTGCTCCTTTCTCTGGCTTCTTTGTTTTCTTCTTATCTCAAAATGGGAATTTGGACTGGATTGGAAGCTGCCTACCGGAGCTGGGTTTTTTTGGTTTTCTGAGGGAGAATATAAGGCATTGGTAGCCTGTTCTTTGCAGGTGTTGAAATCGTCAGTAGAAGAATAGAGTATCTTTTCCTTATCTGGTCCCAGCCCTCAAGCTTCTGTGGTGTTGGCTCTTTGCTGCAAGGTGTGCCTTGTGATTTCACCTGGCTTTTAGGGGACTGCTCATTTTGATGCTTGTTAACTTGTTTTCCTAGGTTCTGCGAGTCACCGACAAGCGACCTGGAGATGAGAGGGGGCCGGGGCCGAGGAAAGCGAGCGCGGTCCACCGCAGCTGCCCCAGGCTCAGAGGCCGGCTTCACAGAGTCCAGAGGGCTGCAGAACAAGAACAGAGGGGGGGCCAACGGGAAAGGGAGGCGGGGCAGCCTCAATGCCAGTGGGCGAAGGACACCCCCAAATTGTGCTGCTGAGGACATCAAAGCCAGCCCCTCCTCCACCAACAAAAGGAAAAACAAGCCTCCAATGGAGTTAGACCTGAACTCCAGTTCTGAGGACAGTAAGCCTGGGAAGCGTGTCCGCACAAATTCTAGAAGTACTCCCACCACCCCGCAAGGGAAGCCAGAAACTACTTTTTTGGACCAAGGCTGTTCCTCTCCAGTGTTAATCGATTGTCCCCACCCAAACTGCAACAAAAAGTACAAGCACATTAACGGCCTGAGGTACCACCAGGCTCATGCACACTTAGACCCAGAAAACAAGCTGGAGTTTGAACCTGACAGTGAGGACAAGATCTCGGACTGCGAGGAGGCCCTGAGTAATGTGGCACTCGAGTGCGGCGAGCCAAGCACAAC
This sequence comes from Saccopteryx leptura, assembly GCF_036850995.1. NCBI lineage: Eukaryota > Metazoa > Chordata > Mammalia > Chiroptera > Emballonuridae > Saccopteryx > Saccopteryx leptura. Next base: position 182,589,985 of record NC_089506.1, on the reverse strand, counting down.
CGTATCAGCTTATGACACCCACGTGAAGGCGCCCACATCCCCTGGCTCGGGGAACCCCCCTGGTACTCCTAAGGGGAAGAGGGAGTTGATGAGCAACGGCCCTGGCTCTGTTATTGGATCGAAAGCTGGGAAAAATTCTGGCAAAAAGAAGGGCCTTAACAATGAACTGAACAACCTCCCGGTCATCTCCAACATGACGGCCACATTAGACAGTTGCTCAGCAGCCGATGGCAGTTTGGCTGCCGAAATGCCCAAACTGGAAGCAGAAGGATTTATTGACAAGAAAAATTTGGGAGATAAAGAAAAGGGCAAAAAAGCCAACAATTGCAAAATGGATAAAAACCTCTCCAAATTGAAAACCGCTCGGCCCATTGCCCCGGCCCCGGCCCCAACCCCCCCCCAGCTGATCGCGATCCCCACTGCAGCCTTCACGAGCACCACCACTGGGACCATCCCCGGACTGCCCTCCCTCACCACCACCGTTGTTCAGGCCACGCCAAAGAGTCCTCCGTTAAAACCCATTCAACCAAAGCCCACAATTATGGGGGAGCCCATCACCGTGAACCCGGCTCTCGTGTCGCTCAAAGACAAGAAGAAGAAGGAGAAGCGGAAGCTCAAGGACAAAGAAGGGAAGGAGACAGGAAGCCCGAAAATGGACGCCAAGCTGGGTAAACTGGAGGATGCCAAGGGGGCTGGGAAAGATTTGTCAGGGCATTTTTTAAAGGACCATCTCAACAAGAATGAGGGGCTGGCCAACGGGCTGTCGGAGTCGCAGGAGAGCCGAATGGCCAGTATCAAAGCCGAGGCGGATAAGGTTTACACCTTCACAGACAATGCGCCCAGCCCGTCCATAGGGAGCGCCTCGAGGATGGAGTGCAGCACGCTGGTGAACGGGCAGGCGCCGATGGCCCCGCTGCACATGCTGACGCCAAACGGGACAGAGAGTTCTGCAGCCAAGACGAGCAGCCCCGCCTACTCGGACATATCTGACGCTGCCGATGATGGCGGTTCTGACAGCCGGTCGGAGGGCATGAGGTCAAAAGCCAGTTCCCCGTCAGATATCATTTCCAGTAAGGATGGTGTTGTAAAAGGGCATTCTTCAACTACAGCACAGTCATCTCAGATGAAAGAGTCCCATTCCCCCTATTACCATGGCTACGATCCTTATTATTCTCCAAGTTACATGCACCCTGGGCAGGTCGGCGCCCCTGCCCCTGGGAATGGTGGGAGTGCACAGGGCATGAAGATCAAGAAGGAGTCTGAAGAAGATGCGGAGAAGAAAGACAAGGCCGAGCAGCTAGATGCCAGGAGAGTGGACCATAGCTCGGCCTCCCTGCAGCCTCAGCACCAGTCGGTGATCACACAGAGGCACCCTGCCCTGGCTCAGTCACTTTATTACGGCCAGTATGCCTACGGGCTCTATATGGACCAGAAGTCTCTGATGGCCACCAGCCCTGCCTACAGACAGCAGTATGAGAAATACTATGAGGACCAGAGGCTGGCAGAGCAGAAAATGGCCCAAACTGGGAGAGGAGACTGTGAAAGGAAAAATGAGCTCCCCTTGAAGGAGCTGGGCAAGGAGGACAGTAAACAGAAAAACATGCCATCGGCCACAATCTCAAAAGCTCCCTCTACTCCGGAGCCTAGCAAAAACCATTCTAAACTAGGGCCATCATTGCCTAATAAAACTGAGGAGACAGGTAAATCACAGCTTCTCTCCAATCACCAGCAGCAGCTTCAGGCGGACAACTTCAAAGCTAAGCAGATGGAAAACCACCAGCTTATTAAGGAGGCTGTAGAAATGAAATCTGTCATGGACTCTATGAAGCAGACAGGTGTAGACCCAACCTCGAGATTTAAACAAGTAAGATTGTGGAGCATGGCCCCCACAGGGAGAGAGCAGTCTGAGTCTTGTACATGTCTGTGCTTTGTGGTTAGAGCGTCTTCACAGGAAATAAACCAGGGGTTCATTAGGGTTGATTCGTCTTCTCTTGAAAATTATTTTCAAGGACTGTCTCAGGAGTTACTGTGTACCTCTGAAATGTACATTGCTCAGAGTTTCCCAGGAAGAGAGGTGGGCACGTGCTTTTTGTGTTCTGTGATGCCATTGACTGAGTCTGGCGTGGTCGCTTAATTTCGTACTGAGTCCAGAGTCAGGAAATTCTTCCGCTTGGCTCCTGAGTTTCCTTCTGACTTAATGCTGAGATTCGGAGTCTAAACCCTTAAAATATTTGTTTTTCCACATTTCCAAATTTCTTTGGCATTTTTTAGTAATATTAAAACTGGGTTCCTAAATTATCACTCCCCACTCAACGTTTTAGTGAAGCTTGGGACCCAGATGTCTTTTACACGGTGTCTGAGATGCCTGGCTTTCTGTTTTACACCTGTGTTAAGTGCCCCAAAGCGGAAGCCAGTGCTGATTGCCTGTGAGGAAGGAAAGGTCTGGAAGGATGTGCCTCAGGCAGTCATCCCAGAGCCCCGCCGGCCTGAGGTTATGCGTGCAAACACCTGGAAATCGATCCCCGTGAAGCCACACATGTGCTGGCGCTTTTTGTTACGGTTCAGACATCCTGACTCACTGCAGTCCCTTGAGTATTCATTCTGGAATTTCTGCCCAAACGTAGGACCTTAGGCCCAAGTTTGAATGTTCACTGAGGACCTGAATACCCAAGGGATTCGTATTATAAATGGGATGGGGGTCACAAAAGCCATTTAGGGTCTTAATTCTTCCATTCTGGAGGCCCGATTCAGGCTGCGGCTTCACAGGGCAGTGTCAGAACTGTAGTTTGGAGAAGGGGGGGTATAGAAGGCTTTGTTTTCTAATAGAAAAGCCATAATGTGTGCTATCAATTTGAAATTTTGTTTTGATTAAGATATTAGCTATATTGCCTGTCCAGGTGGTGGTGCAGTGGATAGAATGTCGGACTGGGATGTGGAAGACCCAGGTTTGAGACCCCAAGGTCGCCAGCTTGAGTGCGGGTTTATCTGTTTTGAGCAAGGCTCACCAGCTTGAGCCCAAAGTCGCTGGCTCGAGCAAAGGGTCACTCGGTCTGCTGTAGCCCCCGGTCAAGGCACATATGAGAAATCAGTCAATGAACAACTAAGGAGCCACAACAAAGAATTGATGTTTCTCATCTCTCCCTTCCTATCTGTCCCTATCTGTCCCTCTCTCTGACTCTCTCTGTCTCTGCCACAAAGAAAAAAAGAAAAGATATTAGTTATATTGACTTGACCTGTAGTGGCACAGTGAATAGAGCATGGACCTGAAACACTGAGGTCGCTGGTTTGAAGCCCTGGGCTTGCCTGGTCAAGGCACCTGTGCAAGCTGCTGCTTCCTCCCCCTCTTCTCCCTCTCTCTCTCCACTCGAATTTAAAAAAAAAGAGAGATATATTAGCTATAGAAATGTTTACCTGAAACCTATGTACTCTTATTGATCAGTGTCACACCATGAAATTTAATTTCTAAATTAAAAAAAAAAGATATTAGACATAATGAGACATATTCAGCCTCAGCTGCAGATGAAGAAAATGTATTAGGAAACCAAGAGTTTTTCTTCTAAATTGTATTACTTGGTATAGTAATTACTTAAATTTACTACTATTAGCTTGAGTCAGTGTTTCAAAAATCCTTTTTACCTGTGTGAGATATTTTTAAAAGGAAAATGAGGGTTAGATAAAATGCGTCTGAGGATGTTATTTAATGTAGAGAGATGACCTTTAGGGCCCAACTCTGGTTTGCAGCAGACCTAAATTTAAAGCCCATCCCCATACATGGGAAGCAGTGTGACTCTGATGTTACTTGGAACTTGAAAAGCTTTGGTTGTGTCTTCTGTAACGATCAAAACCGTGCCTACCTGAGGCGTGATCATTCTGTGTAGGAGGTAAAGCTCCTTGCAGTGTCAGCGCATGAATAAATGGTAACTTTGTTAACTTAGTATTAGAAGTAGTAGTAATAGTGCTGTCATGATGATTAATGGGTTTTTCCTAAAAATTGAAATGTTAAAACATCTTTTTCTAAAAAAATTAGGATCCAGATTCAAGGACATGGCATCATTACGTATACCAGCCCAAGTACATGGATCAGCAAAAATCAGAAGACCTTGATAGAGAAAAGAAATTAAAAGAGGATAGTCCCAGGAAAACTCCCAATAAAGAGAGTGGCGTGTCCAGCCTTCCTGTATCACTAACCAGCATTAAAGAGGAGCCCAAAGAGGCCAAGCGTCCTGACTCTCAATCCATGGAGGAGAGCAAGCTGAAAAATGATGATCGGAAGACTCCTGTGAACTGGAAGGACTCCCGGGGAACAAGAGTGGCTGTGTCCTCACCCATGAGTCAGCATCAGTCCTACATACAGTACTTGCATGCTTATCCTTATCCACAGATGTATGACCCCAGCCACCCTGCATACCGGGCTGTTTCTCCTGTCCTAATGCACAGTTACCCTGGTACGTGTTGTGGGTTCTAACAATATTGGAGGGAAGAGGCTGTGTTAGAATCTTAGCTATTAAAAACTCAGTATAAATTAGACACTTCAAGAGTGACATTTGTTTTGCTTGTTTTTATGCTGCTTCACATCCCAAAGATGAAACTGATTTAACATAAGAGTTCTTCTTTAAGATGAAATGTCAAGAGTCCTCGACTATTGTTTTCATAGTCTCTGATAGGCTGCTTTAGCTGTTAGACTGACACATACTCTATTGCCTGTGAAAATATTCTGAGTACTTACTGTCATAATCATTATAGTTACTATTCCTTTCACTTAAGCGGACACATAAATGTATGAAATGGCTGTACGCTCAATCCTGTTTATAACCTCCGTTCATCAGGATGAATTAACTGGGAGAAGAAAATTGGAGAACCTAGATACAGTTTAACAGTGATGTAGACCATTCTTAATGTAATCCCCTATTTTAAGATCTATGGACTCTTATCCCAAATTCATGTAATCCAAATGATTTTTTTTTTTTTTAAGATGTAGCTCATAACTTGATGTGGCATTTGTTGTTTATCTGCAGGGGCCTATCTCTCTCCAGGATTTCATTATCCTGTTTATGGGAAGATGTCAGGGAGAGAAGAGGCCGAGAAAGTCAATACCAGCCCTAGCATCAACACGAAAACAACCACTGAATCTAAAGCACTGGATTTGCTCCAGCAACATGCCAACCAATACCGCAGCAAGTCTCCTGCTGTAAGCCTCTTTCTGTTGCCATTTAAAAGCACTGTGTTTCTGGGCGAGAATAGGGGAAGTGCTAAAGGGAAGTTTTGAAATATAAATGGTTTTGGAACCCAGCTGTGATTTTCGGGTGCTGTTTTATCCTAATACATAAAAAGTGGAATGTTCAAAAGTAAGGTGGTTTCACACGAGGGGAAAAAAAATTGTTGAAGCGAGTAAGGTGATCACAAGCTTTTCTGTTGCAAAATCCTTATCTTACCTTCCTCAAATACTTGAGACGCAAGATTCTTTGATGCACTTGCGTACCAGAGTGAGACACTTGGCTGAGCAGTGGTGGCTACATCTGCTCCTTTTTGGCCCTGATTCATCCTCATGTCCCTATAAAGCTCTGCTGAAGTAAAGCAGACATGTGTGCTTGTGAAAGATGACTCTACCAACACCCCCCAACCCCCCAACCCTCCCACCCCTACCCCTGCAAAAAAAAAAAAAAGACTATTGTGAAGAGAGACAAAAGAAAGGATGTGGTCGTTCTTGACAAGAAAAAGAAGTTTGGAATAAAGTAAAATATAGGGCCTGTGATGTTAATGCCTCCACCAGAGACTTTAAAGAAACTAGAGCCTCATTGGTGGTGGTTCAGTTGATAGAGAGCAGCAACCTGGGGTGCTGAGGACCCAGGTTTGAAACCCCAAGGTTGTCGGATTGAGCGCGGGATCACAGACATGACCCCTTGCTTGAGCAAGGGGTCAAGGCACGTATGAGAAGCAATCAGTGAACAACTGAAGTGATGCAACTAAAAGTTGATGCTTCTCTTTTCTCTTCCTCCCTACCTCTCTCTCTCTCTCTCCAAAAAAAAAAAAATTAGGAAAGATGATTTGTGAATCTTTTTCTGTGAGTACTTCTAGTGCAAAGATTTTTTTCAAGTGAGTAAAAGAATTTTGGTGAAAGGGTGATTAAGCTCTGGTGGGTAGAAATGTATAAAAAATATATGATCCTTAACCAGACTGTGATCTGGGAGAGTAGAGCTCCTCTGAGTGTTCAGAAATGAAGAGATTCTGGAATGCTTTGGGAGACACAGGGCAGTGATTTCTGTTCTTGATACTGGCATCTAATGTTAGGATGCTTGTTTTCAGTGGAACTGAACAGACAGAGACATTTAAAATTATGAGATAAATTCTCCCACAAAAAGTGAACAAAGTAAATGAGTAATCAGAAAACTCGATCTTGAAGAAATTTCTACAACTACTTCTCTTCCTTGATCCATATTTAAAAATTGTGTCCGGGAAGAAATTGGGTAGATTCTAAACCTTCAGTTATGAGTGAATAGAGAAGTCTTCTTCAGTCCTTTGGGGGAAACACTGATGCTTCCTTTGGGTGGACCAATTTGTTAGTGTTGACTTCATCCCAAGGGGAACTGAAGCGTTTTTTGAATTGATCTTCAACTGATGCATAATTATATCTGTGTATTTACTTTTTTATCCTTATCACATATTGCTGCAGGGACAAGCGTAATACTCCTACTATTATTTTTCAGAGAATTAATGGGGAGTCTCTTCTTTCTGTTGTAGCCGGTGGAGAAGGCTACGGCTGAGCGGGAACGGGAAGCAGAACGGGAGAGGGATCGCCACTCCCCCTTCGGCCAGCGGCACCTACATACGCACCACCACACCCATGTTGGCATGGGCTACCCGCTAATCCCTGGTCAATACGACCCTTTTCAAGGTCAGCAGCTCTATCGTTATTGTGCCTTTCTTCATTCTGCTTTGGAAAAACAGTTACCCAAACTGCCTTTCATGTTTTAAAAATATTGAGTTTTGAGGTTACGTTACCTCTGGGGAGGGTTTTAAACTTGTACTTCCTAGTATTTCCTAGTGGCAAAAACTAAGGCTATTCCACATTTTTGTATTGTATTGAGACACAGAATGGCCACCACTTAATAATGGTCACTAGTTGTTATTATCAGTGGCTTACTGTTATCTCACAGGCCAAGGGTGGCGGCCAGTGTCTGGGATGCTGACTATAACAATCTGAAGATCAGAGAACTACTTGAGAGAAATTGTGGGAAAGGGAGGCGTGGTAGGAGGCTTTGGTGAAATTGTCCTGATTTCTGCAGGCCCTTTTAGTTGCTCTTTTCCCATGGAAGTACCAGAAGTAACATGATCAGGCTTAACATTTTTTCTAATTCAGGATCTCTTCACACCCTTTCACTGCTGTGACTCTTTCAGTAAAGATGCAGAAAGATTTTTTTTTTAAGAAGTCATAGAATTGATGTGAGGGGACCTACAATTCGTGGTGTTTTAGTAGAGCATGTACCAGTTATCTTAACTCTGTCACCTCACAGCAGATGGGTCATCGCACCTGCTCTACCAGCAGGTCACCTACTGGGATCTTGCTGTCTTAGTTCAGGCTGCCGTAACAAAATACCACATTCTCTATGGCTTTCAGCAACAGGAATCTATCTTCTCATGGTTCTGGTGGCCAGGATTCTGAAATCAGGGAGCCAGCGTGGTTGGCTTCTGGTGGGAGCTCTTCCTGGCTTGTAGGTGGTGGCCATCTTGCTGTGTGCTTATCTGACCTCTTCTCTGTGTTTGGGGGGTTGGGAGGAAGAAGGAGAGGGAGAGTGTGTTACTCTTGATGTCTCTTCTTATAAGGACACATTCTGTTGGATCAAGGTCCCACCCTTAGGACCTCATTTAATCTTAATTACTTCCTTATAGATCCTATTTCCAAATACAGTCACATAGGGGGTTATGACTTCCAGCCAGGAATATTGGAAGGACATAATTTAGCCCATAGTGCTTGCCGAGTAGCCTCTGACTCTGCTGTGTGAATACAAGATGGTATGTTTGTATTCATTTTGTGGGAAGTGCTATACAGATGTGAAAAGGTGATTTTTATTTATTCATCTCCTGGTTACCTGGTGTCAACTAGAGAACATAAAGGACATAGAAAAAGAGAGATCTTCCCTACATTTTTCCTTTTCTACCCCCAGAATTATTTTCTGTAGAATTAAAAAGAATTTTCTGTTGTCAACTTAATGGCCTTTGAAGCTCTTACGTTCTCCGATGGTTGCCTTTCTCTTGCATGGTAGAAGTTAAGACTATTTCTGAGTTCGGTTCACTGATTCCACGTACCTTATGGGGTGCATTGTGTTCAATCACTGGGGAAAACGTTCAAGTGAGAAAACTTATTACAAAGTATTCTAAGCACATAGTGTGTCGCTTCTATAATTCACTGTGACTTTTGATTCCTGTTGTTACCTGGTACCTATGATTTCTCCTGAGCTTCCTCTTCAGCACTGCATGCAAACTGTTTAGCAGCGTGCAGAGCCAGACAGATGGAATGGCATACTGTCTGTGAATAGCCGTGAAGAGAACCGCAGAGCATTCAATAACGGGAGAGATACTGGTTAGGCCAGGCGGTGTGGACCCAGTCCTTGCTGCACAATACATTTCATGTGTGTGTTCAGGGAAAGACCTATTGCTGCTCTTGGGCCTGCAGCCCTTCACCGCCAGGCCTGTGTGTACTCTTGTCTTTCTGAACGTCACGGAAACCCTGCATTTTTTCCCCATTAGGCTTGACCTCTGCTGCCCTCGTTGCCTCTCAGCAGGTGGCTGCCCAGGCATCTGCATCAGGAATGTTTCCTGCACAAAGAAGGTGACTGTTCTTTACATTCTGAATCAGTTGTTTCGATAGAGACATCTCAATGGGTAGGAGGAAGCATGTACAGGCGTTTTAGACCAAAACTTAAGTCCTGACTGAGGGTTTTATATTTTTGTAAGGAAAGTGCTTTTATGCCACCGTGCTTCACATAACAGCTTCTATTCCGTAACTTCATTTGTGTCGCTGTAATGTAAGTTAGTATTTAACTGATCAGTTTTTTAAACAGTTGGGAAGTTTCCTAGGTTAGCCTCATATAGGTCTGTTAAAATAATTCACTGTGACTCCCTTTGGGTTGCTATGTTTACAAATAAAGTCGCAAATGGAGAAATTTATTTTATAATGCTGAAGGCAATGTTTGTTCTTTATTTTTTAATTATCCCTCCAGTGTTTTAAAAAGGAAAATAATATATTTTTCACAATGTATATCATTACCCTCGTGTTCATTCCCTTTTTGTGGAATTGAATTCCATGAATTGCGTAGAACTAAAATAAATCTGTCAGTCTTAGGGTTTTCGGGTTTTCAGTGTCAAATGAATAGAACTCTATGCTAAAAAGGTTGTCTTTTCTTTTGCAGAGAATAACAAGATTGGAAATGTACGTTGTCATGTGACTGGATCACATGGGGAAGCGCTTTATACAGACATCAGTTCCATGGTGTTAATTTGAAATGCCTTAATGGCAGGCAAAAACCAGTCATTTCATTTTTGTAAATTACAGATTTTATCACAGAGTAACAAATGTTGCTGTAATTAAACTTCTGTTTTATATATATATACGTATACATATATGTATATATACATATATATATATATATATTCTTTACTTTTTTGTATCAGTAACCAGGCTCGCACACACAGGGTCTGCTGCCAAGTTGCAAACCACTCAGTAAAGGAAATAAAAAAATGTACTTGTCATGTTGAAAGTGTTAGCCACAAAAGGCTGATTCCTTTCTTTTTCCTTTTAAATTGTAAATAAATAATGTTATGTATCGGTGTGCCTGAACCTTGCATATCCTTCATATATTTCCCATAAGCCCCTCAGAAAGGCTAACTGTGATGATGACACTTGGTACAATTTAGATGTCTATTTGGTGGCTCCTGTCGAAGACGCATTGGTGTAAAATGTTCCTGTAGTCACTGTTTGTACTTGTGTATTGTGGAAAAAAATACTTTTGGAAGGCATGGGGTTGCCAGTACCACAAAAACTGTGTTGTACATAATGTAAAGATTAAAATGGGGGAAATAATGAGCATCTGTGAATAATGAGGTGTCATTTTTTGATCACCTTGAATGGCAAATAACCCAATAGCCTGCATACCAGAGACATCTGTGATTGTTCTATTACTTGAATAGTCCTACAGTCCTTTTTTTTTTTTTTTTAATGTTTACAATTACCCAGTTTTAGAAGAGAGAGACTTTTAACGCCATTGCCTGGTTACTTGTTTTATGCTGTAATCTAGTTTATTTTATGTAAAATGTATATTGAATGCTTTCTTTTTTTATACCTGCCTTAAATAATTTGGCAATCAGAATTAAAAAGTTTTTTTTTTATAATGGCCTCTTGTCTGTCTCATGTTATTGCCAGCGGGCTGATAGCGATTCTAATTTTCAAACAAAGGTTTCCTAATGTTGTGTCTGTCTAGTGCATAAGATACGGTGTACAGATATTAACTTTTCTTATATGAAACACAGGTGTAACAACCAAATAGTTTATTTGATTCAGAAGATAATACGCATAGTCTGTGCATTTTCTGCAAACGTAGAGTGTAATGTTGCTGCAAATAGGTAGATGTCGGTTTCTTTAATATGGAATGATATTTCATGGGCATATATCTTGTGACATGGAACAGTAGAAAAAATGTCTAAAAAGTCAGTCAGCTAGCCATTTATTTGACTTGTCATTAAATTGTTTTACTAGACTATTTCATACAAATGTACAGAATTAACTGCTTCCTCATTTACTTTCTCCCTCTTTCTTCCTGCCTGCCCTCTCTCCCTCCTCTCTTCCCTTTCTCCCTCTCTCCCTTTCTTCCAATAAATACTCACTGAGCACGTACTTTATCTCGGGCCTTATAAGGTGCTGGGGTATAGCAGTAAGCAAAGCAGACAAAAAATTTCTGTCCTTCTAGTTTTCATTTTTTGTGGGTTGGGTAAACGTAAGTAATATGCAGAGTACAGCAGGTCCTTGAATAACATTTCGTTCAGCTTCTTTTTGTTAAAGCGTTCATTGGATACCCTGAGAACTAAACTCTGCGTTTATTATTATATTAATCAGCCTGTAGTAAAACTGGTTTCCTTATACGTCATTTTGCTTGAAATCACAGCACCTATTGTTGATGTTAAGTGCGAACTTACTTATATATTAGGTGGTTTAGTAAATGCAATGGAGAAAAGTAAAGCGCGGGAGTGGGCCTGAGTAACAGTGGGAGTTTGTAACTAAATGGGGTGACCCGGGGAGCCTCACTAAAGCTGATGAGGAGGTGGTCCATGCACACCTCTAGGGGCAAAGCGTGGCAGCAAGATGGGAAGCCAGAGTAAAGCCTCACAGTGGAAGTGTGCTCCCTGTGTTTGGACTGGCTGATTTCAGTGCTTCCCCCAGCTGTAAGTTTTTATGATTTTACTATAATTGCTAATGACAGTTTTACCACTTGTCTTTCTTAAAAGTTCTTTAAGTTCACAGAATTTATCTTGGTATAATTTGCTTAGTTCCCTTACTTACAGGCTTGTGTTTCACACATGAATAGATTTCTGCAATCAGAAAGAAATGCTTCCTCTGCTTTTGGAAAACGAAAAGAAGTGTTGCATTTGCTGAGTGCCTTATGGGTCTAGTCCGTGTTCTTAGTAAATTTCAGTAGGAGGGTCTTTCTCCCAATTTTCAGTTTGTTTTTCCTTTGAATTTCATCCATGTTGTCACTTATTAATATTGTTCATAGTGTTTATTGCTACACATAAAAAGAGTATTTCACATACTTTCATCATTCCTTTGTTTGATCAAATGTTTTCAGTTCTTACATCATATCGAGATATATCTTTGAGGACTTGACACAGTTGGTCTTATACCATTTAAACAAGTATGTTTCCTCTGTTTAGAATATTGTTTAAAGTGTGTCTGGTGGTTGCCTACCTGCTGCTCCAATTCTGGAACTGACCAATCAATTCAATTGTTGAGACACAGGAGCAGAACTAAGGTCAATTTACACCTCCACCAGCAGAATCACCGTGTTCCTGTTGGTGGCTGGGCAAGATTGTGGGTTCTTGATGACTTTCCTGATTTTAATAATAAGCATTTTGAAAAATTGTATGGAAAGCAATCTTGCTGTTCAGCTGTGAAATGACTGGTTGTGTGCTTATTATATACCAGGCTTGTAATCCCTTCTAGTGGGTGCCTACGTAGAAAGGGTATAAATAGGGGTATTGGACCAGGCTTACCCTTACCCCTGCTCCTGTAATAAACAAGAGTGCTGATAGGTAAAAGCGGAGAGATATATGACCAGAAGGACAATGCAATTTGAATAATCTCTCCCCCTAGGCTTTTACTGGAACATGACTGGTTTGCATTAATCACTAAAGGAAGTTTTGTTTCTTCCCTTTACTGTTACAGTGTTGTTTTGCTGATGACAACATGAATTGCCAAAGGCCAGAGCTTGTTTATATAATGTGTGCCATTTCTCTGGCTGAGTGCATAGCCAGTACTGAATGGTAAATTAAAGATTCCCAAAAGACAAGCACGTTTGGCTCCATTATATTACTATGATGAATCTGCCATTAATATGGTTCTAATTGTTTTACTTTTATAGACATAAAATCAGTCCCCTTAGCGACTAATAATAGGGTTTATTGATTTGACTAAACATTATTCATCGCAGGCCTGCTCGTATCAGCTTATCCTGAACATATGCAAAGAGCCTGCAGTGCTGACACAGTGCAAATTAACTTCATGGAGACAGGAGACGAGGAGTTGTTTACAACTGCGGTCCCATCGAATACAGAATATTAAAAACAAGGTAATAGGCGCCATATAGAACTACTTGTTCCCAGATTAGGATCTCTGATGGCTCCTTCATGGAAACTTGCCACTGATGTTCAGCCCAGGTCATGAACAGTTGCAGAGTGAAAAGGCTGCTCTTCTATATTCACACTGGCTGTGACCCTGATTTAGTGTGGTTTCAGCCCAAGAGTCTGAGAGTAACCAGAATGAATAGCTCTGATTGATATAGGATAAAACAGCAGTTTAAATGATAATTACTGGTCATTTCGTTCCCCCCCTGACTCTGAAAAAGAGACAGGACAGGGAAAGCCATTTATTATTGTTTTGTCACTAACCACAGTCATCCATTCCCTGCTCCCTGCAGAAGCCTGAGTCATAAATGTTGTTTGGTTTCAGTTCACTTTAGGAGGAAAAACAAAGTGTAGCCCACTATGAGCAGTGCTTTTGTCATGGATTTAAAAAAAAAAAAAAACTTAACAAAATAACTTTAAAGCAGAGGTTACCAACCTCTGCACTATCGACATTTTGAACCTGAAAATTCTTTGATGGGGGTGGCGGTGGGCTGTTAAATGTGTATTGTGGGATGTTTAGCCAGCCTCTCTACACCAGATGCAAGTGGCTACTTCTGAACCACCCCCATTCCAAGTTGTGACCACCAACTGGTCATGAAATTCATGGAATTTAGATCTCCTGCCTGTTCCCTGTCCCAAAGATAAATGGCTTATATCCCTTGTTCTTTATTGCTTTAGAAGATACAAAGGACACCAGTGGTTCCTGATAATCCCACGAAAATATAGTGGGTTGTTCATTTGACCAACACGGATAAAGTTACACCAGACCTAGCTTTTTAAAGAGAATTGGATGATCCAGAGTTTAACATAATAATTTGTAGTTCTTGTTGGTTGAAAATAAATTCAATCTAAAAACCTTGTCGGGGCGGGGGCTGAATTTAGCTCTCAACACATCAGTGAGTGAGATAGGCTTTGTAGATATTGTTTAAAATCCTCACACTAGCTCTCTAAAATGCATTTTGTTTTTCCCTTTAATGAAGGCTTTCGTGCTGGGAAACCTGGAAAGAGGTCATTAGTAAGTGAGCTGCTGGGATTGAACTCGGATTTCCTTCCTGCAGGGAGTGCTATTTGATTCATGTGCAGGAGTAAACTGGGGAGCTTCTCAGATGAACGATACATTTCATTGAAGCTTGTTTTTTCATGTAGACATTTGAAAATAAAATGAAAGGAAATGAGACAACTATGGAGATTCAGCCCAGAATGATCTCCAGGACCGTCGTGTACACAGGCCCTGGCAATGCTCACGAGTGTGTGCAGGTTCCGAGTCCAGGGTTAGGTTCTGGTCGGACCGGACCGGCCTGGCCCCGGCCTGCCTGTTGTCATCCTGCTCTACATGGAATGGCAAGCAGGTGTAGGTGGAGCGAAACCCTGTACCTGGGTCGGGCGTGAGAAACATCCAGACCTGTAGAGGATATTTATAAGAGTTTATTTTGGCGCAGTGGATCGAGTGTCAGACTGGGATGCAGAGGACTCGGGTTCAAAACCCCAAGATTGCTGGCTTCAGCATGGGATCACTGGCTTGAGTGGGATCGTAGACACGACCCCATGATCACTGGCTTGAGCCCAAGGTCACTGGCTTGAGTGGGATCATAGACATGACCCCATGGTCGCTGGCTTGAGCAAGAGGTCACTCGCTCTGCTCACCCCGTCCCCTATCAAGGCACATATGAGAAAGCAATCATTGAACAACTAAGGAGCCACAGCAAAGAATTGATACTTCTCATCTCTCTCCCTTCCTGTCTGTCTCTATCTGTCCATCCCTGTCTCTCTCTCTCTCTCTCTCTCTCTCTCTCTCTCTCTCTCTCTCTCACATACACACACACACACACACACACACACACACACGTTTATTTGAGCCAAACTGATGATGTATGCTGGGGAGCAAGGTCTCAAATGCTCCAAAGAAGCATAGTTTTGCAGCTTCTTTTATGTATTTAAAATTAAGAAGGGAAAGGGAGTATAAGGAAGGTTGTTACATGGATGTGGAAGAAAACAAGGCGGGGATTGGATTACAGGATAGTTAACAAGATTGCTCTCTTGAAGGTGTTTACTTCTGAAAACACGCATTTCAAAGGTATGTTAACAGGTGCACAGACACAATGGACAGGGCTTGCTTAAGACAAAGATGAGCCTTGGACTAAAGAAGTTGTGTGTCTGGAATGTGACTACCCACCATGCCCTGCCCAGTTAGGAATTTATGATCGGATTACTACTTTCTTAGAAACCCCCGCCCTTGTTTAGTGAATTTATTGAGGTGACACTGGTCAACAAAATTATACAGTTCTCAGGCACGATTTCACCACACATCCTGTGTACACTACACTGTGTGTTCACCACTGCAAGTCAAGTCTCCGTCCATCACCATTTATTGCTCCCTGATGGGTAAACAAATGTTTTTAAGCTTGCTCCCTGTATTGGAGCAGCGCCATGTGTGTATAGTCCGTGGAAGGCTGTGTGGGTGCTTGCCCTCAGGGTGGCAGATTACAAATTATGGACTGCCTTCCTGCTTGAGAGGGGCGATTGTTTGCTATCGTTTGCTGGAGAAGTGGTTTTTTCATCCCCAGTCTGTTTTGCTGGGCAGAGGAGGGCAGAGAGAATTTAAGGAGAGAGCAGACCAGAGAGAGAGAGAGAGAGCTGAGGGGCGTGGGAGCCCTGAGATTTCGGCCCAGCCTGTTTGGATGGGGTGCTGAGGCTGGTGGGGGCCTGTGAGTCCAGGAGAGTTCAGAGAACGAGTCGGGGCTTTGGGGGCCCTGAGTGAGAGGGAAGCGGTCTTCTCTGCCTGTTTGCTCATCTGCCATTACGAGACTTCAATAAACGGAATGGCCCAGCATTTTCTGGCTCCACAGTTCCTTTACCGTCTGCCCGAATCCATGGAAACCAGCATGGCCATGGCAACAGCCACTGGTCTTACACCCCCATTCCCTCCTCCACCTCTCCCCACGCCCATCCCCCAGCGGTTGCCACACTGACAACCCCGTCTCCATCCAATCTGAGCGTGTAACGGAAATGGCTAATCATGGCAGCTCTCTGCGGCGTGGGGTGGCGTGGGCAGGACTCACACCGTCTCTGCCGCGCTCCCGACGGCCCCTGGAAGTCGGTCAGCGCTGGCTGTAGGGTGAAGCCTGACCCGCGAGCGGGAGAGAAAGGGTTCCGGACGACTGGAATCGCGCCTCCTGTTCCTCTCACGGTACCAGAATCCCCTCATCTCAACCAGGAGATTTAACATGGCACTATTCTCCCCACCATTAGAAAATTTAGCCGTTACTTTATTTACCTTCAGTATTTTCAAACAGCTGTTACTCCTTTAGTCAGAATTGGGGAACCAGAATCATTCTTTATTGACTCATCTTTCTACTGATTTATGGAAGTGTTTTCTTTCTTTTTTTTACTTCCTCATCACAGCCCCCCTTACATCCCTGCCTCCCTCGTTATGAGGATCCCTGATTAAATTGGGTCAACCCAGATAATTCAGGATAATCTCATTGAGGGGTCGGCTGTTGAACAATCTTAATTCCATCTGCAACCTCCCTTTCCCTTTGCCTGGTAACCTAGCACATTTACAGGCTGGAGGGATTTGGAAGTGGACGTCTCTGGGCTTTCGTCATCCTGTCTACCACACCACCCAACACAATTTCCTTTTTGCCTGGGTAGTAGTGATCACATAATATAACAGCAGCTAGCATTTATAATCGTCATAATGCACTAGACCCTATTCCTGAACACTTCACATATAACAACTCATTTAGTTCTCATAACAACCCAATTACTATTCCCATTTTACAGTTGAGAAAAGTGAGGCACAGGGGTAAAGTACTTTCCCTGAGTTCACACTGCTCTGTAAGTGACCGGGGCAGGCTCCATAACCCCTATGCTATCCTGCTTCAGAAAGAGTTTGTAAACTCGCAAGGTATGAACAAGACCTAGCCAGCTTTCCTTTGCTAAAGTATTTATTACTCTAACAGGTGCAAATGAGGGAAGTAAAATTTGTGTCTATTTTTTATCAGACAAAAGCCCTCTGTAGTCTGGCCTGGATCTGGGCATCAACCCAAACTCAGGATACTGAGGCCCTGGAGGGTCCTCCGTGCATTGCTGACAGGAGTTGCTGGAAGATTTGCTTTTTTTGGAGGGGGGATATCATAGTGGTCTTTGCCACCTCTAGTACTCTAGCACAACCTGGAACATCTGACAACCTGGAACTTAGAATAAAAGAGTTGGGCTAGGTGGGAACTAGTGCTCGGGTGTCAGGGCTAACAGGGAAATCCGATACTTTTGTGATTCTGCAAGAGACTACAATGGAGTCCAACATGTATATTTCCTATCTTCTGACAAAGAGTTTCAAATTAGGACTTTGAATTCTCTCTGAATGATACTGTGTTTATTGTCCCAGAGGAAGGAGTTCAAACTACAACTTTAAACTCATTTTTTACAACCAGATTTTTTTTCTAGTTCCTTCTGTGTGCACTGAAGTAAGGGGAAGGGGATATATGAAACACATTTATTTATAAAATATAAGCACTTAAACTATAATTTCTGTGACCCTGCATTAGCATTGCTTGTTTACTTTAATATAAAGGAAACCTCAAAAAAAAAAAAAAAAAAAAAACACGAATAGCCTAGGTTTGTTTGTGGGTTTTTTTTTGTCTCTGAGATGACTTTGTTCCGGATAGTAGTTACTGGGAACAGGATATGCTACTTGATTAAGAATTTCTTCCTAATACGGGGTCAGAGGACAGTGGCTCAAAGTATCTCGAGCCTTATGCAATCAGGAAAGGAGTTTAGGTTAGAAAGAGAAGTTGGTCTTGTCTTCCTGTCACTCTCCTGGGAAGGGGGTTCAGCCCATCCTCCTAGATTAGAGTCCCATTGCTCTAGGCTCTGTTCCTCAGGTGGTGATTGGCAGATGTGGGGGGAGACCTGTCCAGTCCCTAGCACAGTGAGGACGGCCTTTTGGCATTGATGATCTTGGAGAGGGAGGGCCTCCTCCGCAGAGCTGTTGTAGAGCCAGATGTTTTCAGCTGCATGAAACAGAAACCATGAGGTAAACTGCCTTAAACCACAAGGAAACGTGTTCCATGCCATGAAGCTGAGAGCAGTGTGGGTTCCAGACTCAGCCCCTCCATGCTGCCGGTTCTGCTTTACTGTGTGCTACTCTTCACTGTATCTTCCTCTTTATCCCACATGCTACGGCCACAGACTTTCTAGGAGCCCTACCCAGAGACATCAATGTTCAGGGGACAGGGCTGAGTGTTTGTGTGTGTCTCTCGGGGAGAAGAAAGCTTTCTCAGACACCTGGCGGACATTCCCTCTTGTCTGAGGCCAGACCACGGCGCATCCCACCCCTGAACCATCATGGACGAGAGGAAGACCTGGCCATGACTCCCACAGGCTAAGGAGGTGAGACAGCCCCTGGATCGTACCTGGGAGGGGGATCATGGCCTAGAACCAGGGTTCTGTTAGGAGGAAGAAGGGGCGGGATGTCTTGTTGTCGGAGAATAAAGCTCAAGGCCCGTGGGACTTGGGGCATTCTCTCTGTGTGCTCTCCGCTCCCCCTGAGGAGCAGGTCTGCATACCTGGAGGAGTGTGGGTGGGAGGCAGGTGGCCGTTTGCCCTTAGAACTCAGAGAGCCCCTTGCACAGTAACTGATTCTCCCTAGAGACCCGCGTTTGGGCAGGATTAGCTTGGCGAGATGCTCTATTTAAGGAGAGAGAGGGAAACCAGGCTGTAGCCCACGGTTGTTGACCTGGAGCTATAGAAAGCCTGAAGTTGAGGAAGAGCCTGGATTGCTCTCTGAAAGCAGTCTTGCTGTTGCTGGAAGGGGGACAGTAAGCAGTGACCCCAGGGAGTTTGGGGATGGGGCTTTAATCCTCTTCGCTTTTGCTCCCCACTCAGAGAGCAGAGCAGTGGGTGAGGAAGAAGATAAAGGACTGGCCCAATGCCCTGCCCGTCCGTCAGCCTGTCCTGGGTTCCAGTGTGTTCAGGACTAACAGGGAAGGCTTCTGGGGGATGATGGAAAGTTCAGTGGACCTGGGAAGTGGTCCCTGACCTGGAGAGAGGTGGGCTAGTGCCCCACCTAGCAGATCTAGAGACTGAAACACTTCGGGTGGGGTTAAATTCCTTCCAGAGAAGGATTTTTGAAAGAGGCCAAATTTGTTCAGGAAGCATTTCCTGAGTGCCTGCTCAGGGCAGGTGTTTCCTAGGGACAGAGTGCCCAGAGCCCTGGGCAGAGTGCACCAGCCCTGCCCTCGATGGCTCCCCCCACAGGCTTCAGAGCTGAGCGAGCAGAAGGCTGAGACCTGCTGCTGTTGATGGGGAAGAGCCGATGTACACTCCCTAGGACTCTGCGACCAACGCGCAGAAGCCGTCAGGCCTGCCCTGGCCGGTTGGCTCAGCGGTAGAGCGTCGGCCTAGCGTGCGGAGGACCCGGGTTCGATTCCCGGCCAGGGCACACAGGAGAAGCGCCCATTTGCTTCTCCACCCCTCCGCCGCGCTTTCCTCTCTGTCTCTCTCTTCCCCTCCCGCAGCCAAGGCTCCATTGGAGCAAAGATGGCCCGGGCGCTGGGGATGGCTCTGTGGCCTCTGCCTCAGGCGCTAGAGTGGCTCTGGTCGCAACATGGCGACGCCCAGGATGGGCAGAGCATCGCCCCCTGGTGGGCAGAGCGTAGCCCCTGGTGGGCGTGCCGGGTGGATCCCGGTCGGGCGCATGCGGGAGTCTGTCTGACTGTCTCTCCCCGTTTCCAGCTTCAGAAAAATGAAAAAAAAAAAAAAGTAAAAAAAAAAAGAAGCCGTCAGGCCTGATGTGCTCAGCCTCAGAAATCCCCAGGTGCCTGTGCTCTGGCCACCTCCAAACCCCCACCCTCCCCTCAGTGATAAGATACACAGAGACAGACAATAAAAGGTGATTTTATGAAAGCAGTTGGGTGACCAGGCTGTCTCCCATCAGGGCTGCCTCCAAGCAAGAGCTGAAGGGGGATGAGTCATGGAGGGGCCCCCAGAGGGCAGCTCCAGGAGGTCCCCTGACCATGACATTGTGAGCTCAACCATAGTGGGCCACTGGGGAGTGGCAGATGTGCCCCGAGGTAGAAAGCTTTGGTGACTTATTTCAGCTCCTTGCCTGGATTCTGTCAAGCGTCCTAGTGAGCGGCAGTCGGAGGCATAAAAACGCCAGGCAGCCTGGGGAAGGGGCCCGCTGCCTCTGAGTGGAGCCTGCACAGGGTCTCTATCTTGAGTCCTCAGGCCGAGTAGTGCGGCTTCCAGAAACTCCACGTGACAGTCAAGAGGCTCAGATACGTTCCTGTGACTGACTCTGGTGGGCGAAGCGTGCTGAGGGCATATGGGTGACCAAGCAGCGTAGCCAAGGTCAGATAAAGAAGAGATTTTCGTTTCACATCCAGTAATACAAACTGAAGAATTGGTGCTAAGTATGGATTGAGTTATCCTCCCAGAAGGTCCAGTATCCCTTTGTCCCATTCCATGAGAGCGACTGCGGGCCTCTGAGTCTTCCTCCCACTGCTCAGAAGGCTCCGCTGTGTACTTCCATGTGCTAGAGCCCCCATGCCTCCATCCAGTAGCTCTGAGTTGTGAATAACAGAAGCCTATTCAAACTAACTTAAGAAAAATAGGCAGATTTCATGCAAGGCAGAGAGACTTTATGGGAGCAAGGGCGGGAAGCTCGGGAAAGTTTCAAGAAGGCTGGCACTGGGCCCTGAGAAGTCTTCAGGCTCTCTCTTTTTCTCCTCTCTCTCCCTCGCTCTCCTCCCTTCCCCTTTCTTCCTCTCTCCCTCTCTCTTATCACAGCCTCTTCTCTCTGTTCTCTCTGCTCCTGCCTGAGTCTTTCTTTGCTCACTGTCTCATTCTAGAAACACGCAAATACATGGACTGCCTTGACTGGCATCCTGTCTGGCATTTCTAATTCCACATGCTCAGGAGAGAGGAGCAAAGTGGCCCAGCTTGGGTCCGGGGAGCCAGCAGGGTACTGCAGTTTAGAATGAATGTGGGGCTCAGTGATGGGGACAGATTACTAAGGTGGCACCTAGGTTTGACTTCTTTTGGGAAGCCCTAAATCACTGCCATCTAAGCTTTGTGTCCAAGGAACATTTATGGCCAGAAACAGAAGACCATTCAAACCAACTTATTAAAAGCTTATAAGTCAGTCTCATGATATCCAAGGATGGGCAGGGAATTGGCAAGTCATGGTGATGGTATCTAGAAAACCCCTAAATCTCTTTTGATTGTCACATAATCCCTGCTTCTTTTGGTGCCTTATCCCTGCTTCTTTTGGTGCCACTGTTCCATTCTCCTGCTTCTGTTTCTAAATCTTTCTGGTTCCCCTGTTCCTGTTATTACAGGTGACTTGGGATTGCTACGGAGATCATTCTGTCCCATTTTTCACCATCATTTAACTGACTCAGCATTTTGATTCCCATTCCAAATTTCTCTGCTAGGGGAAATGGATTTTTGTCTCTATAATGACTGAAGGTAGCTGGCCAGACTTGGGAGAGCTGGTGCAGAATCAGATAGGCAGAACCCAGGACTGTCCCCTCTAAAGGCAGATTCTCAAAGACAGGAGGTGAGTTCATGGCATCCCTACTGTATCCTGACACGACATTCACTCACTCTGCCAGCCTTGAGTGCCTGTTTTAGGCTAAAAGCTGTTCTGGATGCTGGAGATAGAACAACAGTAAAGAAGAGATTAAACTCTGCCCTCATGGAGTTGATAGTCTAGAACAGGGATAGTCAACCTTTTTATACCTACTGCCCACTTTTGTATCTCTGTTAGTAGTAAAATTTTCTAGCCGCCCACTGGTTCCATAGTAATGGTGATTTATAAAGTAGGGAAGTAACTTTACTTTATAAAATTTATAAAGCAGAGTTACACAGCAAGTTAAAGCATATAATAATAATTACTTACCAAGTACT
Source organism: Saccopteryx leptura (assembly GCF_036850995.1). Classification (NCBI taxonomy): domain Eukaryota; kingdom Metazoa; phylum Chordata; class Mammalia; order Chiroptera; family Emballonuridae; genus Saccopteryx; species Saccopteryx leptura. The sequence goes on along the minus strand of NC_089506.1, from coordinate 182,568,181 downwards.
TTATGTCGGATTTTCGCTAAGTTTGGCAGAATAAATCTTTATAAAACAACTTACTATAGTTAAATCTATCTTTTTATTTATACTTTGGTTGCTCCGCTACCGCCCACCATGAAAGCTGGAACGCCCACTAGTGGGCGGTAGGGACCAGGTTGACTACCACTGATCTAGTGGGAGGAGATGACCAGAAATGATTACACAAATGTATAGCATATCAAGTTACAGAGACAAGTTTACAGAAAGAGGATGCGGGGTAGCTCCAGAGAGGGGGACATTTCTATTTTTTTGGTAAAATAAATATATAAATAGAAATATATTTTGTCCAGGATCCTGTCACAGAGTGCCTAAAACCTTGGCATTGTCTAAATAATAGGAGTGTCTTTTATTATTTGTAATGAGCCCTTTTGTCTAAACCTGAATTTATGCTAATGAAGTAACTCTTTTTTTTTTTTTTTTTTCTTTCATTTTTCCGAAGCTGGAAACGGGGAGGCAGTCAGACAGACTCCCGCATGCGCCCGACCGGGATCCACCCGGCACACCCACCAGGGGGCGATGCTCTGCCCACCAGGGGGCGATGTCCTGCCCCTCTGGGGCGTCGCTCTGTTGCATCCAGAGCCACTTTAGCGCCTGAGGCAGAGGCCACAGAGCCATCCCCAGCGCCCAGGCCATCCTTGCTCCAATGGAGCCTTGGCTGCGGGAGGGGAAGAGAGAGACAGAGAGGAAGGAGAGGGGGAGGGGTGGAGAAGCAGATGGGCGCTTCTCCTGTGTGCCCTGGCCAGAAACCGAACCCCGGACTCCTGCACGCCAGGCCGACGCTCTACCGCTGAGCCAACTGGCCAGGGCCTAATGAAGTAACTCTTGGAAGGCCCTTAGATAGTTTCAGGATGGGGGCCAGTCACCAGAGAAACCAACCGCATGTGTGATTAGAGGGTCGGACCTTTTAGAGGGAAGAAGGACAGGAGCTTGAGCTCAATGGCCAATGGCCAATGATTTAACAAATCATTAACTGTGGAATGAACTTTTGATAAAAATTTCAACAATCAGGGTCAGGTAGCTTCTGGGTTGGGGAGCACCTCAGTGTGCCGGGAAGGAGGCATGTCTGGAGACGGCATGGGCGCTCTGGACCACCCCTTGCCCCCAATATGTCCTATGTGTCTCTTCCATGTGGTTGTTCCTGACTTGTCTCTTTAGGATAAAAATATAATCATAAGTATAATACTCTCCTAAATTCTGTGAGTTATTCTGGCAAATTATCCAAACTGAGGGGGGATTGTGGGACCCTCCAAATTTGTAGTTGGCTGGAAAAAGTTAAGTAGCCTAAAGACTGCATATATGGCTGTCATCTAAATTTGGGGCGGTTTTGTCGGACTGAACCCTTAATCTTTGGGGTCTGTGCTAAGTCCAGGTAGTGTCAGAAATGATTTGAATTGGAGGACACCCAGTAGGTATTGGAGAATTGGAGAATTATTGTTGAAAAGTTGCATAATTTTATCTAGGGGGTTCAGAGAAGACACACCCAAATGAAATGAAGGAGCAAATCCTGTAGATGTCTGGAGGAATAATGTTTCAGGCAGAGGGAAGAATAGAGCAGAGGTCCCGAGGTACTAATGGGCCTGGAGTATTTAAGGGAGAGCACGGGCAACAGCACAGCTGAAGCACAGTAAGCAGTACAATGGTAGAGAAGGTGTGTGTGGACACAGCCTGGCAGTGATAGCCTCCAGGTTCACAGCCAGGGAAGCTAACCCATAGTCAAGACAGAAAGCTCACAGATTTGAGATACACAAATTACACAGCTTATTGAAGCCATTTAAACTAAAGTGTAGCATTTGAAGCCAGTGGAAAGAAATGGAATGGATTAACAGATTTAGGCTGGGATATGAGCAGATTGAAGGGCCACATCACTTGAATGCTGTTAGACGTTTGCTTGTTTTGTTTCTCTCTGTGTTGCATCAGCCTTCCCTACTGATGGTGAGGTTATAAGGACCAGAAATGAGGTGTCAGCTCACGCTTGGCCAAGAGGTGTAGCATTAGCCTGATGGGTAGCTATCGCTTTATTTGAATGTCCAGGATAGACAGCAGTTGGGGCTTTGCAGGAGAGTGACTAATGAGTGGCAGAAGTAAGACCCCGGTAGATATCAAGTGCTTCATGTCCTAATGTATATTTAGTAAATAATGAATATTCAGTGTTTCATGTATCTCATTTATATCTAGTGATCACAGATATTTAGTATTTCCTTGGTTCTCCCATTCCTTTCTATTTACGTTCACCCATGTATGCTCTTCTTGCTTTATCTTACCGTATCTCCTAGGTAAATAATTTAATTATCTATGCTTAACTCAGCTAATTATTTGCATCAGTCTTGTTTGTTTTCTTGTCTTTTGTGCTAGAACTGAATATTCTCAATGTGTCAGATGCACATTGCATGATGTCTAAGAGATGGATGTGTGCTTTGGGGTCGAGAGGCGACATGTTATTAGGGTCTTGTAAGCTCTTGTTAGGACTTTATTTTTACTCTGAAGGGGATCAAGGAGCTGACTGTTTAGATGAGCCTAAAACTCTATCATGCGTATTAGAAAGATTTTAGGAAAGGCAGGAGGTAAGAAAAATTAGAAACGCTGGTGTAGCCGATTCTTTGTAGAGAGATGTAGTTTAGAAGGTACAGAGAATATGGGGTATGGGTTATTGGGGTGGGGACAATAGATATCAATTTCACTTGCTTGCCTGCCAGCTATTTTGATTTTATCACGGTGGCAAGGAAACAAGGATGGGCAGGAGCCACCCAGGATGTGGAGGGATACTGAGCATGGTGGACAGGAGTCAGCCTAGAGAACAGATACACCCAGCTCTGGAAGAAAGTTTAATGGGAGAAGTTTGCAGGGTAGAAGGAGATAAAGTAGTATTTTTAAGATTGAGACCCCGGCTGGTGGGTCAGTGGAAAGAGCATTGGCCTGGCTTATGGATGTCCTGGGTTTGATTTCCAGTCAGAACACACAGGAGAAGTGACCATCTTCTTCTCTTTCCCTCCCTCTCCCCCTTGTCTCTCTTTTCCCTTCCCACAGCCAGTGTCTTGATTGGTTCGAGTGTGGCCCTGGACACTGAAGATAGCTTGATTGGTCTGAGTGTTCACTTCAGGCGCTAAAAATAGCTTGATACTAGAACACCGACCCCAGATGGGGTTACTGACCCCAGATCCTGGTCAAGGTGCATGAGGGAGTCTGTCTCACTATCTCCCCTCCTCTCACCTAAAAAAAAAGAAAAAGGATTGAGAGGCATCACTGCTTTTGACTAATCATTCAATCTTCATGATAAGCTTGACTTGCTTCCTCAAAATATCCTATTCCAGTCATTCCTTACATATTTTTTTTTTGCCCGTTTGAATGGATTTTGAGTGATACAATATTATATACTTTATCCCATTCCTGTGATTTGGGTTAGCTGGTGCAGAATACTAACATATTTGCTATATTGATAAAAGTGTGGTAGTGTTTGTTTATAAACAGAAGGTTACAGAAATTTCAATTGTATATAACCCTAAAATGTTAATTTAAGATATACTGTAAAAATTTATTTAAAATATTCTTGTGGAATATAATTGGTTTCACTTTTTGAGAAACTTCTCTTGTTAAAAGAAATTTAGGGATTATTTCTTTCTCATATTCCTATAACACAGAACTCACAGTTGCTTATTTTTAAATTGAAGAATATGTTTCTTAAAAAGCATATAAGATTTATGAAATTACTTTGGATGACTATTAATATTTCTGAAAAGTAAAATTAATACATGGAAACAAAAAGTAGTAATTTTATCTTTATTTGTAATGAAACATTGCTTGACCAGCAAACATGGTATTTTTTTTACCTTGACACACTGATTAGCCATATGGAAAAAAAATAACCTGGACTCCAACATAAATCCTTAAAAACAAAATAATTTCTAGTACAATCAAATATTTAGTGGAAATATCATAGTACAATGAGAAAACATTGATAATATATTATATTCTTGGAGTGGGAGTGATACATCTGTACATAGCATCAAATTTAGAAACCATAAAGAAAATGATAAATAATTTGATTACATTAAACAAGTCAAAGTTCCATTTAGGGAGTGGCATCATAAATAAAGTTAAACGACAAAGTAGGGGAAATATTTGTAAAATATACCTCAGGCAAAGGGCCAATTTTTATACTCAAATTATTTTAAAAAGCATTGACCATAAAAAAGATAGACAAAGGATATAAAGAACTAGTTAATGGAAGAACACAATGACTGATAGAAATATGAAAAAATGGTCAAATAGTGAATTAAAAGGACAGTGGGTTAAATGCTGATGAGGGTGAGGGTCAAAGTGCTACAGTGTTAGTGAGAAATATGTTAGAGGCAAATCTGGCTCTGTTTGCCAAAAATATAAACGCACATTATTCTCTTTTTAGGAATTTTGCCTACAGCCAATCTCTCTTGGTTGCACAAAGACACCATACAGAAATGTTCACTGCATCATTTTAAGCACATGAAAGCTAAAACGCCCGTCAGTGTGGTCTAGTAATGGTGGAGCCACAACCAACTGCTTTGAAAAGGATAAAATTAGCCTTTATAATTCACATGCTGTGGTGGCCACAACATATTGTTAACAAACGAATTTACTGGATAGTATGTATAGAGTATAAGAGTACAATCTCATTTCTGTAAATAAATGAGAACATATTTATAAACAAATGTGTCTGCCTGGGTGTGTTTTGTGTGTGTGTGTGTGTGTAAATGTGTGCGTATTTGTGCAATGTATTTGTATTTGGATAGAAAACCCGGGAAGTAAGCCTCTTGAATTGTTATCCATGGTTAGTTATGATGAATGGGGAAGTGAAGAGAAGTGGTCTACTCTAGAGGAGGAAGGACTTTTATTTTTATTAATATAATGGTGAACGTTGTTTTTTTTTTTAAATGATAGGCATGAACCACTTTAAAAATAAACTGTCATTTCTCTCACCAAGAATATGTGACCTTATATCTGTCTCTGTGTCTATCTTTTATTTTTCTTGCTATCTCTTCACTATCTCTACTTAATTCATCTCTAATTGATTTTAAAAATGCAGGTATTAGATTCAGGGAGAATATTAGCTAGTTATCAAATCTTTCATAGTGATTGATGATAACTGCTTTGAATTTCATTATACGAAGTATGTCCTTCACTACTAGTGGATAGCATTTTGTTTTAGCATAACATCATATGCATACTTGTACGAGCTTAATGAGAAAAGTGCTCAAATGGAATAGTAAACAAATAAATGTCTTTATTAATAACAGGTTAAGTGCCCTCCCGCTGTATTTAATATCTTAGAGTTGAAAATAGAACAGATCGATTACGAAGAAGTTTATACAAAGTTCTTTCAATCGAGGTTTGACCTCATTTTGAAATAATAGCTTTATCATTTTAAGAAACTCAGTTGTGGCCCTGGCCAGTTGGCTCAGTGGTAGAGCATCAGCCTGGCGTGCGGGGGACCTGGGTTCGATTCCCGGCCAGGGCACATAGGAGAAGCGCCCATTTGCTTCTTCACCCCCCCCCCCCCCTTCCTCTCTGTCTCTCTCTTCCCCTCCTGCAGCCAAGGCTCCATTGGAGCAAAGATGGCCCGGGCGCTGGGGATGGCTCCTTGGCCTCTGCCCCAGGCGCTAGAGTGGCTCTGGTCGCGGCAGAGCGACGCCCTGGAGGGGCAGAGCATCGCCCCCTGGTGGGCAGAGCATCGCCCCCTGGTGGGCAGAGTGTCGCCCCCTGGTGGGCGTGCCGGGTGGATCCCGGTCGGGCGCATGCGGGAGTCTGTCTGACTGTCTCTCCCCGTTTCCAGCTTCTGAAAAATACCAAAAAAAAAAGTAAAAAAAAAAAAAAAAAAAAAGAAAGAAAAAAAAAAGAAACTCAGTTGTGATGGACAGTTAGGAGGAAGGAGGACTCATCTTTATTATAGCTGCCATTTTGAAATAGGTAGTGTAGAATCCGTGGAGACGGAGGACATACGTGGCAAGAAGTGAATTTCATGAGGAGGAGTTAAGGTTGGTTAATGCCCAGAGTAACAGAAAGGCTTCATTTTTAATTTTTTCCTACTTAGCATTTAGGTACAGGCAATAACTAATGAGACCAATGGCTGTGAACATGCTTATGATAGCTCTGAAAGGAAAACAATTGTATTTCCACCACATAAACTTCTATGTATATATTCAATATATTTTGTCAGTAGAGGCAAGCCTGCATTTTGAAAATTTTGCCTTTATTTATCCTTTAACTTCAAGCTTTCTGAATTATCTGTTTTAGATGTATCCCTTTTATGGAGAATAAAGACTAGTTTCTATGTGAAATCTAATCTGATAATCTTTTAACAGTGAAGTTTACTTCATTTTTATTTATGGCTATGAATATATTTGCTTTTGTCTTGTCATATTTTATTTTGTGTGTGTGTGTGACAGTGACAGAGAGAGTCAGAGAGAGGGATAGATAGGGACAGACAGACAGGAAGGGAGAGAGATGAGAAGCATCAATTCTTTGTTGCAGCACCTTAGTTGTTCATTGACTGCTTTCTCATATGTGACTTGACCGAGGGGCTACAGCAGACCGAGTAACCCCTTGCTCAAGCCAGCGACCTTGGGCTCAAGCTGGTGAGCTTTGCTCAAACTAGATGAGCCCATGCTCAAGCTGGCGACCTCGGGGTCTTGAACCTGGGTCCTTTCTGTCCCAGTTCAATGTTCTACCCAATGTGGCACTGCCTGGTCAGGCTTGTCTTGTTATATTTTATGTTACCTTTTCTTTTTGCTCATTTTAACATTGTAATTCTTGTGGTATTTGGGAAGGTTTGTATTTTTCAAATATTTTGCATTTTGTATATAACTTTTGTATTATATGAAGATATAACTTCTTCATACAAAAGCTACTTCATACTAAGGCTTCCGTTTGTGCAGGCTACATTATATAATAACCCCAATTACTATCATCATTGATAAAATGAGCTTCTGTTCTCTTCTTTCTTCCTATATACTCTCCCTCCTTCAACTTTAGTATTATCTTTTTGTCACCTTTGTAATGCTAATTAAGTTCCTTGCTTCCACCACTTGTTTTGTCAATATTAACTCTTTTTTTGTCCTTACCTATTTTCTAGCTCCTACTTTCTCCTCTCAATTTTTTAAAGTTATTTTTCAAGGCTCTGGCCAGTGGCTCAGTGGATGGAGCATTGGCCCAGAGTATGGACGTCCCAGGTTCTTTTCCCAGTCAGGGCACACAGAAAAAGCAACCATCTGCTTTCCACACCTCTTCCCGCTTCTCTTCCTCTTTTCCTCCCGCAGCCAGTGAGCGGCTCGATTGGTTCAAGCATGGCCCCAGATGCTGAGGATAGCTCGCTTGGTCTGAATGCATAAGCCTCAGGTGCTAAAAATAGCTTGTTACTTGAACATCAGCCCAAGACAGGGTTGCTAGATGAATTCCAGTCAGGGTGCATATGGGAATCTGCTGGACTATCTCTCCTCCTCTCACCTAAAAAAAAAAAAAAGTTATTTTTCAAAAACATAAAAATATTTCCTATATTTAAAAAATTGTAAATGATACCATCTTTGTGCCTAGTAATCCATAGGATTTTTTTTAAAACTTAAAAGCCCCATAGTTTTATTAGCAGATGTCTCAATATTGGTTCTTCTGCTTTAATTTTCCTTGATACATGATATGCCTTTTGAATATGTAGATACAAATCTTCATTTTTTCCAGAACAGTTTTATTACTGATTATTTAAAAATACTTGCTCTGTTTGCTTTTCCCTTTTTGAGGATTCCAGTTATGTCTGTGTTGGATAACCTTTGACTTTTATATCTACTAGATAAATTTTTGTCTTTTTTGAAGTTATTATTATCTTCTTATTTCTTTAAAATTTTTTCTTTATTTATAGTTCATCTTATTAGCTTATTTCATTTCCATCTTTAATATTCCTTTTTGGTTTTTCTGCTGTTTCTATTTACCCCTTTGTTCCTCTCATTAAAAAAATAATTAATTTCTGGCCCTGGCCAGTTGGCTTAGTGGTAGAGCATCAACCTAGTGTCTGGATGTCCTGGGTTTGAGTCCTGGTCAGGGCACACAGGACAAGCATCCATAAACTTCTCCACCCTTCCCCCTCGCCTCTCTCTCTCTCTCTCTCTCTCTGTCTCTCTCTCGCTCCCTCGCGCTTTCTCTCTCTCTTTTCTCCTCCTGCAGCCATAGCTCAACTGAAGCAAGTTTTCCCTGGGGGCTGAGGCACTAAAAGCTGGGTTGCTGAGCAATGGAGAAACGCCACAGATGGGCAGAGCATCACCTCCCAGTGGGCTTGCCAGGTGGATCCCAGCCCAGGTGCATGCATGAGTCTATTTCTGTCTCCCCTCCTCTCACTAAATTAAAAAAAAAAATTAATTTCCTTATTTGTATTTCTTTCCTAAGTTCTGCCAGCACATATTTTATACCTCACCCCCTTTCTGTGTTTAATCTCCTCTGCTCTGTGTTCTTATATAGTTTTATTTTGTAGTCTTCCTTTGTGGAGATAACTGTTTTATTATTTTTTAAAAACTATCACAGCAAAATCTGTAATGAAAAATTTCACCTACTTTATGGCAGTATTTTTCTGAGTGTTTTTTAAATCTGTTGTTAAACTTTGATGCTTTAATGTTTGTTTATAGCTGTGTGCTAATTCTGTTCTTGCGGGATTTATTGGGTTAGATTTTTCCTGCACCACTTATTTATAGCATATTTTGTTAGGGGGGAAGTCAGGCAAGATGAAACGCTAGGCTCTGGGACTCAAGCTTCTTTCCTCCGCTGCCTTACAGACGTTTTGTTTCAACGTGTCATCTCTGCGTCGCGCAGTCACCCTCCCTCTTCCTCACTGAACCTAGGAGTGTGATCTCAGCTTCATCGAATCTCAGCTCTCTCCCAGCATCTCCTTCCGCTGCCTTTCACTTCCTAGTGCATCCCTTTCATTCTCAGGGTACTTGGGCTGTGCTTGTTGGAGTCTGCGGCTGGCTTGGGTCGTTTCAGCCCTTCCTGGCTGCTCTCTGTTGCTTCTTTCCGGGCTCGGCTTGGTCTCAGCTGTTTGAGGCAGCATTAATAATACTAGTGATTATAGGATTCTTGGTATCCAAGTTTAAAAAAAAAAAAAAAAAAAATTTTCATAGTCCTGGTTGCATAATACAATTTCCAGGAAAAGAAGAGAAATTCGGGACCAAATTGACACTTTTTTTATACTGGAAATCGTTAGTCTCATAATTTAGACATTTATTTCTATTATATATCTTTTCATTGCACAAATATAACTAAATGATTATTTTAAGAATTAAGCAAAAAAAAAAAGGAAAGGAAATAAAAGTTCTTTTATTCTGCCTCCAACTCTTAAACAACTATTATTGTTCATTGGTTTGTATATAATCTTCATACTTCTCTATGTATGTATATGAAATTAATTATATATTTTCAAATTTGTACCTTTAATCTTGTCCTTTGTCCTTTGTTAATACTCAGTTTTTCGGCTTTCAGTTTCCTTATCCTGTCCTACCATTAACTTCATTTTTATTCTATAGCTGCAGGACTTGATAAATTAAAAAAAAAAAAAAAGAATTGGTCCTGAAATACAATTCCTTGTATCTTCAAGGATCAAATGTTCAACACATGATACTGGGTGGTTTCTTTATTTATTTTATCTGAAGTTTCCTTTAAACTCTTCACTTTCCAAAGTCTGAGAGTGAGAACTGGAGTTCTCCCTTCCCTGTCCCTCTTTCTTTCTCCCTCTGTCTTTGACTTTTATTCCTAGCAGCTTCTAAGATCCCGTCTTGCAAACACAGAAAAGACTTCTTTCTGGGAAGATTGTTCTGGACAAAACTTTTTTTTTTTTTTTTTGCTAAGAGTGTCTGTTTTTTTCCCTGAGGTGCAGTTAACTTTTTTTCCCCTTAATTGTGAGAATGATTTTAATTTAAATACTTAAATTTACATTTCCAAGGAAAACTTTATGACATATTTTATTTCGGGGAGTCGCTTTAATGTTTCAACAACTTATCTTTTTGACCATAACCATGAAAAAGTTGACTATATTAGGTATAATTTTCCCTCCTTAGTAGACACATATAGTCCTACATGAAATCAGAAGATCAAAGAGGGTCCTTATTTTTGGCAGTCTGAGTCTTTATGCTGAGTCCCTAAATTAGACTCACTACACAGCCTTACCCCAGAACACTCATTTTCTTGTGCCAAATAAAGAAAGGCAGACATCAGTCTTGGGGCCGGGGTGTTAGTCATCCCACTGAAAGGCTGGTCCTTGACAATCTATCATTTGGACAAAATAGTCATTTGGCCCAGTTTGGATTCTCAGAGTTCATTCATCCACAACAAGGATAACAAATAGCTATATGAGGGGAAATTCTTCACAAACGGAATTGCTTGTGGGGGAAAGAAAAAAAAGAATTAAAGGAAAAGAAAGCCTAAAATTGGTGCTCTTAGAAATGAGATGCAGATTCTCCTAAAAGTGTATTTTCCTTCAGAAAGATTTCCCAGTTTCCATGCTACCAGCTAGCCTCGGGCGTGCCCCAACCCTCCTAAAACAGCAGGCCACTTTTTTTATGACATGGTCATAATAATTCATTTTTCTGGAGAAAAAGATCTTTAGTTTTAATTAAATCTCAAAGATACAAGTGAATGAAGTTTAAGAAGTATTACCAAGAATACTAACAGTTTACTATAACTTCGTTTCTTAGTAGTGTGGTCATTTGTTGTTCCCATCTAGCATCCATTTCTTCTTCTTTGGGAAGTGACTAGACCTCAGTGTTCCTTTGGGGGACCCCCTCTCCTCACTGTCAGTCCAGGGCTCAGGGGAGGTTGATCACATATCCTGCCCTTCTGGCCCACCAGGGAGGAAGCATCTCCTTTTCAGTGGAGTTGGTGAACAGGCAGAACGTAAAACTGGGTCCGATAGGGGCCTCCATGCACGGAGGGCTTTCCTGAATATGAAGCTAATGGGAAGTAGAGCTGAGCCAAAAGATGGAGGGAACAGTCATGATACCTTCTTGAGCCCCTGAACCCAGTGGTGTCGGAAGCAGTCTCCTCCTGTCCTTTTCAGTTCTCTGAACCAATAAACACCCCTCCTCCACTCTTCCACTTGTTTGCTTTTTGCTTAGATGAGTTTGAGTTAGGAGTTTGTCACCTGACTGACAAAGACGCCTGGCTGACTGACATCTCCACTCTGTGTATACATATGGTTTTTGAATATATGTAGGAATAGCCTCTGTACAACTTGGTGTGCACAGCAATATACCAAGACTCATTTAAAGAACATAATTGACCATTTTGCATAGTTAAGTCTGTTGACATAAGATGCTTTTTAAAAAATTTAAGTCCAGTTGGTATATAATATTAGTTATATTAGTTCCGGGTATATGATATAGTGATTCAACATTTTTGTACCTTACAATGTGATCACCCCACTAATTCTAGTAATCATCTGCCATAATAATCTAAGAAGGCAGCTCTGTTATTCTAGCATGTAATATAGCTTATATTTTGTTCTTGGCTTACCAGCTTTTGTTCTTTAAAAGAAAAGAAGCTTCCTGCCCCAAATGACTCTATGTTCACTGAGCTTCACAGGCTATTTTACAAGGCTGTGTGGAGGGCCCTGATGTTCCCTGGGACTCAAGGAGAATAGAGGACACAGGACTAACTGGAGGGCACCCAACTGTGACCTCGTGAATTTTCTTATTTCATTTGGCATTAAGTAAAAAAGACAACTTGTTCTATTTAACTCCAAGTTAGGAGAGAGAACAAAGAATCATTTTTGAAAAATCTGCTCACAGTTCTAACAAAGTGGATTCTCTTATCTAAGGTTCAGTCACAACAAAGAGGGAAAAATTCTTACATATGCCCAAGTACTTTTTCAGCTTTTGAGAAAAATCAATACCATATTCCCACTAATGTTTGCTTGTGTAAAATATTGACTGTGGGTACATTGCTTTTGGCCCTTACATAAAAACGCCCATCTTCATCGTCAGATAGGTTCTAATTGTTTCCTCTCCCCTTTCACAGAAAGAGTAATGAAAGGACAGCTAAAAGCAGAACTATATAGTTATTTTTTTTTAACTGGCACTAACAAATTTCGCCAATTACAGAGTCCATTCTGTAAGCAATGAATGTGTGGCTTCCAATTAATCTAGCGCACCTCCAGGCAAGGTCTAAATCAGCTGGATACAGTGAAAGCAATTTGCACACAGCTAAAAGCAAATTGGAAAGTGAGTGTTCCACACTGCTGCCTATCTTTCCAAGCCAAAGACACAATCAGTATTCTGGCAGCAGCCCTCTGTCATGTTATTTGCAGCTATCAATTTTAATTATAACAATTATTGATTAGTTAGGAAGGTGAATAATCTGAAGCTCAAATAAATGGCTCTGCTCCTTCAGGTCTCCTTCCGGCCTCTTAGAAGGAGATGTCACTCTGAGTCCTACTTAAGGATTCCATCTGGATCGTCCAGAAGGTTCTCTTTCTCCCCCTGCCCCAAGTCTTAGTTGTACAACTTGGCTTGAAGACTGCTCTGACCTGAAATAAAGCTTGGTTGGTATCTTATTTCAAATCAGAGAGTTTAGAGACAATTAAAGAAAAGTACCTTGATTTCAAAGATTTGGAACTCATTATACTATTTTTGTTCATTTTCTAAAGAAGGGAAAAAAATTCAATAGGGAGAAAGGAATATGAAAGTATAAAGAGAAAAGAAAAGAAAAATGATCACTATATTGTCAGATCGAGCAAGTAAGACATTCCGGTTTAGTGAAGAAAGAAGTGACAATTAGAGTTAAAAGGCATGAAAGAATTTTTGCCTTAAGATTATTGGCCACATCTATTAACTTTGTGATTTTAGGGAAATCATAAAACGTCATTGAACCTTTGCCTTCTGATTTGTACAATGGGATGAGAACAACACAGTGAGAATAATGCTCTCTTCATTAGGTAGTTTTATTTTTTAGGGTGAAAGGATTGGGAGAGGGGAGGCAATTAAGTGACAGACTCTATTAGAAAGTGTCTGCAAGATGGTTATAAATGTTGAGCTCTCCCTGAGTTCTATCATATTTGTTGAATTAACCACATTCTCCTCTGACTCAATTTTCTCCTGTCAGATTCTGCGTGAAGGAAGCCCCAGAGAGGTAGACAGATATGGAGATGATAGATATGAACATAAATAAATTCATCTCTCAGTTTATGAAATAGATGCATGCTAGCAAATTTGGCTATAAAGTGAATTTCTGCAAAGCAAATCCCATTTCCCTATTGATATCTATTATAAAATCAGGTATATATTCATAGAAAAGAATTTCCCAAGATACTAAGTCAAAAATTGTTATAGGACAGCAGCAGTTACTTTGAAGTGTGTTCAGAATTTTGAAGTATTTGGCATGATTTTCCCAACTCTGGGATTCATCTGGAACCTATCTTTGCATAAAAGGTTGGGTAATCACTGAAAAGCAGCAACAGCTATGGGAACTAAGTTCCCCTCTCCGCTGGTCTGAATGTTTACAAAGTCCACGGGCCAGACTTATAATAATGCATATTGCCAATAGGTGGTATAATCTAGCATGTGAAATAGTACAGTTCCTTATACTTCAGAAGAGATAGTGGAAAGTCAATGACTTCTGTGCTTTATTACTGTTATAACCTAATAATTCATCATATAGAGCTTATTAATAAAAGGCTACATAGAGCTATCCATCCCCAGCGTGGCACACTGTGTGGTCCACTGTGAATGCCACAACCACAGGGCAAAAAAACTGATGGTCTGTGAGGTTCCAGAGTGGGATATATTCCAAGAACTAAAGCATGGTCAGAACTCTTAGCAGTTCCTCCAGAGGAGCAGTTAAAACTCCAAATAACTAATAATCTCTGCTTGATCTCTCTCTCAGGAAGAATCATACATTTGGAGAAGCATGTGTGTAGGATTCAAACCTTGTGAAAAATACTGCCAGATAGCTTCATGAAGATTTATTTTTTTCTATAGAATTCTTAGAAATAATTTCAAATTACATGGGAGGTAAAAATCTACTTTTCTTTTTCTCTCACTCTAATTTAAGGAAAGGCATGGCCTACTTAGTTTGCTCTGATCAGAGAATATGATTTAAAAATATATATATAATATATATACTGGTAATGGCTAGGAAGTTTCTCACCATATTTCAAGGGAATCTATTTACAATTCTGGTAAAGATTTAAATTAAACATTAGAGTAAAAAAAGAAAAGAGGCCCTGGCCGGTTGGCTCAGTGGTAGAGCGTCGGCCTGGCGTGCAGAAGTCCCGGATTCGATTCCCGGCCAGGGCACACAGGAGAAGCGCCCATCTGCTTCTCCACCCCTCCCCCTCTCCTTCCTCTCTGTCTCTCTCTTCCCCTCCCGCAGCTGAGGCTCCACTGGAGCAAGGATGGCCCGGGCGCTGGGGATGGCTCCTTGGCCTCTGCCCCAGGTGCTAGAGTGGCTCTGGTCCCAGCAGAGTGATGCCCCGGAGGGGCGGAGCATCGCCCCCTGGTGGGCAGAGCGTTGCCCCCTGGTGGGCGTGCCAGTTGGATCCTGGTTGGGCACATGCGGGAGTCTGTCTGACTGTCTCTCCCCGTTTCTGGCTTCAGAAAAATACAGAAAAAAAAATACAGAAAAAAAAAAAAGAAAAAGAAAAAGAAAAGATTTGCAATGGTGACTTGAACAGGAATTTTAACTTCTAGAATTAGTATTTTTTCAAGTAGTATCCTATTTGGTCAGTTTTGAGGATTACTGGGCATATTTTAGAGTATCAAGTTCTTTCCTAAACGATGCCATTGCATTTTTGCTTTTGAATCTTTGCCTTAACATGTATTGTAAAGCAGACAGTACTGTATTTTAATATTTGTTACTTAAAATGCTTTAGTGATTTACCACATTCCAATCAGTTGAAATTCTTTCTATGAATAGAATGGGCATAAAATTTTTCTTATTTGATAAAAAGGTTAATTAGCAAGGACAGTACTTGGATCAGAAATGTGCTTGGGTTACAGTATATTTCAAACTCATATGCCTTTCAGCATTGAATGTGAAGACATTTGATGAAATCCATCAAAAAGTGTCTATATCATGACTCAAAGTGTGAGACAGGCCATAATGCATAGTAAGAGTGGCAGGAAATTGGTACCATAAACACTCCGGTTGGATGCTAAATTTGTGCCCTTTGGTTTTATGAAGTTGGGCAAGTTATTTAACCTCAGTGGGTATCAATTCTCTCATCTATAAGGTGTGGATAACAAAACAAAATGAATAATAAAGAGAAATAAGATCATGAATTACAAAGTGCATAATAGTTGTTTAATAAACATTATTCTCTTTTCCATTTCCTCTGCTGTCTCAAAATAACATCAAGAAGTACATGAGGTAGCCAGGATCTCTCAACTACTAAATGAAATATATTTACAGACCTCTGACTTTTCTATACTTGAAATCATTCTAGAAATAGACAAAGAAAAAATGAAGCTGAGATTTTATTATTTGAAAAGTCAAAGTCATTATTACAAGAGAGTCTTCATCTAACCAAACACTTTGGAAATGCTAAACTTCAGTCCCCACACTTTCAGTCATGTTTTACACCATCACAGAAGAAATCTGAAGTACCACCTGGTCGTATTGTCCACCTACTGTTCTAATCCTCTTTATTTTATAGCTTGGCTCTGTCTGAACCAATGCAGAGAACAGAGCCCTGGGGGAGGGGTGGGTGTCCCTGGGCTGGAATTTCACTTGTATAACAGAATGGTGGCTACACCCAGGTGACCTTATTAAATATGTTTCTTCTGGAATGGGCCTGATCTACAAACCTTCAAGGTCCCTTGGGGTGCTAAGGATGCTCCCCTGTCCCATGTAATTATTTCTGCATTGCTCCAGAGGACCAGGCTGGCTACTCAGGCCCTTCCCCTAGGATAGCTTCTCATCCAGGCCTGCCATCCTCCTCAGCCTGTCCGGAGTCCAGACGGGTTGCTGCCTCTCCTCCTCAGCCTGTCCGGAGTCCAGACGGGCCTGCCTCTCCTCCTCAGCCTGTCCGGAGTCCAGACCGGTTGCTGCCCTAGCCTCATGTCCTTCACTGCTCTGGAAAGGCTGACGATTTTGATACACCAATTTATAAAATAATAATGCTTATTTCCTCTCTTGGGGTTATGTTCATCCTAATGTTGAATTATAAAACTAGTGGCCTCCTCGGCAGGAATGGGCTGGATAAACGGGTCTATCTGGGACTTGGGCAACTTCACAGTGGAGATAATCTTGGGACAGGGAGGCCCTGGAATGTACCCCCTTCAAATCATACAGTGTAATTACTTTCTGCCTGTTGGAAAGACCAGTGTGGACAAGTGTTCACGTGCACCAGAAACAGAGACTGTCTCTCTCCATTTACATGGTTACTCAGTGCAATCGGAATGCTCTAGCATGAGACTGAAATAACCCAGTTAAGGCTGATTCCTATCACATTTAACTTCTCAATGCCTCAGCTGTTCAGCATTTCTAAAGAGAAAAAGCCAGTGAGACTGCGTCATGTTTAGATCTGGCACCCTTTTAAGTGGCTGTGAACAGGTAAGGCAGGCCGGCCGGGGGAAGCTCCCCAACAAGGCGAACTGGGGATCGTCCGCCCTATCAACACACAGCTTTGCTTTGTGAGAAGCAGAGACTTGAGTAGCAGGATGGGGCTTCATTTATTTATTTTATTCTCTATTCTTATTTATTGAGTGATTTTAAAGAGAGAGAGACAGAAACGTCGAATTGTTTCTGTATGTGCCCCGACCGGGGGTCAAAACAGCAACTTTTGCATGTCAAGACGATGCTTCATCCAACAGAGCTGCCCGGCCAGGGGTATGGGGCTTTGTTTAGCAATACCAACCACAGCTGCAGAAAATCTGTGTGCAAAAGAGTTCAGGGCAATGCCCTGAGAATAAGGACAAATTATTCAGAACAGCGATTCCCAGAGAGTCTGAGCTATTACATATGCCAATACCCCATCACAGGCATTTTGGTGGCTGCTCTACCCAGCTGTGACTGGACAGCAGGAAGAGAAATTCAGAAAGTATTAATTCAATCTTTTTTTGGTTTTACCAGATGCCATGACTGTCTATGGGATGTTTACCCAGGTTGGAAAAAACGGGCACACAATATTTTTGTAGTATTTCCTAAACGCAGCATCGAGTGCTCGGTTCACTGAAGGTACTTACTGATCAGTTGTCTCATTTGGTAAGTACGCCCCCTACATATCATGCACCTGTTCCAATCCCCAGCGTATCCTTCATGATTGCACTTACAGATGACGTGAGACGCTCTTAGTCACTAACCATTGACCTGGCAGCCACGTGGAGGACTTGAGCAAGAGGACGGAGGCTAGGGGAGGCGACCTCTTTCAGTTTCCTTTATCTTTTTTACCCTCTCTCTTTCTTCACTTCTGTAGTTAAGAACTTCCTTTTTGCCAAGTTTTCCCATTCTTCCGTGTCCCAGTCCGACACTCTATCCACTGCGCCACTGCCTGGTCAAGTTTTCCCATTCTTGCTCTTGCTCCTCAACCTTCTACCTCCTTGGGGCCCTTCCTTCTTTTGGTTTGTATTGCCAGCTCTCTGTTGTTCCTGCTGCCTTTCCTTCTCACCTAGACATACATGGTCAGCTCAAGCCTTCATTATACTAAAAACAGATAATAATCTGAATTGCTCCACCTGAACACTCTCTTGGGCATAATATATCCATCTGAATTCAGTATTCAGTATCCATCTGAATACTCTCTTGGGCATAATGCTGTCTTCCGTCTCTTCACCAACAAACTTCTGGAGCTTTCTGTTGCCCTTGCCTCCTCTTCCTCCCCAGAGGCAATGTTACCATGCTGAAGTTTTCAATAGTAAGTATATTATATAATCACGATAACAAAGACAGTTTGTATAAACAGGTTCAGGAGCAAACACAACTTACTCTGGGCACTGGGAGTAAGTGATAGGAGCAGAGGAGCTCAGATATTCCGTCTGTGTGCAGTGGCCAAATTTCAGGCTGGAAAGATCAGCGAGTCTGGGAATTCTGCTATGTGGGGGTCAGTTAACAGAGCATCTGCTGTACTGTCAAGTTACCTGGAGTGAGATCTCTTTGTTTCTGAAAATCTAAAGAATACCATTAACAGTGTGTAGAGATACCTGACCTCATGGGAACCCCACTCTGAGGCGGGGGGAGTGTTGTTGGAGTCATACCCTGTCACCACACCAATAACTTATGCCTTGGCAGGGACGCCACTGTCTCACAGTCAGCTACGCATCTTTTCAAAGGTTTGGTTTTTTTCATAGAGACTTTTAAAAGCACATATGCAACACAACCAAAAGAAAAAAGAAAACCCTCAAAACGTAGACATTTATACACATCTGATTTTAATATAGAATTACCACAGCAACATTTTGCTCTTTGTTTAATGTTCAGTATCTTCGAAGCCAATTTACCCATAAAACAATTGGGTAATATTCAGAATTAGATTATAGGAACCTTGTTTGTATATAAAATATTACGACTTTGAGCCTTTCAGTCTACTGTGAATTAATGTCTTCTCTGGGAATTGATGTCATATTACCTAACTAGAATCACTCCTGGAGAGCAAAAAAAATAATTTAATGAAAAAAAAAATCATAAAAGAAATTGAGTATATTAATCCTTGGCTTAAAATATAACTTAGAAAATTCTGACTTATAGTTCATTTGTGAAATAACTTGACTGAGTCCCATCCTTTACAAGTACTGGCTCTATCAACAGCCAGGATCCGATCTCTGTAACATTTCCAAATTTATTACTAAGTCCAAAGCCCGCCCAATACCACGCTGAGACTCAGACAAGTGCTCTCCTTCCAAATCCAAGCCCATTCACTTAGCACGTTTCCAGAGGTCCATTGACGAGCGGAGAATGAGAGGTTCAGATTTCATCGACATGCAGAAAGTGGACTCTGAATTCTTGTAGGGCCCCGAGCCCAGACCTGGAAAAAAGCTGGCTTGGGCCTGTCCCTCGGACCTGTGTCACTGTGCTGTCACCAGGACTTCGGAAACATTTTACAATGCAGCCTTGAACTCTGGTGCACGGATGATTTGTTTTACCGAAAGGCAAGAAGGCCGGCATTGCTTTGTAAGCAGAGGAAGTGGACATGATCTCATTCGTGGGCCTTTCTTCTGTGTGTGTCTGAGGGATCCGCCTCTACAGAATAGCAAGCCTTTTTGTTTTTTGCCTCAGCCATACATGGTTGTCTGCTTCGTTTTCCTCATTTTTAACTTTTGCCTCCTCCTGGGAATGAAGTGTGAAATACCGCCAGGACTCTGCATTCTTCCCGTGTACTTGGTCACGACAGTCAGGAAGAGCAGGGTTAAATGATGTTTGTATGCCCAGAAAGTGACTCCAGCACACAAGACCAGGTCCAAAAAGCCACCTCCAATGGGAAGAAGTTAAACATTAAAATGGGTTCAGAGAAAAATGTTGGTTTCTGTCTTATACAACCTAGTGGTAGCAACCTAGTTCAACATTGTCTCATTTAAATTTATGGTAAAAAGATTCTATAAATATTAAGTGTACCCAAAGCAAAACTTTCATTTAATAGTAATAATTGTCTTTAAGTCAACCCTTCTTTTAAAACTGTTTTAATCCAAGCAACACATTAATTATTGAATATTTTAAATCCTTGGGAAGTAATAATTTTATTTGCCACATTTTATTCAATGATGCTTTATTTTCCTATTCTTTTGGTTGCTGTCCATATTGTAGAATTATAGAAAGTTCTTTAGATAAGATTATTCTGAGAAATGCAGAGCTAGTGCTTTGTCTGTCTGTAGCCAACAATTAAATACACATTCTATTATGCTACTCATAGACATTTAAGAAGGCCTTTATTATGGTCTCAGTTATGATCAGAAGTCATTTATTCAAAAAGAAAATGAAATAGCTCAGTTTCTTAGTGTATATAGTGCTAATGTCAGCTGGTGAGCAGTGATTTTTAGCCATAGAATTCTATTCCTGAACTGCTTTTTTCTTACTGCTAAGGGAGGAGAAAGAAGAAACCATACTCTCTATAAGCATTTGAGAATATAGAGGATGTTGTTTGATGATCTGTGTATTAGAACTACAACCCAATGAAATGTTATACATACATCCTTCTTCTCTTTCCCTATGTTTGCATTACTGTAGCATCATACAGAAGCCAAAGAGGACCGACTCACTGTGGGACTCATTTTTCATTCTGTGCTATGTGGCTTTGGCCGCAGCACTCGGCGCCCCCATGGGATTGATCAGGAAAGAAACCACTCAGGGCCACTTGCTTCTTGCTTCACATGCTGTCTTCAGAGAGAATGCTAGCTTCCTTTTAGAGATCTTTTTTTTTTTTTTTTGTATTTTTCTGAAGCTGGAAACAGGGAGAGACAGTCAGACAGACTCCCGCATGCGCCCGACCGGGATCCACCCGGCACGCCCACCAGGGGCGACGCTCTGCCCACCAGGGGGCGATGCTCTGCCCCTCTGGGGCGTCGCTCTTCCGCGACCAGAGCCACTCTAGCGCCTGGGGCAGAGGCCACAGAGCCATCCCCAGCGCCCGGGCCGGGCCATCTTTGCTCCAATGGAGCCTTGGCTGCGGGAGGGGAAGAGAGAGACAGAGAGGAAGGAGGGGGGGGGGTGGAGAAGCAAATGGGCACTTCTCCTATGTGCCCTGGCCGGGAATCGAACCCGGGTCCCCCGCACGCCAGGCGGACGCTCTACCGCTGAGCCAGCCGGCCAGAGCCTAGAGACCTGTTTTTAATCCTTCTTTTCTTTATTATTTAATCATAATAACATACAAGCTCTTTGGAAGACAAAATAGAGGGAGAAAACACATCCTCTTCAATAAAATTATCCCAACACAAATGTTGTTTTTAAATCTATTGTCATCCAGTTAATTTTATATGAATTAAAAAAAATAGTTTGTAATCGTGGTGTATGCTTTGGGTCTTTTATTATTTTTTTTAACAATTACCCTAGAAACATTGTTGCATGTTTCTGTACAGCCTTCATTATTTTGATTTAAAATAGCTGTATAATAGTTTAAAAGAAGTAGTAGATGGTTCATCTTTTACTTAAGACTTCCTCCTGGGTTTTTTAAAATTTAAGTTTCTTTTCATTTTCTTTCAGAGGTAGAAGTAACATGATAATAATTATAGTAATTCACACCACTTTTTTATTTTAAAAAATGTCCTTAGGCTTAGTGACCCAGAGATGAGTACACCGGGCCAGTGGATATGAACATTCCAGAACTCTCAATACACATGCCAAATTACTTTCCTAAAGAGCTGTGCCAACTTATACTGCAGCGATTATGAATGAAAATTTCCATTTCGGTGCGGTTTAGCTCACACTTTGTGTCTACTCTATCTTCAGCCTCAGGAAAGAAGCAGACAAATATACCAGTCTCTATACTCTGTGTGTGAAGAGAAGAATACCTGTATTAGTTTCAGGAAATGAGCTTCAAGTGATTATTAGGAGAGAAAATTGACATCTTCCTCTGATAAGGTAAATTGCAGACCACATTATGCGTAGATGTTATACTACTTAAATCCTTAGTCTTCATTGTATTTCTATTGCTTAATCACGCTTTGTAGGTATGTGCTGTTTTATTCATAAAGATGTTTTGATAAAGTCAGATTGTTACAGGAAGGTTATTCAAGTGTGGAAGCATGTGTCAGATTCTGACTCAGCTGATTATCATTCCCCCGCTCAGAAAACCTCTCAGGCTCCCATCACTTACAACATAAATCCTGAATTCTTTATCCTGACATTGTGAGGCCTTCCCTCCCTGGCCCCAAACTTCCTTCCATCCTTACCGCTTATTACAACCTCTCTACATGCCAGTTAATCAGTGATACTTGCTGTTCCCCAAGTAGCCTCCACTGTCCTTGCTCACATTCTGGCCTGCTCCCACCAAGCCTTCGTCCTCTTATCGAAATTATATTCAGGATTCAAGGTGTCTAAGGTTATGCCCTTACCCACTCTTCCCTGATTTGGGGCATGCTTCTCCTCCCAAAAGCCATAATTTATTCCAACTCTGCACCACATTTAAACTTTTGTTATTGTTACTTTAAGAAATTTATTTCAGGCCCTGGCTGGCTAGCTCAGCAGTAGAGCATTGGCCGGCATGTGGAAGTCCCAGGTTCGATTCCCGGTCAGGGCACACAGGAGAAGCAACCATCTGCTTCTCCCCTTCCCAACCTCTCCCTTTTTCTTTTGCTTCCCCTCCTGTACCAGTGGCTTGATTCGTTTGAGAGTGGCCCCCCTGGTGCTGAGAATAGCGCTATTGGATTGCATTAGCCTCAGGTGCTAAAAATAGGTTGGTACTTGAGCATTGGCCCTCAGATGGGGTTGCCAAGCAGATCCTAGTTTAGGGCACATGTGGGAGTCTGCCTTACTATCTTCCCTCCTCTCACCTAAAAGAAATTGCATATATTGAAGGTATACAATGTGATGATTTGATATTCAAAGACATGATGAAATGTTTAGCATATTCAAACTAATTAACACATCTGTCACCTCACATAGTTACCTAGACCATGGGAAATGTTTTGCTTTTCTCTTAAAGCATTTATCATATTCTATCTGATAGTACTGTGAACTTGTCAAATCCCATTAAGCTGTAATATTTTTGAGGACAGGAAAATGTATTCATTTGCTAATTGTTCACAATATTTATTGTCAATATGTCTTACATATAGTATTAATAAATACTTGCTTAATTAAAGTATATAGGTTGAACTTAGGAGACCCTAATTACTGTCTTTTACCATTTAGTAGCAGGTATCAATATTCAGACATAAAATCTCATGAGGAGGTAACCATACACCTTTGCTCATGTGGTAAATGATGTTAATTCTGACTGTTTTGAGATCTTTAGGTGGCTCCCGAGTCATCAAAGATAATTATGTTGAAAAGTAACTTCAATTAAGGTATTTGACGTGAGGATTTATAAAAAAAAATAATGATTGGAAATAATCTCATCTACCATACAGTCAGGGCTCCAAGGAGAACCAGAACTTTCAGCTGTTGGCCTAGTTTCCTGTCTCCTCAGCACAGGCATCTAACTGTTGCTTCTAAGTCCAGAATGTTTCCATTATGGTCAGATAACGGCCATTCAGCTTCTGCCTGTCTTTGCTGCCACTGTTCTCATCAAGACTGACTTTGTCATTCAAGTGGAAGATTTGATTGGTCGGCCAATCTTCACCTACTAGTGTCCTCCAGCCATCTATGGGTTGGATCCCAGTCTATAAGGTGACCACATTCCCAAGCTTACACACTGGGGTCTCACCTGTGTCCAGGAAATGGGGCCCAGGCAGCTGTGTTGGGATGATTGTGACACAACTATGTAAATTCTGGCCACTTTCATTTTTTTAAATAAGAAATTGTGCACATGAGTGACATTCAGAGCACTGTATCTCTTAAACAGGTTTAGTAGTTGGATGTTAAATTGTTTTCTAATTTTGTAGGTGTTAGTGGATACTGTGCTTAGTAAATTGCTAACTTTCTTAAGCACTTACCATTGCAGATATCTCTCTTTAATCTTCATAAGTCTCTGGAAGATCTTTTTATCCCCATGTCACAGAGAAAGAATCTAAGGCTCAGAGAGGTGTATGAACTTACCTAAAGTCACATGACTAAGTTGTTGAACCAGAATGGTCAGATGGCAGAGCCTGTACTTGAGCCATCTCAAGCATGGACAATGTAGAGCAGGGGTCCCCAAACTACAGCCCGCGGGCCACATGCGGCCCCCTGAGGCCATTTATCCGGCCCCCGCTGCACTTCCGGAAGGGGTACCTCTTTCATTGGTGGTCAGTGAGAGGAGCACATATCACTTGTTACGGCTAGCAGTGACAAATATGGAACCGGATATTGACCAATCTCATTAGCCAAAAGCAGGCCCATAGTTCCCATTGAAATACTGGTCAGCTTGTTGATTTAAATTTACTTGTTCTTTATTTTAAATATTGTATTTGTTCCTGGTTTGTTTGTTTTTTTTAACTTTAAAATAAGATATGTGCAGTGTGCATAGGGATTTGTTCATAGTTTTTTTTTATAGTCCGGCCCTCTAACGGTCTGAGGGACAGTGAACTGGCCCCCTGTGTAAAAAGTTTGGGGACCCCTGATGTGGAGTTTGGATGATTCAACCTCCATTTTTCTCTAAGTAGGAAACATATTGGGGTTTTATGTAAGTTTTAACTTCTTTACATTTCAAAGTGAGTTTGGATATTTTGCAAGTGAAATCAAGAGTAGCCAGACTGGGCTCTGGCCAGGGTGTTCAGTGGATAGAGCGTCATCCTGGTCACGGGTTCCATCCTGGTCGGGGCACCTGTGAGAAGCAATCCATGAGCACACAACTAAATGAAACAACGAACTGATGCTTCTCTCTCTCTCTCTCTCCCTCCCCTGCCCCCTTAAATTAATGGAAAAATTAAAATAAAAACATAAAACAAAAGTAGCCATGCTGAGGGAGCACATTCCAAACTTCCACCGTCAGTATTCCTGCTCATTCCCTGTGAATGTGAATGTTTCCCCCCCCCACCCTTCACATTTCTATTCTCAAATATTAGGAAATGACCCAGAACGCCTCATCAATGAAAAAGAATGTGCACCGTGCTGTGGCGGAGCTTTATACTAAAGGGCTTTCAAGAGGGAGTTAACTCCGCGGTGAAGCAACCTTGCTGCCTTCCCAATAGCTTTCCCGAGGCCAGCGTACGGCTCAGGCATTCCCATTGCCTTTATAAACATACACAAAACAATCGGAGTAATGAACTTCACTATGCCAAACTTAAAGCCTTTCGCAGAAGGAAAAATAAAACACGATCCGATTCTTTTTTTCTTTAGAAGCTGAACTGGGTTCACAATTGCATTATTAATTCCATTATTATTTAAAAATAATAGTAGTTTCTCCTCCGACGCCATATTCCTTTTAACTGGGATTTCAGGTTTCTCTCTCCGGTTTCCCAGGATTTGCAAAGCAGCAAAATCAGCCAGTTTACATTTAAGATGTTTTGATTCTTTTCTCAGACTCTTGCCAGTGTACTTAACACAGAATGATTAAAAGCTGTGTGTTCTGTTAGAACTGTTATAGTGTTTAAACAAGGAAGTCTGTGTTTGTTTAAGAGAATGGGGAAATGGTTATCTTGACAGATTAGACTGAAAAAACAGGACAGCCACAGTCTTGCACAGATGTCCACATTTGCCACTTGGCTGGCTCTTGGAGGTATTCTAAACAAAACCTGCTTGTGTGCTGGTGCCTGTGCGCTGCTTGACACCTGGCTGAGGGATGTGATTAAGAGCGACGGCCAGGGCCTGCGTGTCTCTCTGGGCAAATGTTCCCAGGTTTGAAATTTCTCAGAGCCCGTTTCACTGTGTCATAATTAAACTAACGGAACACAGGAGGAATTTCTCTGACTGGCTGAAAGACCCCCGTTCAAATGCGATTTCATCTGACATCACGTGCAGTTTCTGTGGCTTCTCTGCAAAGTGGAAATCAGGCTGAGCAGAAGCTGTGGGGATTACCACGTTAATCAACCTCTTACACATGTGAGCTTGGAAACGGGCTGGAGCACCAGGGGCAGCTGCGGTTAAGTGGAACTAGCACGGGGTGAAAACTCAGGAAACCTGAGGCAGACCCCACCTCTGCCCCTTACAGGCTGGTGGAGCGTGGGCCATTGAACCCTGCTAAGGCAAGGCAGCTGTTGTAAATGACACTGATCAGAGCAGCTCGTGTTTTTTGAGCCTGTCTTCTGTGCCAGGCACTGCTACAGGCTTCATTCGCACAATGTGTCCTCTTCTCCTCTAAAGAACTCTGTAAGGTAGGTACAGTCAGCTGTGTTCCTTCCTAGGGAAGTTCAGAAAGGCTAAGAACTTTGCTCAAAGTCACATAGCTGGTCTGTCTCCCACTAGCTAGGAAGCTTGAACCTGGACTGACTAGGAAACTGAAATGGGTCTTCAAGATAACCTCTCCTTGCAAAATCAACTATTGTGAAATCTGAACATTGAAACATTGTTTTAAACGTGTCTACGTATACATTAAGAAAGATGAAGATTTAGCCTTGGTTGGTTATAATCCTGAGTTTGCCTAGATTTCTCTGTCTGTGCCTAACTTGCCATAAATATCACTATAAACTTCTTTTAGCATGAACTTGATGAAAATCTAGAACAGCCTCATTGAAGCGATATTTGCTAAGTCAGATCTCGAAAGCTTGAAACTTTGGCATGTGTGATTTTGACTTTTTACTGAGGAGAAACTCATAGTGCACAACTAAGGACTTTAGAATATACTTATGTCATATAAGCAACTGCCAATTTAACTCTGTTGTCTTTATTACTATTAATAGATACTTAATTTTATAATATGGGTGATATGTGAGTGCAACAGTCCAAATTTAGAATTTATTATAATGCAACTTTATTGGTAACAAAGGTTTCCATGGCCTTATTTTAAATACCGATTTTGGTTTAACCCTAACATCTTCACATGTGGTAGGTAAATATATTTTCCAAAAGTCGTGAGTGCACAGCTTTTATTGCAAATATAAAATGCAAACCATCAGAGTAGCTGCTGACAGTCCACTTCTGTCCTGGCTGGTTTATCAATATCAGTGGGGTTACCCAGACAAAGGTCTGGTCTTCCAAAAAAGGAATACGACCATGGTTTCTATTGGCCTTATTCTTAGAGATCACCTGAAGTCTTCCCCTAATGCAAAGTCTGAAAGGTTGGTTTAAAGAATTAAGTCTGTACCAATTTTGAGATATCTGTACATCTGAATTAGATAAATGTATTAAATAAAGTCAACTTCTGGTGCTATCGTTTAAATGATTTCTATATTGTGTGTGAGCTCCTATAATCGTGACTGAAGACAGTTTGGCTGACTTCCTTCCTCGCCTTGTTGCCATGGTCCTCTGCATTCACTCCTGGATATAACCCTGTGCCCTTGTGGATCTCATTCCCAACATTTGGAAGCCTTTCACTCAACATGTTATTTTTTTCTCCTCAAGTCCTTTTTCGAATAAATCTCTTGGAATTCTAACCTCAACAATCAATCTCTCCTGGATTCTTATTGAATGACAACCGAGTTTACTTAAAGCCCTATTTTGTTTACCACAAAAATAAGAGTCTGCTTCTCTATAAATAGGAATCTATTGTTTTATCTTATCTCTTCTAGAATGTAAGAATTGAAAGATCAGGGTCACTTGTTGATCCCCATGCTGATAGAGGGTCTGGCAATTGATATGAATAGATAACAAAGGAATTTCAGCACAATTGTTTCTTAGGTACATTCCTGTCATGTGATTTCCCTGGTCTGATTTCCCCAGGAATTCCTGAGACCAGGAATTTAGATTAGTTTCTTCAGACATTTAAGAAAACCAAATTGTGGCTGTCATCTCTATTTTCTACATAGTTCCAAGATAAATAGATACTAATGAGCTGGGATATGTGGAGTCATGTTCATGTCTTTGGACGATATTGGTTGGGTGTAGAATGGGTTGAGTGGCCTGGCCCTTGCAGTACTGAACGTCTTTACTTGGGGGAGATCAGGATCCAGGGCTGTCTGTGAGGCTCGGGTGTGGCGGGCTGGCCTTGGTAGTGGCGGTGTTAGGACTCAAGTGTTTCAGAAGCTCCGGTCTCTTTCTCAGACTTGTTGTCCAGACCGTCTCCTTCCTGTTCTCTGTCTTCCCTCCCGAAGTAGAGAGAAGTGAAACAAGACCTGACCGTTTCAGTCCTAGGACAAAGGGGCTCTGCAAAGTGAGATGATTTGGGAGGTTGGAGGGGGATTTTGACCCACTGATTATGTTCAAGGCTCAGGTCATAGGTGATCACCAAGGCCTCATAAATAAAGAATTTTAGCAAGAGTCTCTCTTAGAGCAGCGTTTTTCCATACCTTTCCAAAATTTGCTAAATCTTAAAAAAAATTTTTTTTACACACTTGAAACATATATAATTTTATTAACCAATATCATCCCAATAAATTCAATAAAAAATTTTAAAAATAGATCATGGTAACAGATTTATTACATCTTATATATGATCTTTTTTTTAATAATTTTATTTTTTTTAATGGGGCGACATCAATAAATCAGGATACATATATTCAAAGATAACATATCCAGGTTATCTTGTCTTTCAATTATGTTGCATACCCATCACCCAAAGTCAGATTGTCCTCTGTCACCTTCTATCTAGTTTTCTTTGTGCACCTCCCCCTTCCCCTTTCCCTCTCCCTCTCCCCCCTCCCCCCATAACCACCACACTCTTATCAATGTCTCTTAGTCTCACTTTTATGTCCCACCTACGTATGGAATAATGCAGTTCCTGTTTTTTTCTGATTTACTTATTTCAATTCGTATAATGTTATCAAGATCCCACCATTTTGCTGTAAATGATCCGATGTCATCATTTCTTATGGCTGAGTAGTATTCCATAGTGTATATGTGCTACATCTTCTTTATCCAGTCATCTATTGACGGGCTTTTTGGTTTTTATTAAATAGATATATTAGGTAAGAAAACAGGATATCATTTGCCATAAGTAAGAGACTCAACACAAAAACTGAGAAGGCAAAACAGTGGTTTTTAGACTCTTCACGGCTAAAAAGGATCTGAGCTTGAGGCCTATTTTTTCTTTCTCACAAAGATGTTATTTGAGAGGTGTGAAGGGTATTTGGTGCCAAAATAAAAATTTCTCCTAGATTTACCTAGAAGGACTGAGAGAGAGTTGAAAACAGAATAACTTGCTCATCCCACACACCTGTGGTGGAGCAGGTCTTACACATTGAGAAACACTGTATTTAATTATGGTCTGGACCAGACAGGAGCAGGCAGGGGATTCAAAGGTTCATTGTGGGGGTATTGAGTATTTACTATCTGTATCATGTGTGCAGGGCACTATGTGGAATAGAGGTAAAACAGAATAACCTGAATTGGGTTTAGAAGACATATATATGTGTGTATTCATATTTTATATTCTGAGATTTGAAACTAGAACTCAGTTGACATACGAACACGTGTGATGTGTGACAAGAGATGAGCTTCGGAAGATTCGGAGATGAGGAAACCTCCTTCCGAGATGTGGGTGCCTTGTAAAACCTTCATGAGAATCTGTCTGGTGCTTGAACAACAAACATATTTTGGATTGACAGGCAAGTAGAAGAGGAAGCTCCCAGAGACAGAGTGAGCTTGAAAACGGGCTGGAGCACCAGGGGCAGCTGCGGTTAAGTGGAACTAGCACAGGTGAAAACTCAGGAAACCTGAGGCAGACTCCACCTCTGCCCCTTACTGGCTGGTGGAGCGTGGGCCATTGAACCCTGGTTGTGCAATTAAGCATTGGATCCATAGAGTCTGGGTCAGATTTAGGGACATGGGAGATTGCACAGGATTGATTGGGAGAGAACAGACGTAAAAGCTGGCTTGGGATTGAAGTTATTGGCAGAAGGGAGACATTCCTGGCCCTTGAGATGCCGTCATTCTGCCTAAGGGTGTGAGGAAGGTGGGCCTGGCAGTCAGATATTCCTATATGAGTAGCCCTTGAGAGCATGCACTGGTCACAGGGTGAGGAAGAGATCTAAATTAATATGAGAGAGATGCAAAGATTAGTCCACCATATGCCAAATGTAACCAGCAGGACTTGGGAAAGCACAAAGGAGAGAGACAAATGAATTTAAAACTTGACTTTGAGGCCCTGGGCAAATGGGGCCTTGCCAAGTGAGATGATTTGTGGTGAGATTTTTGAATTCTCATTGAAGTATGGGTTTGAAGAGTGATGTTCAAATTTGCTGAAGGCAGCTAAATTAGTTTTGGACTCATATGGAAAGCCAGCCCAGAAAGGTAAGAATCCGTTCAGTGTAAAGATGAATACTGGGGAAAGGAGCCTCTCACTTCCTTGAAATATGGGGAGGAAAAGGGACAGCAGAGGGAGGTGGTGGCGTTGATCAGACTCCCAGTCTGCCTCCTGTACCCTGTGGGGGAGCCACGTGCAGCCGGCATCCCCTTCTTATTGCAACCTGAGAAAAAGGTGGCAGAGAGCTCAGTTTACAGATACTGGGTTTAAAATTCGGAAGTCTCAGGGATGCATATATTTAGGATGAAGGAGATCAGAAGACAGAAGAGTCCAGAGAAAGGATGAGAGTCAGGAGAGGGAAGCTTCCGGAAGCTATTAAGGAGAATGCGAAGGAGGCACTTCCTCAACTGTGTCTTACTGTTTGATCACTTCTTTATACAAAGTCTTATTTTTTTCTACTGTAAATGCCTTTTGGGAATGAGATCTATTGTTTAAAATAACAGGGGAGTATCCAGTTCATTGGATTTGATGACTTTGACAGTAAGATGATACTGGATTTGGTGACGTGACAGGTGTTTTTTGGTTTTTCCCACCACTCATAAGAAACAAAAGTGTTGCATTTCTTTTGGAACTTTAAAGTGCCCTGATGCAAATCCACATGTGTGAAGGGGGTGCTGGGTGGCTCCCAAGAGTGGTCCATTGCCTGGCTTCAGCTCACTTCAGGGAGGTCGTAGTCCAAGCTGGATCACAGTGTTTGCCTTCTGAATGGAGCATAGCCACCCGCGCTGGAAATCAGAAGAGAAGGGCTTTCCAAGGAACAGTTCTTACAAATACACTTAGAAATGTCAGTACCTTAGTGGGAAGGACTTCAGTCATGGAATGGGCAGTTTTCGTCCATTTTCATGAGGGTGCTCCTCCCTTGGGTTCCAGGGAGCAGGACCCACGGGCAGTTCAGAGGCTTTGAGGGAACAACTGCTTTGGGCTGTGCAGGACACTCAGGACTAAAGCAGATGAGGAGGGCGTGGGGCTCTTGCACCAGCCCTGGGAGAGTGGACAGGGACAGGTCCTAGGTGCAGCTGTCCCTCGCCCTGCCCTATGTGAGGTGGAAGGTCAAGCAGCTGGGCTCCCTGTTGCGTCCAGGTCTGCTTTCACTCCACACAGCTTAGTCTCCCTGCACTTCAACATGATAATGAGAATTTAAAACTCACCTTCGTCTGTCCTTTGGAACAGGTGTGTGTTCCAGCAATGGTCTGCCCCTGGACCCCGGCTGTGGCTTTGACATGGAGTGGTGGCTCTGAGCACTACAATGAGCAGTGGCTTTGCTTGCTCACCCCCCCTGACTTCCTCCTGATTCAATTCTCTCTCTGCTGTCCTCGTGGCCTTTGGATGCACCATCTCTCAGCACCATTTCTCATTCCTCAGCTAGGGTCCAATTGTGCAGCTGTATCTTAGCAAATGTTTCTAATCCAGAATTCTTTGTGTTATTCCTCTGAAGGCACCATTCAGCAGAACTGTTTTTTTTCTCAAGGTGGGGAGTCATAACCTTCAAAGTTCATTCATTTATTCAACAAAAGTTTATGGAGTGTCTCGCGTGTGCCAGGCTTGGTGCCAGGTAGGCACTTGAGTAAATAATACATGTTCAATGCTGTTAAGAATCTTGGCATCTGGTGGGAAGAGACAGGCAAGTAAAGCAATGATTACTTTGTGCTACAGTGGGACTGTGATATAGAGCTACTTGTATGGAGCTGGGAGCTGGGAGAAGGGGTCGCTAACTCAGATGTCAGGTCGCTACACCTCCTTTACTTGTTCACCTGTCACAGTGACCACCCTGTGTTGTTATTACCTCACTGTAAACGCAGAACACGGGATCAGGGCTGAAATAGAGCCAGCAGGTTGGTACAACTGTTCAGTTGTTAGAATGTTGAAATACTCCTGTTCTGGTTGGTGAATGACCTCAGAGTGTCCCTTCTTCCCCAGATGCCCCAACTTTTCCAACAGACCCAGCAATGAGAGTGTGTGTATGGGGGGGGGGGTTCAAGACAGGTTCTCACATTCTAGACTTTGGCCTGAGGGCATTCTGTGTAGTTGTTCTGTGGGCCATGCAGATTGCTAAATGTTCTGAATACCTTCTCTAGTTTCTGGATTTGTTGAGCATTGCGTCCACATACCCTGTACACAGATGGCCATATAGCTAGTCTCGGTAAATATCAGTTGAAAGTTTGATCAATTGATTTCACTACTAGGGATTCAGGTGGGGTGGTTGGTTAATAGAGCAGGTTTCTTGGAGGAAGTAAGACTTTAGCTGAGTTTCGGAAATCATTGATTTATTTTCTTATTATGGAAGGAATAAATGCACAGCATTGAATTTTATGAAAAATTCAAGAGGTGTAAAGAAGAAAAATAATCAGTTATAACCCTACCATCTAGATATGACCACATCAATAATTTGATGTGTTTTTCTTAAGAATTTTCTATATGTGTATTTATTCATGTATATTTACTTATTTGTGTGTGTGTGCACATACACACCCAAACACACACACAATTGGGCAAAGATTTTAATATGCTAATGTGAACTTTTTATTCTCCCTCAACTGTCAAAGAAGACGCACCATGATTGGCTCCGGGCCCTTACTGTGCTCTTTGTGTTAGTGGGAGACGAGGAGAATGGGGAGAGCCGGGGTGGCCGTGTGGATTTACATGAGACTGTGCACACTGGATTGCACTCTGGGCCACTGGGCACCGACGATGGGGGTGTGTGAGCAAAGAAGAGAGCTCTGAAATAACACAGCATTGGCTAAAGTTTGAGGAGAATAGGAAATATGGGGGAGTAACCATCCTGCCAACACTGGGAGATTGGTGGATGAGGAAAAATTGAAGTATGTTTCCTTATATGTCATGGAATATAATCCTCCCTTTGTCTCATCTTCAAGATACTTAAGATACTTTCAATGAAGATACAATATTTTAAGGCCTTAGTGGGAGTGGAAGTGTAGTTTCAGAAATCTGCTGAAATGAGTTTTAAATTGGAAATAAGAAGGGCCAGTTTGTTTAGACTATGTGTTAGCATGGTTGTGTGTGTGTGTGTTGCTATAAAGGGATGTGGTGGTGGTAATAGTTCTGCATGATTTGATGTGGTTTCTTTTGCTTTGGAAGCACTTGACCCTGTCCTACTCTGCCTGAGGCATCTACCTATCCATCTGCTGTGAATGCATATGGGAAAAGTGAGGTAATACTCAACTTTTGACATTCAAAACTAGAATTTTGCAGCAAGTCAGTGGTCTTGAAAATGAGGATATTGCTTTGTCTCTTTACTTTAGTATATCAAAGTCCACACTTAATGATCTACCAGGCGTCCCCACACTATGGCCTGCGGGCTGAATGCAGCCCCTGAGGCCATTTGTCTGGCCCCCACCGCACTTCTAGAAGGGGCACCTCTTTCATTGGTGGTCAGTGAGAGGAGCACTGTATGTGGCAGCCCTCCAATGGTCTGAGGGACAGTGAACTGACGCTCTGTGTAAAAATTTTTGCCATAAGAAGTTTCTCAATGGAGGGCCACACAAGACAAATATGACTCTTTTCCTGCCCCAGGCTATTAGGGGAAAGAAGGAATAACTAGGAGGAGAGAGAAGTGAGACAGAAGTGGTCAGATTGTGTCCAGAGGTGAGTTAGAGAAGTGGGGCCAACAGCAGCAGGGTTCTTGCTCACCTTCCCCTTCTGATGTCCATTTGGGGGTCAGAGAGGAGGGAAGTACATCTACTGCCAAATTAATGTGGT
Organism: Saccopteryx leptura; assembly: GCF_036850995.1. Taxonomy (NCBI): domain Eukaryota; kingdom Metazoa; phylum Chordata; class Mammalia; order Chiroptera; family Emballonuridae; genus Saccopteryx; species Saccopteryx leptura. The sequence goes on along the minus strand of NC_089506.1, from coordinate 182,534,589 downwards.
TTGTACATCAAGATCAGGCAGATAGAGAGAGCCTAACATTTCTCTTTTTGGAGCTGTCCTTGGTTCCAGCATGACAAAGCAGGGCCCAGAAGTAGCTTGGAGTAAGCGTGGAGTTTGTCACATGATGTTACCACAGTGGTGGCGCAAGGCACCTCTATCACAGAAGATGTAGAGCTGACATCTTGAGCTGGACTTGAGGAAATCATAAGGCCTGAGCGGGGTCTAGAGCTCCAGGCTGTCTGAGCCGAGAGAGACCAGGTCCAGCTCCGTCAGCCGTAGATGCGTGCTTTCAATGGCACTGGGGCTAGTGGCATCCAGGTGGCGAGGCCATTGCCCCTGCAGCGTGGAAGGCCAAGGATCTGGAAGAATCTGACTGTCTCGTCTGCCATGAGGTCAGTGAGCCCCCCTCCCTTCATGACCTTATAACCAGTTGTACGTTTTGCAGAGAAGCAGAGCATGTGGGAGGGGATCTGAGAGATCAGCATATTTTCCAATTGTACTTTATGCAGGAGTTTAGTTTATAAGATTAGATGAAATGTTAAATCTGACAAGACGGTTAATGTTTCTCGGCCAATGGCATCTGGGTGCTAGAGAGGTGGAACTGAACATCAGACAAAAGGAAGAAATTACATTTTTTTTTTGCCATATACTTGAGTTATATTACTTAAGGTTACTCACACACACACACACACACACATGCATACACAGGCACATGTGTGCACAGACACACACTCAGTTAAGATCATCATAATGGGTGTCAAGTTGTTTCTGTCAAAGTTCATCTGTTGGCAAATATCAGAAACCCACCGAGACTAACTCAGGCAGCAGGGTAAGGAATCATTTAGGGATCCCAACGACACTGTCAAAGCCATCCACAGACCAGACAGAAAGAAGACCTAGGACTCAGGGAATGTGAGATTCAAGATGCTAGGTTATACTCACTGCCTCTCAGAGGCCACACACTCTCTCATTTCTGCTGCTTTTTGCTTATTAAGCCTCTGCTTGGCACAGCATGGTAGCCATCCCCAAATTTACATCGGAATTATTTATTTAGAAGTCCTTCACCAACAACTTGCTTCTGGACCTCTTAGTTCAAATTTCAATAAGACACCTTTTGTATAAATTAATTAGATATGGATCATAGATCTAAAGGTAAAATATAAAACTTTTAGAAGAACCCATAGTAGAAAAATTTTTGTGAACTTGAGTTAGGCAAAGAATACTTAGGTATGATACCAAATAGAAAAAAAATTCTCAAAACTTAATAAAAAGGGGGAGGGGCACAAAGAAAACTAGATAGAAGGTGACGGAGGACAATCTGACTTTGGGTGATGGGTATGCAACAGAATTGAATAACAAGATAACCTGGACATGTTTTCTTTGAATATATGAACCCTGATTTATTGATGTCGCCCCATTAAAATTAATAAAAATTTATAAAAAAAAAACTCAATAAAAAAAACCTATAATTAAAATATAGGCAAAAGTTTTGAAGTCACTTTACCAAACAACATATGCAGATGAAAAACACTTGCTTGGCATTATTAATTAGGGAAATGTGAGTCAAAACCACAATGAAATATCATTACACACCTATTAGAATGGTAAAAAAGAACTGTCCAAGGTGTACAGCTCCCAGACACCCCACACTGTGGTGGTGAGGATGCAAAATGTGTGCAACTGCTTTGGCAAACAGTTTCTTATAAAGTTAAATATATACTTCGCATATGATTCAGAAATACCACTTCTAGATATTTACCCAAGTGAACTAAAATAGCTGTACAAAAATGTTTATAGCAGTGTTTTTCAACCTCCAGTTGAAAAACTGGATCCGCGGTTGGAAATCATTGTTTTATTAACAGCTTTATTCATAATTTCCCCAAATTGGAAACACCCAAAATGTCCCTCAACTGGAAATGCTTAAACAAATTGTGGTACATCCATACAATGGAATACTACTTAGTAATAAAAATGGAAGGAACTATTGATATATACAAAAGAATAAATCTCAAATACATTACGCTAAGTAAAATAAGCTATATTCCAAAGGTGACATGCCATTTTTAAAAAATCAATTTTCAAGAGAAGGGAAAGAAAGAGAGAAGCGGGAAAGAGTAGAAAGCATCAACTCCCATATGTGCCTTGACCGGGCAAGCCCAGGGTTTTGAACCAGTGACCTCAGCATTCCAGGTTGATGCTTTATCCACTGCGCCACCACAAGTAAGGCCCATATGATCCCATTTATATAGCATTCTCCAAAAGGCAAAACCACAGGAATGTAGAACAAATTTGTGGTTACAAGTAGTTAGAGGTGAAGACATTTTTTTTGCTACAAATTGGTATCATGGGGATTTTTTTTAGGGTAGTGAGGATGATGAAAATGTTCTGTAGCTTGACTATAGTGGTAGTGACATAATCTATGCATTTGTCATTTGTCAAAACTTATAGAATTGTAGAGTAAAAACAATGATTTCACTTACGTAAATTTAATAATAAAAATTTAGAGAGGAAGTAGAAAAAAATTCCAGTGAGAGAGGAAGTATAATTGGCACCCCTTTATGGTCAGATTCCAATCTTGAGCCAATCATTGGTGATCCCTTAGCAATCAGAGTTCTGAGCTTTTTCTCTGTGTTTTGGTGGGGCAGTACAACAGGGTGGAAATTGGACTGGTTTGCAAATGAACAGAATTGCCAGGAAATAGTTTTACATCCTGAGAGCATTGATTAATGTTATTTGAAGAGCATTTTCCCAAATCATTAAAATAGTTATTTATGCATTGGTTGAAGATGTTGCTAGTGACCCATTCATTCTCCCTATGGCTCTATCTGCTGGGTTGTGAAGAATTTGAAAAATAACTAGGTAAGGTAAGGAAGTTTGGCAAAGGGACAGGAAAGATCTAAATACCATCTGGTCTTAGACATGTCAGAACCAGCATCCACACAATCAGAAACTTCATGTGGAGAACTCATTTTGAATACTACATTAGGCTAAAGACTTTGTTTGACATAAAAATATATATATTAAAATTCAAACTTCAAGATGCCTAAGGAACTTTTTAGTTAGTAAAAAGGATAAAAAGAGAGATATTCCTATTTTCTGCTTAATATTATGTTTCTTACAGACCCCTTCAAAGCTGTATAAAGTTATATTGCAATAAGTAAAAAAATAGGCCTATGAAAAGAAGAAACCTTTGAGGTATCAAGATCTAGAAATCTTCTTGAAATGTGCAAACTAGCCTCAGGTAATCTCTTCCTTCTTGGTACAAGGCAAAAATGTTATTTTTATTATTTATTTTATTTTATTTTATTTTTTTCATATATATATATATATATATATTTTTTTTTTTTACAGAGAGAGAGAGAGAGGGATAGACAGGGACAGATAGGAACGGAGAGAGATGAGAAGCATCAATCATTAGTTTTTCGTTGTGAGACCTTAGTTGTTCATTGATTGCTTTCTCATATGTGCCTTGACCACAGGCCTTCAGCAGACCAAGTAACCCCTTGATCGAGCCAGCGACCTTGAGTCCAAGCTGGTGAGCCTTGCTCAAACCAGATGAGCCCGTGCTCAAGCTGGCGACCTTGGGGTCTCGAACCTGTGTCTACTGCGTCCTAGTCTGATACTCTATCCACTGCGCCACCACCTGGTCAGGCTATTTTTATTATTTATAACTTTTGGAATAACTTTCTTGGCATTTATAATCAAATATCTTTGGCCCTGGCCGGTTGGCTCAGTGGTAGAGTGTTGGCCTGGTGTGCAGGAATCCCTGGTTCGATTCCTGGCCAGGGCACACAGGAGAAGCGCTCATCTGCTTCTCCACCCCTCCCCCCTCCTTCCTCTCTGTCTCTCTCTTCCCCTCCTGCAGCCGAGGCTCCATTGGAGCAAAGCTGGCCTGGGCACTGGGGATGGCTCTATGGCCTCTGCCTCAGGTGCTAGAATAGCTCTGGTTGCAACAGAGCGATGCCCTGGATGGGCAGAGCATCGCCCCCTGGTGGGCATGCTGGGTGGATCCCGGTCGGGTGCATGCGGGAGTCTGTCTGACTGCCTCCCTGTTTCCAACTTCAGAAAAAAAATAAAAATAAAAAATAAATAAATAAAAATAAATAAAAAATAATCAAATATCTTTGTGCAATTGCTAAACATCTTGAAAAAAAAAATCAAAATCAACATAACTATATATTTGGTGCAGGCATCAAGGGAGCAGCAAATAAGCCCAGTGCTGTCAGCTGATAGTATGGGGTATCAAGTCACATTTTCCACACTATGCAAAATTGTCCCAGCACTGGTTTCCTACACCAAAATGGGTGAATTGATGTTGTTTCAGGAAACAGAAACAACATGCTCTGGGCTATTCGTCCCAGGCAAAGAGCCACACAACTGTATAACTAATGTGGTTAGGCTTAAGTCTCTTCCCTGGAGGAATGATATTTCTAGGTTCAAACTCTGGACAGTGGTAAGGTTCTGTGTGTGTGTGTGTGTGTGTGTGTGTGTGTGTGTGGTGGTGGTTGGGGGCAGGTGGGGAATTGGGCAGTAGTTCAGCCTCTTCCTATGAGTCTTTTATAGTGGCAAATATTACAATGTTCTCATACTTGATTTTCTGATGAGCACCCATAATAATCATCTAGGAGGTTCTTTAAAAGAAAAATAAAGAGAGTTTCAGTAATCTCTTCTTGTCAGGACTTGCATAACATATGTGTATCAGTGGACGATGAAGGGCCTACTCATGAAAATTAAACGGAATGACTTGAGGTGATTCAGGGAGAGGGAAATGTCATCATTGTTTGTAAATGAAGGTTAATGACATCTTGGCATCAGTTGCAATTTTGTAGTAGGTATATTTTGATGAATTACAGCAAGGCTCTGTCATCATTTGTGACCTGTGTACAAAAGAGCAAAAGTCTAGTCGTTATCTGCGTTTTATTGCCAGCAAAAGATATTTTTTTCCTGATAGAGCCTATCCCCAAAACCACTCCTCAAGAAATCACTAAGACTTGAAAAACATGTATTTAGAGTAATGGTTTCCCTGGAGACTAGCATAATATTGACCAGCCACAAAATGATTAAAGAGAAAGAGACAGCCGTATCAGTTATCTATACATATGCCAATAGGAGCTGAAGGGAAGGACTTTAAAACTTTAAAACTTAGCTATATTTACATCAAAATAATTGATAAAGGTTTTTCACATCTCACCTCTGAAGACTGTATAACATCACTACTTACAGTACCTCTACCCAGAGACTGACTTTGTGCTAACCCATGGGGTGTTCTCATCGTCAGCAAAGGAAAATGAATGAGTTCACGCAGTTCAAGTGGATCTTGGGCATAGCATCAATCAAGTTCTTCCTGGCACTCTGAGGTTAATATCCAAGTGTACAATACAACGCCATCCATTTTACTTTGCATTCTTTGTGTGCAGTCCCATCAAACATTCCACACAGTTTTCCTCCTATCTCCCTGCTAGACCAAGAGCGATTATCACCGTGATAAAACAAAACCTGAGATGGTGCAACGAGGGATGGTTTCCACAGGTTTTTTGTTTTTTTAAATCTCCTGGTGAAAGCTGAGTGTCTCCAAACAACCCACCTCAAGGATGAAAGCCTGGAAGGCCGTGAAACATGGAAGGGCCATGGGGGGACAACGTCAGAGAAATGGAGTAAGCAGCCCCCAAAATTCACCTTCAACTCCAGTGTTCAGTCGAAATCGACCTAGGCAGGAGAGTAAGCAGTGAGAAATGTGGTGGGGTGACTCTTGAGAGCATTTCTAAAAACTGGAAGGTCATTCTGAAAAACCAATTCCAACATGGATTCTTACTTATGCCTGATTTGGTTTGCTTCAATTCAGATGAATTAAGTTCAAATTTCATTCAAAATGAAAGTCAACCTCATTACTGAAATGAGACAGAAATAGCCATTTTTACCATGTACAATTCTACTTGGCAGAGAAGAGCCTGGGCTTACGTGTCCCACTGGGATCCAAATTTGTGCCTCAGTGGGAAGCAAGAAAGGGTAATAGAATGGTGATTATAAACTCTTCTTTGTGGTGTGATTGTTATAGCTTGTGACTCTGCAGCAATGAAGAGAGGCATCCAAAATTTAGCACACATCTTATTGAAAAGAGCCCAAAGTTGAATCTCGTATAGTAGTTATTCCTGTCCTGAGAGCCACACCCTCCAACGGTAGGGTTGGGGAGCACAGGTTGTTGCAAAGGGGTTCACAAATCCTTGTGTTATTAAGAGTTCTTAGTAGGAAGAATAATGGCATGTTCATATGTCTTGTTTTTAAAATGCATGTATATGTTTTTAGAAGATATTAATAGTGTGAAGGTTTAAAAGTTATGTTTTAGCATTATATGCTTTTAAAATCAGTATCTACTAGATCATGGCAGGGGTTTATTAATGTTGTTATTAAAATAGTCTAATAGAAATCATAGCTTTATTTACAACTGCCCCAAACTGGAAATAATTCAAATGTCCATCAACAAGAGAATGTATAAATAAACTGTGAAGCAGTCATGTAACGGAATGCTGCATAGAAATAAAAGTGAACAAACTGCTGCCTGACCAGTGGTGGCACAGAGAATAATGTGTCAACCTGGGAGGCTGACGTCCCAGGTTCTCAACCCCAAGATTGCCGGCTTGAGCGTGGGCTCATTGGCTTGAGAGCAGGCTTGCCAGCTTGAGCGCAGGGTTGCTGGCTTGAGAGTGGGATCATAGACATGACTCCATGGTCACTGGCTTGAGCCCAAAGGTCACGGCCTCAACTTGAGCTCTCCCTGCCATTCAAGTCATATATGAGAAGCAATTAATGAACATTTCAAGTGATGTAACTAAGAGTTGATACTTCTCATCTCTTTCCCTTCCTGTCTCTTTCTTGCTAAAAAAGAAAAAAACAGAATAAAACAAAACATAAAACCACTGCTGATACATATAACAACATGGGTGAATCTCAAAGATACTATGTTGAGCCAAGGGAAAAAAAAGCGAAAGAGTAAACCGTATGATTCAGTTTTAATGGAGTTAGGAACAGACAAAAATAATTGATGGCCCTAGAAGTCAGAACAATGATCGCCCCTTGAGGTGACCGTGGAAGGGACATGAGGCAAACTTCTAGGGTGCTGAGGAAGGTTCTGAAAGTGGTGTGTGTGTGGGTACATGTGTAAAACTTTATCTAGCTGTGCACTTATGATTACTGGAATTTATATACTTTACTGTATGTTTTGATAGTTGTTTTAAAGCAAGTCAACAAATTCTTTGACTCTGCCCCATCAAGAGGTAGAGAATCTGTATCCTATCCCTTTGAATCTGGACTAGACCTGTGGTTTATTTGTAATCAATAGACTGCATCAAGGTTGGAACTGTGATTACCATACAAGGTACTCAGTTTCCATTTTGTTGGCTAAGATTTTTGCTGTGGGGTCCTGAACTACCGAGTAAGAAGTTCAGCTGCCCTGAGGCTGCCAAACCGTGAGAAAGCCCAGGCCAGTAGAAGGGCCTTATGTAAGCAGGTACTCAGGTCACGGCCCTGCTGAGTTAAGCCTCTCAGTCAGCCAAGTTCAGTTGCCCGGTGCGTGAGAGAATATACCTCTAGATGATTCTAGCCTTCAACTCTGAAGTGACCCCTCCACCTTCCACAGTCATTTGATATTTCCAAGCTGAGGTCCCAGACATTATGGAGCAGAGACAAACCATTCCTGCTGTGTCCTGACACATAAAATCTTGGAATATATTAAAATAGTTGTCGTACACCATTAAGTTTTAGAGTGGTTTGTTATGCAGTAATAATAACAGGAACTAGATTTAATAATAATAAAAAACCTAAACATTTTTCAAAATGGACCTTTGAGCTCAAGGAACTTGAGAACCAGTGTTGGCCAGGATTCTTTGGCTGCAAGCAAAAGAGAATTTATTGGCAGAATATGGGGTCAGAAGGAGCTAAAAGAATTAAGAATCATCCCACACAGGAAGTCCTTCTGGGGGTGTTGGTAGCAGGAACTGATGAAGCGTTTCTTCGGGAGTCGGTCACTGCTGTGGAATGTACTCTGACCACATGCAGTTGTGTCACTCTGATCAAGATTTTAATTTCAAGGAAAGCAACCAATCAACCCAGACCGAACCACAAGCCCGCACCTTGTCTAGCAGAAGACAAGACACATGAGTCTCAGTTTCAAAGACCAACACAAGTTGGGGAAAGCATATGCACCCCGAGGAAAATCAGGGCATTCTTATTTAGAAAAGGAGGAATAGTTCTGGGACATCCAAAACCCACGTTGTGGGTTTGGGGAACTAGAAGTTCTCTGACATATTCTAGAGGTTACTGCCTTCATGTTCTAATACCAACTTTGTTTTAGTATTAATATTCAAGGAGTGGCCCTGGCTGGTTGGCTCCGTGGTGGTAGAGTGTTGGCCTGGCATGCAGGAGTCCTGGGTTCGATTTCTGGCCAGAGCACACAGGAGAAGCGCCTATCTGCTTCTTCACCTCTCCTCCTCTCCTTCCTCTCTGTCTCTCTCTTCCCCTCCCACAGCCAGGGCTCCATTGGAACAAAGTTGGCCCGGTCACTGGGGATGGCTCTATGGCCTCTGCCTCAGGTGCTAGAATGGCTCTGGTTGCAACAGAGCAACGCCCCAGATGGGCAGAGCATCGCCCCCTGGTGGGCGTGCCGGGTGGATCCGGTCGGGCGCATGCGGGAATCTGTCTGACTGCCTCCCTGTTTCCAACTTCAGAAAAATGCAAAAAAAAAAAAAAAAAAAATCAAGAAGGACTGAGGTGAATGAGGTTTCTGGTGCCTATTCAGGGTAGACTGGAGTTCAAGATCTTTTCTGCTTCACATTTGCATGCCCAATATTGTCTTGGGTCCTGAGAGCAAGTAGGTAAGTTCTTCTCCAGCTGGTCCACAGTAAAGGTGGCGAAGCCTGTCTGTTTTTGAAGCTGACTTTATACATTGGGTGCAGTATGAGGAGACTTCTGGTGTCTCACCCAAATCCGCCATCTCTCAGCTACTGTGATTGTTGGCTGCTAATGAAAAATCAGCTTCTCACTCTCCAGGGAACTCCCCTTCTCCCACAGCCATTGATTGAGAAAAGGCTACAACAAAGATTGCCCCCTGGCAGTAAGGGGTGAGACTGCTGCTGTGTGGTTTGTTCCAGAGCCCTCTTCCTGTGCGTCCTGCCACAGCTGGCCGTGCCCTGTGCCCACACGCTTGCCTGGCTCTTCCCCCTTCCTGATCTTGCTCCACCCCCTTTCTGACAAGTGGCTCCCAACAGCATGTCCTTAATACATCGCTTCCATAAGAGCCCCCTCACAGGCTCTGCTTCTAGACAACGCAACTCAGAACACTAGTCAAGGTCAGTGGTTCTCAAACTTGCATGCATCACCCCCCCCCAGGGCTGATTAAAACACAGAACCCCCCTCTCAGAATTTCTAATTTAGTGGGTCTAGGGTGAGGCCTGAATATTTGCATTTCTTTTTTTTAAAGATGTGTTTTTAAAATTTTTTTTTAAATTTATTCATTTTAGAGAGAGGAGAGAGAGAGAGAGACAGAGAGAGAGAGAGAGAGAGAGAAGGGGGGAGGAGCAGGAAGCATCAATTCCCATATGTGCCTTGACCAGGCAAGCCCAGGGTTTCGAATTGGCAACCTCAGCATTCCAGGTCAATGCTTTACCCACTGCACCACCACAGGTCAGGTGAAAATGTGCATTTTTAACAAATTGCCAAGTGAGGCTGGTCTGAGCATCACACTTGGACAAGCATCATTTAGGCAAGGGCTAAGGTATGACTTTAAGCTCGGGGCAGACGCCTTCCTTCCCCTTTTCCTGTGCAAAACTTTTTTGCCAAGTAGCCCTGCCATGCAGCCTGACGTTTGCATTTAAGTCTTTTTTGGTTAGGAGGTTAAAGACTTAAATAAAAACGCAAATGTTATCCAGGAGCATTTTCTGTTTTTACCTCTCACCTGTCAGATCTATTATAGTGGAGTTTTATTACTTAGCCAGTTATCCAGCAGGTCTCTGAGGAACATGGCAACCAGGACAGGATCAAAAAATTCAGTCCCATCACAGTGTTTCCCACTTAATTTCGTCCCAGAGTTCCTTCTTCAAACACAAACTTCAGAGGAAGTCCAATACACAGAACCACGTGGGGAGGGTCTGAACAAACCGTTAGGGCTGAGTTTGGAAACTGCGGTCTCTACATCGCTGTGTGGACTAGCTAGCCCACAGGGGTCTTGAGCTGTTTCTCGGTTTGATCTGGGCCTGGCCCGCGGCTGGTTTCATATGGCACATTTATTTGGAGGAAACAGATCCCATGGTATGATTTCACTGGGAAACCAGAGCCTCCCTATTGCATTTCAAGATCTGTAGACTATAGCTGAAAAAAAAAAAAAAAAAAGCACTTTGAAGGAAAACAGGATTTGGCTCCATTGTTTATGTAAATGATGCTTAGAAAAATCCATGTTAGGGGAATACCAACGTCATGGACCATATACAAATTTTCAGATGTTTTCCCTTCTGTGTGTTTCATGGTCTTGCTTTCCATTCCAGTAAAAAGGCTACAGCATGCGAAAACGCTTCAGTCACTGCGCGTTGGTTTTGATGGATGATGTGGCATTGCGCAGCTTGTTGCAAAGTAATGCTTTTAACTTAAATCCGTTTTAAGTGAATATGTTTTACACATCGATGTGCCAGAGTTTGAAAAGCTTTTTCCTAGAAAACAGCACTTTTTGAAACACTCCCACTGGTCAGGGTGGGGGAGGGGGCTGCCTCCTGGCTCAGGCAAGGAGAGTGTTTTACTTGCGTGGCCTTCAAACTGCTACAAGTTTAGGGCCCACGGGGCTGCTGTCTTAATGAAGCAGTTAATGATGTGTGAATTATAGATCCTGACAACCCCTTTAATAAAAACAACAGGCTGCATCCACAATGTACTGTGGCCGCTAAGTAATAACAGGCTGTCTGCTTCACAAAATGCAGTATCTTTAAGTAAAACATCACTCTTTGCTTGGTGGCAGAGAAAATTCCTAGTCAACACAGGAAGAAATGAGAGTCGTGAAAAACCCGTTGACGCAAAGGACACTTCATTTCCACCCACCTGGGGCTTGGAGTGCAGGAGCCGGAGTTGTGAGAGATGCAGCCCAGGTCCAGCACAAGTCATTGTTTCGACCCTGCCTTGGCTCTTGGCTTTTCTGGGAGGTGCCTATTATATAGCAAAGGAGTCTGTGATGGATGTTTTAATAGCCTAGAAGTTGCCCTTGTCTCCCTGCTCCCCTCCCTGCTCCCCACTGGAGGCACAGGAATGGGAGCTTTCCAGTTGATTTTCAAAGAACCAATTGTCTGTTCTGAATGCTGACTGATGTTAGCAATGGGACATGCGCGGGGAGGGGGGGGGGGGGGGGACGGGACCAGCATTTAGCCAGAAAAGCAACTGCGGAGTGAGCCACTTTCTTGTTGCTGACCTAGACAGGCTGGATGCATTGAAGCAAGGCTTGTGAGGAGCTGAAAAACAGACCCAAACCTAAACAAAGCCTTTTCTTCATTTAATTTGGTGGCCACTTTTAAGGAAAAGTGAATTCACTTTCAATCTTTCAATAGGCACGGGATTTGGACTCAGAGACCGAAGTCTATTCTCTTTATCATTATCCCTGGGATGAGAAAATCCAAATCTGTCTTGTTTGGGCAGGGGCAGTTTTCCTTTAAACAGTTCGGGGGACTGTTTGTCTAACCCTCACCATTTGAGGTGACAGATAGCAATGCAAAGCAGGAAGAATGGCCCGCATTCAGCAGCGAACACAAACCTCCCCGTTTGTTCCCAGAGCTCGGCGGAGACCCACTGCGCCTGAAAGCGCATTCACATGCAAATGAGGCCCGGGGCACCCTGCGTGGCTTCAGAAAAGCCGTTCCCCAAGGTGCTGGGAAAGGCTGTCTGGCAGGATGGGGTCCCCCTCGGCCTTCTGAGAACAGTGCCTCACACCGGCCAGAATTAGCCCAGGTGGAACTGGGTGTGTGGGAGAGGACAGTAATACCAGCAGTCACCAAAGTTATAGGGTGACCGACCTTCTTGGTTTATGTGGGACTTAAGAGGCAGTGGGGGGGTTCCTGCAATGCAGACTTTTCAATGCCAAACCAGGAGAAGTTGGTCACCCTGGTTTAGAATGATTTGCTACCCTTTTACATTCTCAGCTAGAAAACAAACAAGCTTTATTATACATTGCAGGAAACAGTGAAATCCACTGGGAACCCAAGAACTTTTTATAACCTATTGTTTCTGCGCTCTCCAGATGAGATATTCTAGATCTTTTCTGTACCCCACTATCAGTAGCAAAATTAACTTGTTAGATATTCCGTTTTTCTGTCTCCAAGTGCCGCTTGTGGGGAGAAGGGTAATACATGGTGAAGTGACTGTGGGAGAAGGAATCTATTATTAGGAGCCTACTATGTGCCAGGTGGTAAATTCTATGTTTCATGCTTAGTATTCACTGATCCCCTTTAGTTTTCCTATGAGGTAGGTGTATTTTGACTATTTTGTAGATAATGAAACAAAGAGCTTGATAGGTATATGTAAAGCCAGTAGCTATGGCCACCATCACAGCCGCCTGGCCCATGCAGGTTCTCATTAGATTTGGACAGATGGTAATAAAACAACGGAGCCAATAACTGGTGGGCCACTGCGTATTCTTCTGCTGCACGCAACCAAACTAGTTTGCCCACATAGTCCATAAGTACAACACTAACAGTGTTAGCTCAAACACTCATGTCTCAATTTTTTAAAGTTTTTATGGGAGTGAGCATCATAAACCAAAACATCGTATGTCAAGACTGTCTTAACCCAAGGATCCCTTGCACCCGGTGGGCAAGAAATACACACAGTGGGAAAACACTTCCCTTTCCATTCAGGGCTCCCAAAGCCACTGACTTATCCAAGTTTCCTAAAATCAAAGTTTTCTACCTCATCAGCCTTATTCACCTCTGTTCTCCATCTCCTTCTCTCTGCACAAACTGTCTTCTCTTTTAGCACTTCACCATCTTGGCTGCTTCTCTGGCCTCCTCCACGTGGCCATTCTCTGCTCTCCTTTCTCTGCTCTCCTCTCTAATGCTAATCTCAGGAACCAAGAGAGAGCAAGCTCCCGGTCTGCCCCACTTTATGGTGTAGAAATCAAAACCTTTAATCCAATATACAAACAAGGAAGTCTCTGATACAAAGTCACTTATCTGAGGCATAATGGGATTCCTCCTGAGAGTGCACCAACCCACACCGTGCTATCAGTCAAGGGTGTGGGGAAAAGCTTAGTCTTAAAACTAAGCCTTAGGCCAGGGTTCAGGAACCTATTGCTCGTGAGCCAGATGTGGCTCTTTTGATGGCTGCATCTGGCTCGCAGACAACTCTTTAATAAAAAAAATAATAATGTTTAAAATATAAAACATTCTCATGTATTACAGTTCATTCATTTCCTACTGCTCATGTTCATGGTAGCGGGTGGCTAGAGCCAATTACAGCTGTCCTCTGGGACAACACCAAATTTTTATTGGATAATGTGTAACATACACGGGTTGTTGTATGGCTCTCACAGAATTACATTTTAAAATATGTGGCGTTCATGGCTCTCTCAGCCAAAAAGGTTCTCAATCCCTGCCTAAGGCTATAACCACCCTGCCTGCTTACAGCCTGTCCCCCACACCCAATGCAAACTATAAGTGAGCAAACATATATCATATTTACAAACTTATTTGACCAACAGTATAATTTTCACAAGTTTATATCAATAGTGGATCTGACAACAAAACTGGGTGTTTTTTTTTTTTTTTAAATTTATATTATTTCATAGGAGAGGAAAATATCAGAGGACAATTTAACACTTTTCTGACAACAAAACTCATAATTTCTCTGGAAGTCCTGTGGTGTTCTGTCTGGACACCAACCACATTTCCTCTTAAAATGTTGTAGGCCACTGGGGTAAGGAATGGACGTTTACTGAGCCGGACGGTTTACAGACTTTAAAATGAATGTCATTAATTGAATTCCATGTGTAATTGTTATCAAAATAATACACGATCATTGTGAAGTCATTCATATATTAATGAATGTAACATATAAAGAAAGAATGTCCCTATCCAACCCCTGTGACCTCAGTCCCCAGAGCAGCCACTGCTCAGTATCTTGTACAACTTTTTAGAGATTTCCACACATAATGATATTTTTTCATTTTAGTACACAGAATTTTTTATTTTTATTTTAGCCAGAGAGACAGAGAGGTACAGATAGGAGCAGAGAGATAGGAAGGGAGAGAGATGAGAAGCATCATTGCTTTGTTGCTACATCTTAGTTGTTCATTGATTGCTTTCTCATATGTGCCTTGAAGGGGGGGGGGGGGGAGGAGGCTACAGCAGAGTGAGTGACCCCTTGCTCAAGCCAATGACCTTGGGCTTTAAGCCAGCAACCTTTGGCCTCAAGCCAGTGACCATGGGGCCCTGTGTATGACCCCATGCTCAAGCTGGTGAACCTGCACAGCCCGCACTCGAGCCAGATAAGCCCACACTCAAGCAGGTGACCTTGGGATTGCAAACTGGATGATGCTCTATCTACTTTGCCACCGCCTGGTCAGGCAAAATGGTTTTGTTTTGTTTTGTTTTTTAACAGTTGGGCTGCACCATATTCAGATACATGGTATTCTGACATATGAATATATCAGACAATTTCAAGTTTTCTATTAAGGACATCAAGGAGGTTTTCATTTTCCCCAATTTCAAACAATACTATGACCTGACCTGTGGTGGCGCAGTGGATAAAGCATCAACCTGGAAACGCTGAGGTTGCCGGTTCAAAACTCTGGGCTTGCCTGGTCAAGACACATATGGGAGTTGATGCTTCCTGCTCCTCCCCCCTTCTCTCAAACAATACTATGATACACGTTTTATCTACTTATATTTATACTTTTTAAGGGATATAGCTGAAGAACAAATAACTGGAAGAGGAGTCAAGACTTAAAATTTTGGTGGATATTGCCAAAAGCTGTTCAAAATTATACTAATTATTATCCCAACCAACCAAGTATGAGAGTCTTTTTTTTCCCTCCCATCCTAGAGAACACTCAATGTTATAAAAATGTTCTCCTATTGACCAGTCTGGTAGCTCAAAAAAGAAAATGTCCTTGTTGCTTTAATTTGCATTTCTTTATGTGAGTGTTTGATTATCCTTAAATACATTGATTAGGCGGCATTAATTTTATCTTGCAATAAATGTGCACCTGTGGGAGGCATTATTGTAGATGCCGGGAATTCAAAGATGAGCAGAGCAAGACACCTGTCTTCAAGTATGTTACAGTCCGTCAGACACGCACACAGAGTCTGCAAGAAAGTCTTGCAGGTACCACGGTGGAAGCTCATCTAGAATTCGGGGAGAGTCCAAGGAACCACGTGGGCAGTTCTCCCCGGGGGGGTCAAGGCTGGAGGTCGAAATAAAGGGTGTGGAGAAACTGATCTTTAATGTGGCATAGCAGAAATGAAAGGAGTTTGGAGATGAGCAGGTTGGGATCCTGATTCTGTTCCTTACTGTGTTGTTTTGGCAGCTTCTCCAACCTCCCTGAGCTGCAGTTTCTGGCCCTGTAACACGGGGATTGTGTTGCTGCTTTACCTCTCAACTCCTCTTTCTTCTTTTCAAGGAAAGGAGGACCTGTTTGGGGTCCCGGTGCTACAGGATTCAGGTGGATGCTGCCCTGCAGGGGAAGGAGGCAGAGGAAGGGTCTTATTGGGAATTCTCAGGGTGCAGGCTATTGGCAAGGTCACACCTGACAGCAGGGGGTTGCAGACGGCACGCCACTCAGTCATCTTGTAACAGCGGTATTCCGGGTGAGCCGGTGGTCAAGAAGGTCGATGATACTGTCCCTCAGGTGCAGCACCCAATGCAGGGTGGTGTCTTTCTGGATCTTGTTCTCTGACAGAGTCTGGCCGTTTTCTGCTGTTTATCCATAGAATCTGACCCTGCTGGTCAGGCAGGACACCCTTGTCTTGGATTTTTGCTTTGACATTCTCGATGGTGACACCAAGCTCGACCCAGAGGGTGATGGTTTGCCTGTCAGGGGCTTCCAAA